>NC_090249.1:54375557-54444715 GCF_037325665.1 Littorina saxatilis
TATGTCTAGCATGCAGTCGGTAGGTTATGGCATTCCTCAGGGATCTGTACTCGGCCATCTTCTCTTTACGATTTACATTAATGACCTTCCCCTACACATAAGCAGTAACTGTGAACTCTTCGCTGATGATACCACTATTCACAATTCCCACTCAAATGTGAAGGTATTGTCAAAACAACTTCAAGAAAGTGTTAACGAGCTTTTAGCGTGGACCGAATTAAACCACATGGCTCTTAATCCAGACAAAACAAAAAGCATGCTTATTACCACCAGACAAAAACGCCAAAACTTAAAATCTAAACTTCCACCTTTAACGATTGATAATCACATTGTTGAAGAAGTTAATAAACACAAAGTTCTAGGTGTTATTCTTGATAACGATTGATCGTGGACTGATCACGTTACAGGAGTTTGTAAAGTACTCTCCAAGAGGCTTTACTTGTTGTCCAGAATAAAACACTTCTTGAACAGGCATGGCAGGCAACTTTTCTTTAACGCTCACATTCAATCGATCATTGATTATGCGTCAACACTATGGGATTGTGCGAGTGCAAAAACTCTGAAACCTTTATTTAGTATACATAAAAGAGCAATCAAAGTTATTTTATTACAAGTCTCGGTTTCCAACGAAGACTATAAACTTTTAAACATTCTTCCTCCTAAATCAAGACTCATGTACAATAAAGGCGTTTTGATGCATAAACTCATAATTGGAAGAGCGCCTGCACCTCTTTCTTCTCAATTCACTTCCCACAATTTAAGAGACCCGACAAAAATGTATGCTCCTCGGCCTCGTATAGATCTTTTTAAGTCC
Organism: Littorina saxatilis; assembly: GCF_037325665.1. Lineage (NCBI taxonomy): Eukaryota > Metazoa > Mollusca > Gastropoda > Littorinimorpha > Littorinidae > Littorina > Littorina saxatilis. The sequence goes on from NC_090249.1 coordinate 54,376,372, forward strand.
AGCCTACTCTTTTCGGGGACTAATCTTTGGAATTCACAAACATTCTGTCAATGCCAAGACTTTTAAAGACAGACATTTCTCATTCCTTATACATGGCACATTTCGTTCTCACTTAGCCTGAACATGTATATTGTTGATGCCTTATTTGTACCTTTTACACGTTTCAGTAGATAAATGTACCTAATTAATTTCATAACATGACTTATGTAACGATGCTACATGCTATTACTTGCAACGTAGTTGCTTCATTGACTCCTCAGTTTCACGGATTTTTTCTTCCCTCGAAGTTTCACACGTTTTGTGTTGCTTGAAACAGTTTTCATTATACCTTTGACAATAATATGTCATGTTCGTTTGTATGTATATTTTTGTTTGTTTAGTCTGTTAATCGTTTGCTTGTTTGTCGTTTACTTTTACTACTTCTTTAATTGATATTCCAACATTTTTAAAACGTATTATCATTAGATTAAACCCTCCCATGGGCGAGGGCTGGATGTAAAAAAGCACCTGTTTGCTTATGCCACTACCCTCGTTAATAAAGAATGTGTCATTTGTCTCTCTCTCTCTCTCTCTCTCTCTCTCTCTCTCTCTCTCTCTCTCTCTCTCTCTCTCTCTCTGTGTCTCTCTCTCTCTCTCTCTCTCTCTCTGTCTCTCTCTCTCTCTCTGTGTCTCTCTCTCTCTCTCTCTCTCTCTCTCTCTCTCTCTCTCTCTCTCTCTCTCTCTACAGAGACAATTATTCTCTGTATACGTTCCAAGGACAGGTTGGAAGAATAGGCTTTGCCTAAAACCTTTATCCTTTTGTAATAAAGTTCTGAGTCTGAGTCTGAGTCTCTCTGTCTCTCTCTCTCTCTGTGTGTCTCTCTCTCTCTCTCTCTCTCTCTCTGTGTGTGTGTCTCTCTCTGTCTCTCTCTCTCTTTCTTTCTCTCTCTCTCTCTCTCTCTCTCTCTCTCTCTCTCTCTCTCTCTCTCTCTCTCTCTCTCTCTCTCTCTCTCTTGTCTACAACCAGAGACAAACAGATAGAGACAGACAGAGGGAAACACAGAGACAGGTAGGCCCCTATATAAAGACACAAAGACAGACACAGACAGAACCTCCTCCGACCATCGACATTTGCTATAAAGTTACAACAATAAATGTGCCCACAAAATCCCCCAAAGACTTTCTCTTCTCGTGCAACAGAGTTCGCGTGACAAGTTGAAATCGCTCTTTCCAACACCACATGAAAAATAGATGCACACTTGAGAGAGCGGCCAGCCAATCAGTGATTATTTGTTTTCTTCTCTTCAATTTTTATTCAAACCTGTCATGAACGCCCGGGATAATTATGTTCAATCCCAGTACTAACATTCCTGTAATATTTTATTTGAACGATGATACATGTATTCATTGTGTGACAAGATGAAATCGCGATTTTTTTCCGAGCTTGGTTGTATGTGTTCCAATATGTGTACAGTCCTTTATTCCTGTTGGATTTCCGTTTGTTAATGATTTTATGTTGGAATATGTGTGAAGTGCATTGTTTATGCATGTAAATGAATCCTCGGAATATCTATTTGGGTATCATATGGTTTTATTTTCGAACGTGTGTAAAGTGGTTAATGCGTGCAAATTTAGCCTATCGTCATGAGGATGAAAGTCGCTTGTTCAATTCAATGCTTGTTATTCTCTCAGGTGCCAGGATAACTCTCACTGACTCTATTACATAATTATGTCGTATGAATTTGGAGTGCTTTGCTTACTTCCCTTTGTTAATCAGGTCTCTATCGCCATGCGTGATGATATAACGATCACCCCCCCCCCCCTCCCCGCGGGTTAGGGGGAAGAATTTACCCGATGCTCCCCAGAGGCGACTAACGGATTCTGTTTCTCCTTTTACCCTTGTTAAGTGTTTCTTGTATAAAATAGTCAATTTTTGTAAAGATTTTGGTCAGGCAGTGTGTAAGAGATGTTAGGTCCTTTGTGCTGGAAACTTGCATTCTCCCAGTGGGGTAATATATTGTACTGCGTTGCAAGCCCCTGGAGCAAATTTTTGATTAGTGCTTTTGTGAACAAGAAACAATTGACAAGTGGCTCTATCCCATCTCCCCCCTTTCCCCGTCGCGATATAACCTTGAATGGTTGAAAACGACGTTAAACACCAAATAAAGAAAGAAAGAAATATAACGATCGACAATGTTTTATGGATGTTTCCGTTTACAATTAAGTGGATGCTCTGCGTATTGAGACAGCACTCCAACGAGCATGTTTGTTTATGTTTATGTTTGCATTGTGGACGCATAGTAACACTGAATGATAAACCGGCACAGTTGGCCTAGTGGTAAGGCGTCCGCCCCGTGATCGGGAGGTCGTGGGTTCGAACCCCGGCCGGGTCATACCTAAGACTTTAAAATTGGCAATCTAGTGGCTGCTCCGCCTGGCGTCTGGCATTATGGGGTTAGTGCTAGGACTGGTTGGTCCGGTGTCAGAATAATGTGACTGGGTGAGACATGAAGCCTGTGCTGCGACTTCTGTCTTGTGTGTGGCGCACGTTAAATGTCAAAGCAGCACCGCCCTGATATGGGCCTTCGTGGTCGGCTGGGCGTTAAGCAAAAACAAAACAAAACAAACAAACTGAATGATAAGTATTGAAAGTGAAGTCTTTTATAGCCGTGTATTTCTATGTTGGGAGCAGGTTGGAGTTATTGCAAATTAGTACGGTATTTCATGACCGCTTTCTACACTGAATCATACAGCACTTTCAAACGAGTCTTCATGATTGCACTCTCAAAGGTTTCATCTTTGAGTCTTTAAGGAAAGTAAGTGTTATAGGTTATATGACCTCATACAAGTGCAAGATCAAAATAACTACTCGAAACCAGGCAGGTAACATTGGCTTGTTTGCTCCTGAAGTAAAAACAGACCAGAAATTCAAGTTATTTGCAATTTGGCCTTTAGTTCTAATTAATGCCGTAAATACTCACTGTCAGAGGGCTCATGTGTTAATTGGTATCCTAGCTGGATTGTTTTTTTTTAACCCTTTCATGCTGGCACAAATTCTAGCACACTGTTAGTTGCTTTTAAACTCGATACTCGATTTTTTGCCTGATGCCAGCATATTGGTTCCACAGTTCTGTTTTTGTTTTGCTTTTATAAGCTTTTACTACTGTATTTACGCTTAGGCCTCGTTGTTTGCTTTTTTTATAGAAAAATTCCAAAGCTAGAAAAAGCAGGAGGGTTGCCTTAAAAATATATGGTAGGTGGGTTTACGGCCATCATAAAACGATCTTTTGACTGTACTAGCGAGGCCAAGAAACTATTCAAACACTTGCATTGAATGTCCGTGTGCACTATTAATACCCAATGTTGCTCCCCTCTAAATGCAAAAATATCGAACACTTAATTGTTGCTTTCACTTTTTTCTCAACAAAATTCAAGATTAATGAAGTGATGATTGTTTTCAAATTGAATCCCAAACTAATGCAACAGGTTGAGCTAAATATTAATGTCTGTTGTTATTTTCTTTCCGTGGATAGAAATTCTTTTGGAATGCGGCGAAGATTGCTATATCCATCATCATGGCTTAATTTTTTGTTGTTCCTTGCTTATTCTAGCCAAAGGAAAACTAAACACACACAAATTACAGTTTGATTGTAAGTTTTAAAACCCTTTTCTCTCCTAATTTTCTCTCTGGGTAGAGCTTTTTTGGGAGAACGGTGAAGATTTGTCCTTCGGTCCTTTTCCTTACTATTTATAGCTCTGACCTCATAAGGCATCGCGATGTGTGCTTGTTTACATTGTTTATTTCTGTTTTAAGGTCGGTGCTATCGACCGATCGAGGACAACACGAGTGCGGTGAAGACTGATTGGTGCGTCGAAGATTGGTCCGTCGAACATCACGGTTTAACCTGTTTTCGTTACTTGTTATGTTTGGTTAAGTCCTTCAAGTGCATGGCGATGTGTATATTTTTACATTGTTGATTTGTTTTGAAAGCCGATGCCCCTGACTGATAGAACACAAGGGGAAATTATAGCATCGAGTTTTCGGACATACAACCGCTAAGTGAAAGACTACACAAATACATATTTCACGTTACAGGTTAGTATCATCCTTTGTCACAAACTCTGCCCAAGTCCAGCCATGACTTATTTGGTAATTCGTGCATGAGCTGGGGTTCGTGCGGTTTTGGCTCAGATGGGTGCCTATACAGTGACTCGGTGTGTGTCCGTGGATATGGACAGCCAATCGCGGGAGTGTATTCACGCACGTGGGGTTGCGTGGTGCGTGAACGAGTCACAGGCTCGAAGGTCACTGCTGTGTAAAACTGGGAAGAGAACGGATGGTTGATGTGAATGCTCTATCCGGCCGACCGGCGTGTTGTTGTTTTATACAACCCCGGAGACAAGTTGTGTTCCAGCTGTCTTGGTGTGGCTTCAAGGGTTCTACGGTGGTCAGTCCTCGAACGGCAAGGTGTGTTGAAATTCTGTAGTTTTTCTCTCCTTCCGTGCTCAGGGTCAAAATTTGTTGGTTCGGTAGTGTTTGTGTATGAGAGAGGTTTAGTTTTTTAGTTTCCTTGGTTGGTGTCATTTTATGTGTTGGGTGTCGGGGGTAGAAAGGGGAGAGGGGGAATGGGAAACGAGGGAAAGGGGGTGGACAGGTTTTTATTGTGCAAGAAGTGTGGAGAGCGAGTAGGCTGGTGGAGAGAAGAAAAGAGGTGTCAGCAGTTGCTGCGAGTGAACTTATGTGTGGGAAGGATTTATTTTATGGAGGGTGAATTTAAGGTAGAGAGCGTTAACTCCAGAGAATGAGTCGTGTAGTAGGTGCAAGTACGGAAAAGTGAACACGAGGTACGGGAGGTGTAAACGGGAGTTCACCGTCAAGACAGAAGACGGGGGGGTTGGTTGTAAATATGTGACGTCATCACGGGTAGAGAAAGAGGGAAGAACGAGGTGCCACTATGTAATATGACTTAAATTCATAAGGGGTGAGGGAAGTGGCGTTGTTGTGAAGGGGCTGCTGGTAAATGGTTGGGTCAAATAATGGAATAGGAATTGGTTATTATGGGGGCGGCCATGTTGTTTTGATTTGGTGAAATGGGAGTTGTAAATACTTTGAACATTTATATTGATGATGGTGTATTTACAATTGTATAAAAGTAAAGGCTGTAATTAGGTATTTAAGTGAGTGGAAAGTGTAAGAATTATTACATAATTGGTCATGTTGGGACTCTGGTATTTTGATAATGATGTTGGTTAAAGTTAAATAGTAACTTTGATGAGATGGCCAGGGTGGTTAATTAAGTAGGTAATTATGGAAATTATGGGAAGTCAAACGAGGGAAATATTGTTGTTAGAGTCAATTTATGGACTTGGTGGATAAGGGGAGATAATTAAGTATTGTTGGAGGAACAAGTAGTTATACTTGGCTTTTGTTCCTACGACAGCGTTCAAGCATAGAAGCGGGGCTGTGGGAGAGTCCAAGCCAGGAGAGACGAACGACACAGGGGACAGCATGAGGTTCCGGGTGCAAGAAGCTTCCGGCTCTAGACCCGGGAGGAAGGCGTGTTAGTTGGTGGGGTGTTTGACCACCGGTGTGTCGCAAGTGTGAGCTGTGGAGGTGAGGTGGCCCACCGTCAGTGGGTAAAGTGGTGGAAGGTGCTGGCATTCTATTGCCACGAGCAGTCTGTGCACAAGAATATATTATGGCATCTGTGTGCCTTGAGTTATGCAGCTGTGGCTTCAATAAGCATTGTGACCTATAAGTGAGTTTAAACACATTAAAGACATAGAGATGGTGCAAGTGTTAGAGGAAACTAGGTAGAAATTGACTATTAATTAAATATTAGGTTATTAACTTAGTACCAGGCCTGGTTATTTACATTTCAACGGGACTAATCTGGAGTGTCTTTATTGTTTTCTTTGAGCGACGTTGATTTTGTGGATCGGCGAGATGTGAACTGGACTTGGTTGTGAAACGTCGTGATCATTACGCACGAAGAGAAAAGTATGTAGTGATATGGTAATTTGTTGTTATGAAGTAAGGTTGTTACGTGGTGGATTAATGTGAATGTGTTATTGATGAATTAATGTTCGTACCATTTATTGTGTTGAAATAAGTGGAAGAGAATTGAGGGTTTTGTTGTTTAAAGTTAAGTTAATTAGTATTAATGGTGGCTGGGCCTACTGGTTTCATGTGTAGCTGCGTTTGGCGTTGATCTTTTGCATCAAGGTTGAAGGCAGTGTAGCAGAAACGTGGGTAGTCCCTATCACGAGGTATTAGTGTAAATGTAAGTTAGAAAAAATAGTTAGTTAATAAATAACGGGGTTAATTGATTACTGTAGGTGAAGATAAGCGGATTTTGAGTTGAGATAGATTTATAAAGAGACTTCTTGATTTTTCGGGATCAGGGAATTAAGGTGATAGGTGGTAATATTTAGGGATATTTACAGTTCTTTTAGTATCAAGTTATAAATTCTCATAGCCATTTTGTTTTGTTAAACTTTAAGATAATTCTTCCTTCTTCATCTATCTTTGATTTTGAGCGATTGTGATTGGATGTGAATGTGAATGCGGTGTTGTCGTGTGTGTAAATAATAAACTTTGGTTTGAATGTTGCCTGGGTGTGGAGTCAGTGATTAGAGTAAGAGTGGTTGATTGTGTCTGAGTGTTTTGTACGATAAAAGGTATTCCTATACCTCTCCCAAAACTTAGGGGAGTTACAATGGTGGCAGCGGTGGGATAGGAGTTTCATTTCGGGGATTAGGAAGGGTTTAGATAGCATCGGGAAGTAAGGGCCGTGACTCGTGTGAATCAGTGATGAAAGGGTATGAATGAGGACTAGCGTGGGCGGTTGGCGGGCGACTTAAAGGCTTTAAGCCTGGGTGGCTATTTTGACCCGGTAGAGGAAGGAGAGAGAACGAGTGAGTTTGAGCACACCTGGGGTCCGAACTGATCACTCGGATCTCACTCTACCAAGGTTGTCAGCTAGCTGTTTGGGTAAGTTCTATTGTGGTTGTTGTTTTGTATTATTCTGTCCGTGTTTGTTGGGGGCGATCAATTTTGAAATTGGGGTCAAGGTGAGGTTGGTTTGTCAAGGAGATGTCGAATTCAGATCGGGATGAGCGTCAGTTGAGGCGGGCGGCTAGGATGGAGGAGAAGGTTCCAGCGACGTCTGCGGCTGCATCCCTGGTGGTAACCCCTCCTCGGTTCACTGTACCAAGTGGTGGTGCGACGTTGTTGGCTACGGGTGGTATGCCGGGTGCGGTTTCTACGCCGAGGATGGAGAGGTCTTTGGTGACGCCAGGAGTGTTGGGGCCGAGGTCTGTTGGGGCGCAGCGTTTGGCGATGGGGTACGGTGAGGGCCAAGCTGTAAGGGGAGTGTCGCCGATCATGGTCCAAGGTTCTAATGGGTTTGACGATGAGTCGGTAGACAGGGAGTTAGCACGGTTCCGTAGTCAGGGTGAAAGCTTGGGTTTGCAAGGGGCGACGTTGGCCCAGTTTGTGATGGCCCAAGTGCGCAGGGAGGCGGCCATCGTCGAGGAGAGAGTGGCGCAGGCGAAGTTGCGGAAGGAAGAGCGGCGACAACGCAAAGAGGAACGAGAACTTCAGGAGAAGAAAGAAGCTCGACGCCAAGCAGAAGCAGCCCAGCGTAGGGAAGAGATAGAGGCCAGACGCCAGGAAGAAGAAGCCCGACGTAAAGAGGAACGTGAACTTCAGGAGAAGAAAGAAGAAGTTCGACGCAAGGAAGAAGAAGCCCGACGTAAAGAGGAACGTGAACTTCAGGAGAAGAAAGAAGAAGCTCGACGCAAGGAAGAAGAAGCTCGACGCAAGGAAGAAGAAGCCCGACGCAAGGATGAGGCGGCCCAAAGGAGAGAGGAACGGGAGTTCCAAGAAAGGAAAGAAGAAGCCCGACGTAAAGAGGAACGGGAGTTCCAAGAAAGGAAAGAAGAAGCACGACGACAAGAGGAAGAAGTCCGGCGCAGAGATGAGGCAGAGCGACGCCAGGAGGAGCGTCGCATACGGGAAGAGGAACTGCAAGCAAGTGAGGCGAGGTGGAAAGAGGAGTTAGCTCTGCGCACAGGGGGGACTGAGAGAGAACCGAGTTTTGACAAATACCGGGTAAAGATGTCCTTCTGTGATGACTCTGTCAACATTGACGACTACCTCCTCCACTTCGAGCGAACAGCGACAACACACAGGTGGAGCAGGGCGACATGGGCAGGTCGATTAGCAGACCAATTGAAGGGTCGCGCAGAGAGAGCATATCTACGGATGACTCCCGAGGATGCCAGCGACTACGATATGCTCAAGGTTGCGCTGTTAGAAGAGTTCCATCATACTCCAGAACACTACCGCCGGGAATTCAGAAACATCACAAAGCAAGGGGACGAGAACTTTGTACAGTTTAGTCGTCGGCTGCAGACCCTGTTGGATCAATGGATAGCGATGTCACAGTGTGCGGGAGACTATGACCGGCTGTATGACCTGATCCTGAGAGAACAGTTGATGTCAAATTTCCGGGGTGAGCTGTTCCAGTACGTCAGCGATAAAAAGCCAGCTACAGCCAAGGAAGCGGCGGTGTTAGCGTTCACTCACTTGGAATCAAAACGGGACGCCAGATTGTTCAACGCAAAACGTAACATCGGGGGCCAAATGGACGAGGAGGAAAAGAAAAAGGAGAAGACTACAAGCAACGGGGGTACCAAGACCGGAGGGGGATCGGAGGAACAGGCAGAGCAGTCAGAGGGCCAAGTGAGGCCAGTAGAGGGCAGCAGGAACAAAAAGACGAACTGGAATCGGGAATACAACAATCGGGTGATATGTCATAGGTGCAATAAGACGGGACACATTGCCAGGGAGTGTACCGCGAACGCCTGCATGACGACCGAGCAAGATGACCAGACGAGATCTTCCGAGCCGTCAGAGCCGTTGTGCAAAGACTGCGAGAAAATTCCATTTCGGCCGATGGGAAGGTGCAAGGTTAACGGGAGAGACGCAATCAGTCTACGTGATTCAGGGGCAGACAAGACCATGGTAAAGGCTGCATTTGTTAGGCCTGAGGATTACACCAGCGGGACAGTGCACGTAGAGTTTGCCGACTTAGACTGCACAAAGACGTATCCCTTAGCATGGGTTGACGTAGAATCGCCGTACATCTGTGAGAGGATTCTTGCCATCGTGAACGACAACATCAGGCCTGACATTTTTCTGGGAAACCTGGCCCAGCTTACGAGCGGAGACTGGGTGGAAGTATCGATGTATCCCAGACGGGCGTTGTGTGCGGCAGTGACAACCAGAGCACAGGCTGAAGCAGGTACACGGCCGGTGAAACCGGTGGTGGTGGTGCAGATTGAAGGGCTGCAAGTGACTCCGGATCAGCTGAAAGTCTTGCAACAGGAAGATGAAACACTAGTGCGCGCAAAACGACTGGCGAAGGAAGGGAAACAGATACAAGCAGGAAAGGGCATGGTGGAGTTCAAGATGTCTCGTGGGATACTAAAGAGGGTTTATCGGGAGAAGAAATTGGAGTGTTCACAAATATGCGTTCCCAGATCCTTGAGGAAAGGACTACTCAAGTTCGCCCACGACACACCCATGGCAGGACATCTGGGAACCAAGAAGACCCGCGAACGTCTATGGGCAGATTGTTATTGGCCAGGCCTGTGCGAAGACGTGCGACGATACTGTCAGTCCTGCGACCGATGCCAAAAAGTCACGCCGAAGGGACGAGTTGCCAAAGTGCCGCTTGGGCAAATGCCTCTGCCCAATGCTCCATTTGAGAAGGTGGCGGTGGATTTGGTGGGGCCGATCAAGCCGGCAGCTGACAGTGGGGCGAGATTCATCCTGGTGATGGTGGACTATGCGACGCGCTACCCCGAGGCTGTGGCACTTAAGTCCATCGAGGCAGAGAAGGTGGCTGAAGCGCTGTGGACAATGTGGACGAGGTTGGGGATACCCAAGGAGGTCCTGTCGGACCAGGGTGGACAGTTCACCGGGGCCGTCATGCGAGAAGTTCACCGGTTGCTCGCCGTCAAGGGACGAACCACTACGCCGTACCATGCGCAATGCAACGGCTTGGTTGAAAGGTTTAATGGCACATTGAAAGCCATGATCAAGAAATTGTGTGTGGAGGACCCTAAGACATGGGATCGGTTTATCCCAGGTGTCTTGTTCGCATACAGGGAGGTTCCGCAGGAAAGTACTGGGTTCTCCCCATTTGAGTTGCTGTACGGCCGTACGGTGAGGGGACCCATGGCCATCTTGAGGGATCTCTGGACAAAAGAAGGAGAAGACGGGAAGGAAGCGCAGACTGCGTCCGAGTACGTGTTGAACCTCCGGGACCGAATAGAGGAAACATGCAAAATTGCTAGGGAACATCTGTGTGAGGAAGCAGTGCGCCAGAAGAAGCACTACGACCGCGGGGCCAAACGCCGAACCTTCGAGGCTGGAGATCGCGCTCTTCTACTCCTGCCTCTCAAGAAAAACAAGTTGGAGATGGCTTGGCGAGGACCCTACGTCGTGGAGGAAAGAGTGGGCGAGTGTGATTACCGCATCAGGATAGGGCCCAAGCAGAAATTGTTCCACGCCAACATGCTGAAGAAGTATGTGGAGCGGCCGGCAGCGATAGCAACGGTGTGTGTGGTGGATGAAGGGGAGGAGTGGGAAACAGTGCAGTCATCTCACGAAGACATTCCGTTGATACCACTGACGTCAGAGGAAACGATCGAGGATGTGCACTTGGATCCAGAGACGCCAGAACTGCATATAGGGATCAAGGAAATCCTCAAGGTCAACAAGGATGTCATCACGGATCTGCCACGGAGGACGTCGCTGGCAGAGTGTAGCATGCGGTTGGCGCATGACGAACCAGTTAGAGTCCGTCAGTTCCCCTTGCCATTCACGACGCGGGACATTATCGCCAAAGAAGTCGACGCGATGTTGAAGATGGGGGTCATCGAACCGTCGGTGTCCCCATACAGCTCTCCAATCGTGATCGTGGAGAAGAAAGACGGAAAAAAGAGGTTCTGCTCCGACTACCGCCGTTTGAACAAGATAGTGGAGTTTGACGCCGAACCTATGCCAAACATGGAGGCCATGTTCGCCAAGCTCAGCAAGGCGAAATATCTGTCCAAGATAGATCTGGCAAAAGGATACTGGCAGATCCCTATGGCGGCAGAAGACAAGCCCAAGACCGCATTCACAACACCGCAGGGGTGTTACCAGTGGACGGTGATGCCGTTTGGGTTGAAGACGTCAGGAGCCATCTTTTCAAGGATGATGAGGAGTCTGTTGAGCCCTCTCGACATGATCGAGATCGACAATTTCATTGACGACATATTAGTGGCAACTGAAACCGTGGAGCGTCATTTGGAGTGTCTCAGAGCTTTATTCCAGCGGCTGCAGGAAGCATCGTTGTCAGCTCGACCATCCAAGTGTTACTTGGGGTTTAAACGCCTGGAGTACTTGGGACACATGGTGGGAAATGGAGTGATTCAACCCGAGGAAGGGAAGATGGACAAGATAGCGAAGATGCCCAGGCCAACAACAAAGCGGCAGATCCGATCCTTCCTAGGACTAGCCGGATTCTACCGTCGATTTGTGCCGGGTTTTGCTGACATTGCACTCCCGCTGACAGACGCAACCAAGAAGTCGCAGCCCAACAAGGTCAGATGGACAAAGCCTATGCAGGTGGCCCTTGATACGCTGAAAGTGAAGTTATCCACAGAGCCGGTGTGCAAGCTGCCGGATTTCTCCGTGCCTTTCACTCTTCGCACAGATGCATCCGGTGTTGGGTTGGGGGCGATGCTACTCCAAGACCAGGGGGACGGGATGCAGATGGTGGCCTGTGCGAGCAAAAAGTTGCTGCCAGCGGAGCGTAACTACAGTACCATCGAGCGCGAGTGCTTGGCGGTGGTGTGGGGGGTGCGGAAGTTTGGCCCGTACCTCTACGGAAAACCTTTCTGCATTCAGTCCGACCACAAACCCTTGGAGTACCTGGAGGGTTTGAAGGCGACCAACAAGAGGTTGATGCGGTGGGCGTTGGCTCTGCAACCCTACATGTATACCATCCAGGCGATTCCTGGAAGAGACAACGTGGGGGCCGACTTGCTCAGTCGCTCGGAAGAGTAACCAGATGTGGGGAGCATTGAACCATCAAAATGGACTGATTTTGGTGGGCTGGATCATGTTGCAAGTCCATGGATGTCAGTAGAGTTGTGTAGTGTTTTAGTCAGGGGGAGTTGTGGTTTGATTACACGTATTAGGATTCCTGGCATTGGTCAGAGGTGTGTGGTTTTTGGTTCAATACAGGGTGTTTTGTACTTGGGTGGGGGGTTTGTCACAAACTCTGCCCAAGTCCAGCCATGACTTATTTGGTAATTCGTGCATGAGCTGGGGTTCGTGCGGTTTTGGCTCAGATGGGTGCCTATACAGTGACTCGGTGTGTGTCCGTGGATATGGACAGCCAATCGCGGGAGTGTATTCACGCACGTGGGGTTGCGTGGTGCGTGAACGAGTCACAGGCTCGAAGGTCACTGCTGTGTAAAACTGTGAAGAGAACGGATGGTTGATGTGAATGCTCTATCCGGCCGACCGGCGTGTTGTTGTTTTATACAACCCCGGAGACAAGTTGTGTTCCAGCTGTCTTGGTGTGGCTTCAAGGGTTCTACGGTGGTCAGTCCTCGAACGGCAAGGTGTGTTGAAATTCTGTAGTTTTTCTCTCCTTCCGTGCTCAGGGTCAAAATTTGTTGGTTCGGTAGTGTTTGTGTATGAGAGAGGTTTAGTTTTTTAGTTTCCTTGGTTGGTGTCATTTTATGTGTTGGGTGTCGGGGGTAGAAAGGGGAGAGGGGGAATGGGAAACGAGGGAAAGGGGGTGGACAGGTTTTTATTGTGCAAGAAGTGTGGAGAGCGAGTAGGCTGGTGGAGAGAAGAAAAGAGGTGTCAGCAGTTGCTGCGAGTGAACTTATGTGTGGGAAGGATTTATTTTATGGAGGGTGAATTTAAGGTAGAGAGCGTTAACTCCAGAGAATGAGTCGTGTAGTAGGTGCAAGTACGGAAAAGTGAACACGAGGTACGGGAGGTGTAAACGGGAGTTCACCGTCAAGACAGAAGACGGGGGGGTTGGTTGTAAATATGTGACGTCAGCACGGGTAGAGAAAGAGGGAAGAACGAGGTGCCACTATGTAATATGACTTAAATTCATAAGGGGTGAGGGAAGTGGCGTTGTTGTGAAGGGGCTGCTTGTAAATGGTTGGGTCAAATAATGGAATAGGAATTGGTTATTATGGGGGCAGCCATGTTGTTTTGATTTGGTGAAATGGGAGTTGTAAATACTTTGAACATTTATATTGATGATGGTGTATTTACAATTGTATAAAAGTAAAGGCTGTAATTAGGTATTTAAGTGAGTGGAAAGTGTAAGAATTATTACATAATTGGTCATGTTGGGACTCTGGTATTTTGATAATGATGTTGGTTAAAGTTAAATAGTAACTTTGATGAGATGGCCAGGGTGGTTAATTAAGTAGGTAATTATGGAAATTATGGGAAGTCAAACGAGGGAAATATTGTTGTTAGAGTCAATTTATGGACTTGGTGGATAAGGGGAGATAATTAAGTATTGTTGGAGGAACAAGTAGTTATACTTGGCTTTTGTTCCTACGACAGCGTTCAAGCATAGAAGCGGGGCTGTGGGAGAGTCCAAGCCAGGAGAGACGAACGACACAGGGGACAGCATGAGTTTCCGGGTGCAAGAAGCTTCCGGCTCTATACCCGGAAGGAAGGCGTGTTAGTTGGTGGGGTGTTTGACCACCGGTGTGTCGCAAGTGGGAGCTGTGGAGGTGAGGTGGCCCACCGTCAGTGGGTAAAGTGGTGGAAGGTGCTGGCATTCTATTGCCACGAGCAGTCTGTGCACAAGAATATATTATGGCATCTGTGTGCCTTGAGTTATGCAGCTGTGGCTTCAATAAGCATTGTGACCTATAAGTGAGTTTAAACACATTAAAGACATAGAGATGGTGCAAGTGGTAGAGGAAACTAGGTAGAAATTGACTATTAATTAAATATTAGGTTATTAACTTAGTACCAGGCCTGGTTATTTACATTTCAACGGGACTAATCTGGAGTGTCTTTATTGTTTTCTTTGAGCGACGTTGATTTTGTGGATCGGCGAGATGTGAACTGGACTTGGTTGTGAAACGTCGTGATCATTACGCACGAAGAGAAAAGTATGTAGTGATATGGTAATTTGTTGTTATGAAGTAAGGTTGTTACGTGGTGGATTAATGTGAATGTGTTATTGATGAATTAATGTTCGTACCATTTATTGTGTTGAAATAAGTGGAAGAGAATTGAGGGTTTTGTTATTTAAAGTTAAGTTAATTAGTATTAATGGTGGCTGGGCCTACTGGTTTCATGTGTAGCTGCGTTTGGCGTTGATCTTTTGCATCAAGGTTGAAGGCAGTGTAGCAGAAACGTTGGTAGTCCCTATCACGAGGTATTAGTGTAAATGTAAGTTAGAAAAAATAGTTAGTTAATAAATAACGGGGTTAATTGATTACTGTAGGTGAAGATAAGCGGATTTTGAGTTGAGATAGATTTATAAAGAGACTTCTTGATTTTTCGGGATCAGGGAATTAAGGTGATAGGTGGTAATATTTAGGGATATTTACAGTTCTTTTAGTATCAAGTTATAAATTCTCATAGCCATTTTGTTTTGTTAAACTTTAAGATAATTCTTCCTTCTTCATCTATCTTTGATTTTGAGCGATTGTGATTGGATGTGAATGTGAATGCGGTGTTGTCGTGTGTGTAAATAATAAACTTTGGTTTGAATGTTGCCTGGGTGTGGAGTCAGTGATTAGAGTAAGAGTGGTTGATTGTGTCTGAGTGTTTTGTACGATAAAAGGTATTCCTATACCTCTCCCAAAACTTAGGGGAGTTACATCCTTTCGTGTAAACGATCTTATTCACAACCACAAAGGGTGCATGCGCTATGGCCTAGTGGCTAAGAAGTTGGCCTTCCTGCGTCGAAGGTTCAGGGGTTCGAATCCCAGCCAAGCCTGGTAGGTTAAGGGTGGTGTTGCCTATCTCCCAGGTCAACTCATGCGCAGATCTGCTAGTTCCTTGTCCTCCTTCGTGTGTGCACGAAGGTGAACAGTAGTGTTTATCATGTGTGATTTATTTGGTGTTTTTTGTTTGCTTAACGCCCAGCCGACCACGAAGGGCCATATCAGGGCGGTGCTGCTTTGACATATAACGTGCGCCACACACAAGACAGAAGTCGCAGCACAGGCTTCATGTCTCACCCAGTCACATTATTCTGACACCGGACCAACCCGTCCTAGCACTAACCCCATAATGCCAGACGCCTGGCGGAGAAGCCACTAGATTGCCAATTTTAAAGTCTTAGGTATGACCCGGCCGGGGTTCGAACCCACGACCTCCCGATCACGGGGCGGACGCCTTACCACTAGGCCAACCGTGCCGGTCTCATCATGTGTGATACTTTTGATAGTAAAAGTATGTACTATGTTACACTGTGTTCAAAACTGGTTGCTAAAGGGGTGTTCAAAACTTGTTGCAAAAGGGGTGTTCAAAACTGGTTGCAAAAGGGGTGTTCAAACGTTGAATACTTCCGTTGACCGTTGTTCAAACGTTGAATACTTCAGTTTACCGTTATTCCATCCAAACAATCGTATGGATCGGGTATTGAGACATTGATTCGTTCTTCTCCACAAAGCAAAACCCTTCTTGAGTGAAAGTCTTCGTACTATATGAGATTCGATGCCATTCTTTGTAAGTGTGGATTTAGTGCATATTATATCTTTCCAATCTATCCTTCAATACGGATGACATCACCTACATCCTTCCGGGAATACCAAGACTACCACACATGGACTCGCTTGGGGAATAGATCATTCTGGGATGTAGCACAATACAGATCAGCACGCCATCTGTGAAAGACTGGCTAATAATCTCTGCAGAAATGGAGGATGGGGTATATGGAGTACCACAGAGAGAACCAGGAATACCAACTACGTAAATCTCACCCTGTCTTTGTTAGATCGTGGCAGCTGAGAGGGGGCCACCTGCTATGCACTGAAAAAATATACTCCAGGGGCGATGGTCATAAGAACGTGCTCACCGAGAAAGCAAAGGGTCGGATTTGTTCAAATCTCAAACGAATCTCAAGTTCAACCAATCCGACCCAGCGCTTTTTCCCACCGAGTTGGGCACTTTTTTGTGCACGCCACCCCAGGACTTTGCTGGGCTGAGAAAAGTGTGCGCGTCTGCACAAGAAAACCGCGGGACAGTTCTTTATTGGAAAGTAATTTGTGGTGCGCCTTTGTGGAGATATGATCGAGCGCCATGCATTCACAACTTCTGAGACTTGCAAAGAAGTCCTCTTCAGCAACATTGGTTGACGGGCTGAGCAAAGAAGGCTTAGACACTGAGTACTATGGGCAGCATGCAGACAATTCAATAAACACACGATTTTGATATTTTGCCAAACTTTTGGAGAAGCTTCGTTTGCGTAACACGTTAAGTGAATCCAGCGTAAATACTGAGAGGTTCTTGAATGCGCCTGTCTGGGGTAATTCATGCCGCCTAGTTAAATACACGGTCCTTCGCCTGAAAACATTTGTCTCACCATCTCAGATCTTTCCAGGCTTTAACATTGGACGCACAAGCTGAACATCAACAACCTGGTTGCCTCCCGCGCAGAGTGAGATTTGTGTTGTTGAATTAATTTCATTACAATAAGGCTTATCTTCAAAATCAATTAAAAGAACAGTCCTTCTCCTGAAAACGTTCGCCTTACCGTCTCATGTCTTGTCAGGCTTTTACATTGGATACACAAACGAACTTTGTTGTTGAATTAATTTCGTTACGACACACAAATGCTCGCCTTCTAAATAAGTTCAGCGACATGTTTTCACTGGGCAAGGAATGCAGGCAGGCTGTTGATTTGTGATGTGTGTCGTTGAGGAGGGGTTTGTTTGTTTGTTTGTTTGTTTGCTTGTTTGCTTAACGCCCAGCCGACCACGAAGGGCCATATCAGGGCGGTGCTGCTTTGACATATAACGTGCGCCACACACAAGACAGAAGTCGCAGCACAGGCTTCATGTCTCACCCAGTCACATTATTCTGACACCGGACCAACCAGTCCTAGCACTAACCCCATAATGCCAGACGCCAGGCGGTGCAGCCACTAGATTGCCAATTTTAAAGTCTTAGGTATGACCCGGCCGGGGTTCGAACCCATGACCTCCCGATCACGGGGCGGACGCTTTACCACTAGGCCAACCGTGCCGGTTTGAGGAGGGGTGGCTTTAAGCCATTTAAAAAAATATGGTCAGATCTGTGATGATGATCATAATCGTTTACACAAAGAAGAACTGTGCCTTTAAATGAATTCGTAAATATGGGTTCTTCAATATCTGAGTTAATTTACACAACTTTGTTAAGCCCTCAAAAACGATTCAGAGACACGCAAATCTGAGATGAGATCATTAAAAACACACCTGCCGTGAGCTTATTCATTGATTTTTGTTGTAAATAGGCATTGAACAGGAGTGCACCAATGCTCCTTCAAATGTGTGTCAGTGTAAAAAAAAATCGAAGGCTTAAGTAAAGAGAGCATAACAAATCCCAGGGAAAAAAAATACGTGAGTGAATGAAATTAGGCCTAAAAAAAAATAGGTGTGGTTACGGTAACCCGACCTACCCTATTTTTGGGGGCCGACCCTATAACTTTTTATTACATTTGTCACAAAAATACCAAAACAACCAAGTAAACGAGTGCAGAAAACGCAATGAAAGCGAAAGCGCCCGAGTCGCACACTTATTTCCCTGTCAAGTAGGTTTAATTTGTACACATTAGAAAAAAAAGTAAAATAAAAGAAAAGTGATTGCATACCTTCCTACCCTATTTTTTTTGGCTATGTTACCGTAACCACACCTATTATTTTTTTTTTTGCCTTAGGTATGATTGTCCATTTGGAAAAGGTTTTGCTTTCGGCCAGTGTCAATCAATGGATGGTTCGTCGCGGCCAAGTTTAGAGGGCCTACGAAAATGCAATCAATCTACGATGTTTTGTGATGTTATCATAACAATAAATCGGCTACATGACTGGAGGATCGGGAGGGGGGGGGGGGGGGGGTGTGTGTGGAGATTCTTGACCTCTTCAAGAGCACAGCAAGATTTTGACAGTGAATTACTTTCTCCCTGGCAATACATCTTCTGACATAGCCCCGCTTAAAACAGACTGTGCCCACGAGAGAGCGTTAACAGTCATTCTGAAAAGTAGATTTGTTCTGATTTACTTTTGTCCGTGTTAAAACTGATTCCCAAAAGCTACTTCGAAGTATGTCATATGCCTCGCGTCAATCAAAAGAAGTGTCCATCTTGTAAATTCATCACTCTGGTCCAAGGGCTTGAAGCATGACCGTCTTCCCGGTACCCGGGGGCCCATAAGCGTCCTCCAGCGTCATAAGCGTCATCCAGCGTCATAAGCGTCATCTAGCTGCTCTCGAATGTTTGGTGTTGACAACCAGTCCTCCGGCAAAAATGTCTCCCGATTCCAGACCTTTTATGTCAGGTGAACATCTTCTCCCTTGCTTCTGAGTCTTCGGGCGATTGGTTAATAAAGGACGACATTTAGTAATGACCTCATTATGTACCTGTGAAAGCCGAAGGGTGGTTTCCTCTCAGGAGAGAGCTGTCTGTTTCTTGACTGACCAGGGTTGTCGTCTTCCGAAAGCATAGAAGTGCATCTGATTCAGCGTGGACCTCTTGTTATTTTTGTTGGACTGAAATTAATTACACACGCACGCATGCATGCACGCACATAGACACTCACACAGACACACGCAGACACACGCAGACACACACACACACACACGCACACGCGCGCGCGCGCGCTCTCTCTCTCTCTCTCTCTATTTCTATCTTGTTCTCTTTCTCTCTCCCTCTCTCTCTCTCTCTCTCTCTCTCTCTCTCTCTCTCTCTCTCTCTCTCTCTCTCCTCCTCCTCCTCCTCCTCCTCTATCGTATGCACACAATTATACTCACATATTCTATGCCGGTGAGTTTGTGTCGGTCTTATCCCTTTTTGCATGTGCCTAAGAATACCATGCTCGCGTGCAGACATACCAGCCTTCATACGGTCGATAGCTTATCAACATTCCATGACAATAGAATCATCACCAGATGGGGATGTTCCCGTCAGTCATGCGAGAAAAACATCTGTGTCGCATTTGTCTCTGATAAATCGCGGCACGCTTGCGTGGCGTAATTTGCCTGACATTTGTATCTTTCCTGTTTACAGGTAGGGGAAAGGCTCCTAATATGGACCGGCTCCTAATATGGACCACCTCCTGTTCTGACAAACTAGCGGCGCTAGAGCGCTCAAAACAATTTCATTTGCTGTATTCACCCTCTCTGGATAAGTTGCACATGTCAAAACAGTTGCAGAAACACAAACCTCAAAACCGTTAGGCTTTTTCGCTTTTTTTCACTTTTGGCAGCCCGAAGTTCACTGTAAATTTGCCGCCTAAAACAGACTCGTTTCTGTCAACAGCCAAAGCATTTATCACACAAAAATGGCTATATATGATAGCTAAGACTGTATTTGTTACATTTTAGCAGTGTGTACCCCGAGTTTCTACTGCAAACAAAAAATAATAGCAAAACCTCAAAGCATGTGTGAGTCCCCTAATATGGACCACCTTCAACAAATCGAAGAAAATAAAAGCTAAAGCCAATTTTAATAAATTCATTAAGAAGCTTGCTGATTATAACCTATAACTAGCCCTCGAGAATTCTTGTTTTTGTGGAAGTTGATAATTTCACTTATTTTCACTCTGTTTTTGATAAGCTTCTTCAGTTTCCTGGTGTGCTTCAAATAATGCTCTCATCAACCCGAAACAGCTAAATCTAAAGCATATTTGAATTAGTCTGACTTGCACACTAAGTTGTATTATGTTATTTTGAAGAATGGGGGGCTTTTTACAGTGATTCGTGAAGGCCGCTTCACTGGTCCATATTGGGCTCCCAGGCTCCTAATATGGACCATTTGTGGTTTTTTCTGTATTTAATTTTTGCTGAATGTCTATCAAAGCTATTTCACTCTAATTAGGCCTAACGGTTAAACTAAGAGAGAAGGACTGGACTGTACTGGACTGGGTGGCCGAGTGGTAACGCACTTGCGCTCGGAAGCGAGAGGTTGCGAGTTCGACCCTGGGTCAGGGCATTAGCAATTTTCTCCCCCCTTTCCTAACCTAGGTGGTGGGTTCAAGTGCTAGTCTTTCGGATGAGACGAAAAACCGAGGTCCCTTCGTGTACACTACATTGGGGTGTGCACGTTAAAGATCCCAAAATTGTATAGCCATAGATAAAAATGTCCACCAAAATACCCGTGTGACTTGGAATAATAGGCCGTTAAAAAGTAGGATATGTGCTGAAATGGCTGCGATCTGCTGGCCGATGTGAATGCGTGATGTATTGTGTAAAAAAAATTCCATCTCACACGGCATAAATAAATCCCTGCGCCTTGAATATGTGCGCGATATAAATTGCATAAAAAAATTCTAAAAAAAAAATCCCTGCGCTTAGAACTGTACCCACAGAATACGCGCGATATAAGCCTCATGTTGATTGATTGATTGATTGAGGACTACCAATCACAAAATGAAACTTCTCCGCAAGAAAACAAGCTAGTTATCAGCAATAAACAAAAAGTGGTCCATATTAGGGGCCCTTCCCCTACTTAGTTATTTCAAGCTGGTCGTCCTTGTCGCTTTGTTTCGTTTTGGAGAGAGAGAGAGAGAGAGAGAGAGAGAGAGAGAGAGAGAGAGAGAGAGAGAGAGAGAGAGAGAGAGAGAGAGAGAGAGAGAGAGAGAGAGAGAGAGAGAGAATTGAATCACCGTACAGTTTGTTCTCAAGTAAGCATTTAAAAAAAAATAATAAGTTTAGTCTTTAAAAATCTCTCTAATTAAATTAAAATGTTAGTAATCGATCCAAAACGGATTTCCTTTTATTCTTTATCATTTTCTGATTCCAGAAACACATACATTTGTTGTGTTTCGACTTAAGCACGCTCAGAAAGTTTAAAAGAATCGAGAAAAGCGCGCTTTCATGTGAAGCTTTTTGCGCTAGTGCGCTATACTGGCTTGTCACTTTCTGCACGGGCTATCGCTACACACCTGCTTGTCACTTTTTTGCCACCTCAATTTGTGCACATGTTCAGCGCTGTCTTGGCGCATGGCCAAGGTGAACTAAGCTATAGCTTTATATAAATTATAACGTTTTGGTGAAAAAAAATGCAGTCCAGTTCTTTCGTTCTGTGAGTTCGACTTAGTGACTAAAATAATATAGTAATTCCGCTTCATGCTCTTTTCTCTGAACAAAAAAAGCTAATCGCATTACAATAATTATGTGCCATAAAAGGCGCTCCATAAACAGGACTGCAAAAAAAGAAAGATAGGAGCTGAATCGGATTGTTGTAAGCAGATAAATCGCGAAAATGTGACAGTTTTAAACTCAGAAATAAATGTTGTATGTTATTGTTATGTTAATATTGTTTTGTCTTTTGGCATTGTGCAGATTCTGTCTCTTCTTACGTATTCCAGAGACGCGTATTCACATCTGTATTATGATTTTGTTTGTCACAAAAGAGAGAGAGAGAGAGAGAGAGAGAGAGAGAGAGAGAGAGAGAGAGAGAGAGAGAGAGAGAGAGAGAGAGTTCTGTTCCGTTTGATTTGATACCTTACAGAGGAGGAGAAAGGGAGGTTATCCTGTGTTTCTATTTGTAGAAAGAAGTCATTGTTGTCAGTATTGATGTTATTCTCTGTTTCCATAACTTGAAGTATTGCCATGGTGATTGAAATTATTGTAGGCGGGTGTTTGTACGTTACATGTATTGCAATTTTTTAATAAAGATGAACCTAAACCATTTACTTTCAATATTTAGCATCTTGTAGACGTATGACTTTGCAATGTTTAATTGCAGTTTTTCCAAAGATGGACTAAATTACTTTACTTTCAGTGTAGTACAGTATTCAGTAATTTCGCTGTATGTTACTTTTATTGCAATTTGTCCAATGTTTGTGTGTTGGAACATGGCGTGGACGTAGTAACATTTTCTTTCTTTCTTTTTTCAGCGGAAACGAACCACCCTACGACAAGTTTGTGGAATCACGATATACTGCTGATTCGATGGATTTATTGGCAAGTTTAAGCACACGTACAGTTACAAAAGGAGTAGTTGTTTAAATAAACTCGTGTGGTATTAGTTTAAACAAGATTTTATTCCGAGAACATGGGGTTGGGACCACACAACCAGCTAAGCTTATACTAAGTGTGGTTACATATTTACATCTAAGTAGGAATACTTTTTCATGTGCTGTGCTCGTGTGGTATTATTCCGAAGCAATTCATCAAACGTATGTGAATGCGTGAACAGCCCGTAGTGGTTGAGCACGTTCCCCTAAGATCACTCCTCTCCGTCTTGCGCATGCGTGGATTAAATCACACGTAGTTTGAACACTCACAGTCACTGACAATGTGGTTCATGAACTAAAATTGTGTGATTCTATATCGATGCAAGTCAGCAAGATTGCGTTCTTCGTGTTCTTCCAGGAGGAACTTATGAGGTAATCTATTTTCTGTGACAGATGGTTTGTACCTTTTGACCTTCGTGGAAGTCTTTGTTTTTTAGAAACTTCTTTAATGGAATGTTTCTTTGCGGTACTGTAAAGTTTTGACTCAAAGGAGGTTCTCTGTCATTTACAACGCAGTGTGCAGATCACTATATACAATGGAACGTGCACATTAGGTGAAAACTTACTATCTGGTATAAAGCCCTACAACGTAAATCAGTGTGTCACGGACTATGTTAAAATACATTGTGAAACACATCATTCAACAGAAAAACAATAGCGCATAAAAATAAAACATCTTTTACTAGAGGGTACCACACACTGGTAAAATATACCTCACTGTAGTGAAAGCCTTCAACGCAGTGAAAATATTTAAACACAGTCAAAATTGACAGCAAAAAGAGCCACAAGAGATGGCATGTCATGGAACAGAAGAACATAGCGCACTAAACAGGTGACATTGTATTCACACGGAGTACATACAACACAGTGGAACGAACCGACATCGTATGCAAACAGCGTACAGCACAGTGGTACAATTTACAGTGAAAACGAACGCAGCACAAAGTATTCAACATCTGTAGGTTTTACAACAAAATTAATACTGTGTGAAAGAAGTTCTAAGCAACATGGATCACAAGAACATGCTTGTCAACGCCACCACCGTCGTCGTCAACATCACCGACAATTCCAGCACGGACTATTACGACGACTACTGGCCCGAACCGCCCAGATCCCTCGTCGCTGTCATCTTTAGCTGGTTATTCGTCATCCTTTTTATCGTCGTCTTCGTCATCGGCCTTGGCGGAAACATCCTCGTCTGCTTCGCCGTCTGGCGTAACCCGCGCATGCGCAGTGCCACCAATATCTTCCTGGTGAACTTGGCTGTTGCGGACCTTCTGGTGGTTCTCATCTGTCTCCCGCCCACAGCCGCTGAGGACTTCTTCGGCTTCTGGCATCTGGGCCTGGAGATGTGCAAGATCGCCAAATATGTGCAGGTTGGTGACACGGTGTTGTGGTGTCTGTTGTGTGAGTCAGTCGCGTGTGTGTCTGTTGTGTGTGTGTGTGTTGTGTGTGTGTGTGGGGGGGAGCGTGTGTGTGTGTGTGTGTGTGTGTGTGTGTGTGTGTATGTGTGTGTGTGTGTTAGTGTGTGTGTATGTGTGTGTGTTAGTGTGTGTGTGTGTTTGTTTGTAGGTGTGTGTGTGTGTGTGTGTGTGTGTGTGTGTGTGTTTAAACTGTCTGGGTATGGTTGTGTGACTGTCTGTGATTGTCTATATGTGTGTATGTTTGTTGGCCATTCTGTCTCATGAAAAACTTGTCTATGTCGGGTCTCTCTGTCTGTATGTATTTTTGTCTATCCCTCTCTGATGCTGCTCTGTCTGTCTGTCTGTCTGTCTGTCTGTCTGTCTGTCTGTCTGTCTGTCTGTCTGTCTGTCTGAATGTCTGTCTGTCTGTCTGTCTGTCTGTCTGTCTGAATGTCTGTCTGTCTGTCTGTCTGTCTGTCTGTCTGTCTGTCTGTCTGTCTGAATGTCTGTCTGTCTGTCTCAATGTCTGTCTGTCTTTCTGTCTGACCATTGACCTGTCTGCTTGTATTCGTCTTATGATGATGTCAATGTGTGTCTTTTCTGTGATTGTAGTTCTTTAACTTAAACTTAGTTTAATTATATCACCGTGTGTGTGTGTGTGTGTGTGTGTGTGTGTGTGTGTGTGTGTGTGTGTGCGTGTGTGTGCGTGTGTGTGTGTGTGTGTGTGTGTGTGTGTGTGTGTGTGTGTGTGTGTGTGTGTGTGTGTGTGTGTGTGTGTGTGTGCCTGTCTGTCTGTCTGTCTGTCTGTCTGTCTGACCTGTCTGCTTGTATTCGTCTTATGATGATGTCAATGTGTGTCTTTTCTGTGATTGTAGTTCTTTAACTTAAACTTAGTTTAATTATATCACCGTGTGTGTGTGTGTGTGTGTGTGTGTGTGTGTGTGTGTGTGTGTGTGTGTGTGTGCGTGTGTGTGCGTGTGTGTGTGTGTGTGTGTGTGTGTGTGTGTGTGTGTGTGTGTGTGTGTGTGTGTGTGTGTGTCTGTGTGTGTGTGTTTGTCTGTCTGTGTTGTCTTCATTTGATTGCGCTTCTGTTTTGTCTGTCTTGTCTCCCTCCGCCTCCCCCCCCCCCTCCCCTCTCTTCTTCGCGTTATTATGTTCGTTTTTATTTGTATATATATGCATGTGTAAACATTTTCCAGACAACAAGATCGAATTCACTTGGGTGTGTACAGAGTTGTGTGTCTGTGCGTGCTTGTCCGTATAGTTGTTTTACGGTACGTCTTTACGGTACCTTTATATCGGACAGTCTTATTTCTCGTTTTTATGCCTGTGTGCATGAAAGCTCGTATAGTTTTATTTCATCCACGTCTGACGTATTATGGATGTTTATCTAATGTAATTATGTTCTGGCTGTCTGATGGTAGGCTTTTACTGCATATATATACGCTATCTCTGTCTCTCTGTCCCTGTCTCTTTGTCTCTGTCTCTTTCTTTATCTCTCTCTCACTATCTCTCTCTTTCTCTCTCTATCTCTCCTCTCTCTCTCTCTCTCTCTTCCTCTCTTTCTATCTCTCTCTCTCTCTCTCTCTCTCTCTCTCTCTCTCTCTCTCTCTCTCTCTCTCTCTCTCTCTCTCTCTCTCTCTCTTCTTCTACGTGTGAGCGTTTACACGTTTTCCCAAACGAGGGACTTAAATTCCACGCGCATTCGAATCAAATCGGATGAGAAAATACAGCATCAATTGACATGAAAATTGGATGCCTTTGCCACCAAAACTAGGGAAACCAGTAATTTGTGCCCGCCTTCTCGCTGGCGGAAATATGGTCACGGAAATATGGTCAAGTTGTTCAATCCCTCGGCGAACCGACAAAGGCCTTCGTTAACCATACACCTCTCTCTTTCCTGTTATTATTTGTTGCGTTTGCGATTTTCTTTTTCTCCTTTACTTCTTTTTTTTTTAGGCTGGATGACATAAAACCAAAAACAGATAGACTGCTAATGTTCCAAAATTCAGAATCAGAAAACAAGGATGGTAGGTTACTGGAACGTTGAGTTATTGACAAAACAAAACGCTACATTTCCAGTACGTCGACCCACAGGTCTTTGAAGTAGACAGCCAGACAAACATCATGATACTCTTTTGTTATTAAATGACATCACTCTGCAGACGTTATACATATAATTATATATGTTCTGAGAAGGTCTGTAGGATGGGTAAAGGAGAGAGTATAGGAAATGGCCGCGTAGGGTGAGGGAGAGAGTGACAGGGGGAAGCGAGAGCGTGGGAGAAGGAGGAGAAAGGGGGTGAGAGAGAGTGGTGAAAGACAGAGAGGCAGACAGACAGGCAAACACACAGACAGACGGACAGACAGACAAAGGCAGAAAAGGGGTGAGAGCGAGTACCAATGAGAACCAGCACTGACAGACAGACAGACAGACAGAGACAGGCGGAAAAGGGGTGAGAGCGAGTACGACTGGGAAAAAGGAGCAAGACGAGGAGAAGGAGGAGAAGAGATGTACAGAGAAGACCTTCAGATTACCAAGCGTAACAAAGAATTGCGAAACACGGCTTTGGAAAGAATCACATTTTAGGAAGACGGATGGCTCTGCGCGGTCTAAGAATCGAGACCAAACTGGGATTTAATGCCTTAATTATGCACGTTCCTTTTGCTTTCTCGTGTTACGAATTCGTCCACGTGACGATGCAGTTTCACACAACGAATCAATGAGGAATATTCTGTTTCAAGAAAGTGAACAGTATGGTACTAGAGTATTGGCCGTATTTTTAGCAAATGTTTCGTTCTCTGCATAATGCAAGACAATATTGCCCGACAGGAAATATCCTATACCCGACTGACTCAGACTCAGACTCAAAGACTCAAGACTAAATGTTACTGTCCTTATAAAAACAAGGAAAATTGCCATGCAGTGTCAGGCAATCACAGACATAAAATACATCACATTAAATTGTATTAAGAATTAAGGATTGCACTTAAAACTAATAACTGTAAACCGTATCACATTCACTAAGAATTTAGAGTTGCACTAAAACACATCTAAAAATCCTAAGCAGTCTCTCACGGCACACACACACACACACACACACACACACACACACACACACACACACACACACACACACACACACACACACACACACACACATACACATACACACACATACACACACACATACACACGCACATGCACATGCACATACACACTTTCTCTCTCTGTACTTGTGTCACAAACAAAGAATGGGACCAGAACAGAAACTCGAATTGGTGTCAGTGCAAAAAGGGCATATGACTTATTTTCTTCAGGGGGAGATAACTGTATTGTATGCCTAAAATAGCCGAAGAGCAGCCCGGGAAGAAATAGGAAGGAATTATACACCAGTGACAACATGTGTGCTGGAGTATTGGATCGGGCTTATTAGGAGTACAAGATAATTAAAATAAAACTGCGGAGGATCTTTTGAGAGTACAAGAGAATTCAAATAAAACTGCGGAAGAGCTTATTAAAGGCCCGGTCACACAGCCCAAAAGTCGCGAAAACGCATGAATCACGCACGAAATTCGATCCTTACGCGATACATGCGCGATTTGCGCATTTCATCAGTTTGTCTGACGTGGAACCTCCGTAGTTGTCCGCCGATGTTCGCCGGATCGGCGCTTTACGCGATTCCAGGTTTTGAGCAGCTCAAAACTCGGCTTCGCGTAAGAGTTTACGCAGTATTGCGCTGTGTTACGTAATTTCTGCGTAGTTTGCGTAGTTCTTACGCGAACAATGCGCGGAATATGTGTGGAATATCAGTGATCGTTCGCGAAAATGTTGCCGCTATCGCGTTCATCGACGACTTTCCACTGACGATTAGCAGACATATGACGCATGTTTCGCGCATTGTTCGCGTAAGAACTACGCAAACTACGCAGAAATTAAGTAAAACAGCGCAATACTGCAATTCATGCACGAATCATGCGCGATTCATACGCAGTTCATTAGTGATAGTGCGCAGATTATACGTGGTTTTCCGTGGACCTTTGCGTGCCTATGCGCAGTTGTGCGTGGTTTGTTAGTGATTTTTGCGTGATCTTTCCGTAGTTCTTGCGCAATTCATCGGTGATTTTCATCGCGTAAATCAGCGAAAATGGTCAAATTCTCGACCGACAAGCACGCACAACCAAATTGTATGCGTGATTCATGCGTTTACGCGACTTTTGGGCTGTGTGACCGGGCCTTAAGAGTACTAGAGAACTCAAATAAAAATGCGGAAGAGACAAGTGCACGTCAGGTACTCGATCTAAAAAACAAAAATTCACTTCAGAAACAAACAAAAACAAAAAACAAAACAAGTGCCACATCTTTTTTTGGTTGATCGTGACTGAAAGTTTTCTTGTCAGAACACGAGTGAAGTCAAGTTTTGCAGCATTGGCTATTTTGTTTTCCTAACTAGGGATACTTTTCAATGTCTTTGTTTTCTTTGTAATCAATAATTATGCGCTTCGAACAGAATAAATCACTACCTTCGCGCGCGCGCACCCCCCCCCCCCCCCCCCCCTCACACACACACGCACGCATAAACGTACACACAGACACACACACATACACACATATATATATACACACACACCGGGACACACACACACACACACCGTCACACACACCCACACTCACACACACGCACACACACACACTCACACCCACACACACTCACACTCACACACACACACACACACACACACACACACACACACACACACACACACACACACACACACACAAATGCTGACTGCTCTTACATGTGTCAATGTTGTTTTTTCTTTCCGTCAAGTTTTGTCATTGACATTTTCTCGTTTCCATTTCGAACCGAAGCGTGTGAACGATCTCAACGCTACAGTCTCGCTTGGCATCAATTATGCATAGACCCGAGAGAGTCAAGAAGGGAGATGACTGTGGCTATGACTGACAGAGTTACTCCCCTTCGTGTTTTTTTAGATGCCGTATATAATTGTGCTGCCTATACCATATTTTTCTTGTCTAACAAGCCTTATTGTTTATCTCTGAGTGACACCTGTCAGGCCCAATTTTGAAAGTATCGAAAAAGCGTTTGCATGCTTCATCTTTGATAATGTGTTAAAAGTCGAACAGGTTGCTTTTTCAGTTATGGGAGGGGGGGGCGCTTTTTTTTTAACCCCCCCCCCCCCCAACCCATAATCCCCCGCTCGCTTGCTTTCTTTCTTTAGACATTTCCCTTGCGATTTTACTTTTTACTCGAGTTGTTGTTGTGTGGTTGTTTCCTGCTGCTGTTGCTGATGCTTGTGTTGATTCGGGGGGTGTTTTGATCAATGGTTCTGTGTGAAAAGAAACTTCCACATAAAGTTCAAAGAGAAGTATAGGTGCAGCAATGGGCTGGTTTATAAGAAAAAAGTGTAATTGTTTAGTCACGTTTACACTGAATGCACGACCCAGGATTCAGACTTTTGGGGGAAAAAAGAAGAGGGAAGGCCTATTCTTGCAGCAGGGATACAAGCGTGCGTTGGCATTGGCACCAAGTTATGATTTCAGCAGAGTTGCCTGGATTGTGACATGACCACTTGAATGCATAGAAGTCAAACCGTGCGTGGAAATTAGTTAAATCCTTTATGAATAAGAAGGGTATGAAAACTGAGGAACTTCCACCAATCCACTCAGAAGGTCAAATACATTATTTAAACCACGATAAAGCTAATATTTTTAATGATCAGTTTATTCAGAATTCTTCCATTGAGAATCCAGACGATGAACCTCCCGAAATCCAAATTTCTGATTGTTTTATGAATAACTTAGTCTTGTCAGTTAATGAAGTAAAAGATGTTATTATAAATTTGAAGAAGACGAAAGCTGCAGGTCCCGATTTAATACATAACCGATTATTAATTGCTTCTGTGGATGTTGTATCAGAACCCCTTTTAAAAATATTTAATAGAAGTTTAGTTGAAGGAAAATTTCCTGCCTCGTGGAAACTAGCCCATGTTACTCCAGTATATAAAAAAGGTCCAGCAGAATTGTGTAATAATTACCGTCCTATATCATTACTGAGTTGTGTTGGTAAGGTGTTAGAAAGATGTGTTTATGTACATGTTTTTGATTTTTTAAAGGCAAATCACATACTCATTCCACAGCAGTCTGGTTTTTTGCCAGATGATTCATGTGTATTCCAATTGATTTCCATTTACAATGAATTTTGTTCCTGTCATGACAGAGGCATTACGACCCAAGCTGTATTTTTTGATGTGTCGAAAGCGTTCGACAGAGTGTGGCACAAGGGCCTTTTGGCCAAGTTAGAAGCAGTGGGCATTAGAGGTCGGTTATTATTATGGTTCTGTGATTATTTAACAGACCGCAAGCAAGTTGTTGTAATTAAGGGAACACAGTCTAATGTTAAAAAGATTCCTGCCGGTGTTCCACAAGGATCCGTGCTAGGCCCGCTCTTATTTCTAGTTTATATTAATGATATTGTAAAGAATATTGAATCCGGAATTAAGTTGTTTGCTGACGACACAAGCATGTATCTTGCATTAGAAGATGTAGACAGACGAACCAATATATTAAATCAAGATCTTGATAAAATTAGTGCATGGGCCAATAAATGGAAAGTTAAATTTAACGAGACTAAGACTGAATTGTTAAATATTCAACGTGATTTAATCCCCCCTCAACCCTTGTTTTTCAACAATGTCTTTTTAGAAAAAGTAGATCAACACAAACACCTTGGAGTGATTTTACAGAGCACCTGCAAGTGGGATGCCCACATCCAAAGCATAGTTAAAAAAGCGAATTTATTGATTAATTGTTTACGATTTTATAAATATAGATTAAGTCGAAAAAGTTTGGAAATAATGTACAAGTCTTTTATTTTACCCCATTTCGACTATGCAGATGTTGTTTGGGATAATTGCACTAAGATAATGGCAGATGCATTAGAAAAATTACATTTAGAAGCCCTACGAATTATAATAGGTGGAGTTAAGGGCACTAGCCATGCAAAGCTGTATGAGGAAAGTGGGCTATGTAGCCTTGAAGAACGAAGGAAAAGACATAAATTAATTGTTTTTCATAAGATGATACATAACAAATGCCCCCAGTACTTAGTAAATGTATTGCCCCCTCTTGTAGTTGACATTAATCCGTATCATAGACGAAGACCATTAGAAAGATATGTACCTCCTCATAGAACCGAATTATTTCGCAACTCTTTTATCCCCAAAACGACTGTACTATGGAACACCTTACCAGATAACGTTAAAATGACCACCTCCTTGAGCGAGTTCAAAAATTATTTGTCAAGTGCTGATTTTAAAGTACCATGCCATTATTATTATGGAGAAAGATTTGAACAAGTACATCATTGCAGATTGCGTATTGGTATGAGTGATTTGAATTTTGATTTATGTAAGCGGCACCTTAAGGATTGCTCTCAATGCGAGTGTGGTTATCCCAGCGAGACTGCTGAACATTACTTATTGCATTGTCCCTTGTATAGAGATATAAGATTATTGTCCATTGATAATTTGACAAATGATTATAAGTATATCGAAATATTATTGAAAGGCATCCCACAATATTCACGAAATGTCAACCAGACCATATTCATAACTGTACAGGACTATATTAGACAGACGGGCAGGTTCCGTAAATGAGCCTCTATACTTCACTCATTACATTTATTAGACACTGTCATGCGACATGCTGCCTGACAAATGTTTCCCCATAACCTCTCTCATGTTCTCTTGTTGTTTTCCGACTTATCAAGTATGTCTCGATTTATGCGCAATGTAGTGACTTTTCCTCTGATCACAATATGCATTAACTTTGTGCGAGTGTCTTATGTGCACTTATTACAATTGAAAAAATCCCCATAAATATTGGCGCTCCAAGTCTTCTTCTTCTTCTTCTTTTTCCCTTAAAGCTAGCTACTAGCTAGCTGCCCTTTCCCCACCTCCTGTATCACCAACCCCTTCCCATTTTCTGCTTGTTTGTGTATCTGTTTTGTCTCTTGTTTTGTTTTTCGTTTCCTGAAATGAGCTAATATACTTATTCCGCCATCATGCTAACCTTTGTTTTGTAATTATTATGATTGCTTAAAATAAGCATTATATGCTTGAGTATGTAATCATCCATGCATTGTTCTTGTCATGATTAAAATTGAATAAAGTTTTGTTTAAACCAAACCGTGCGTGCTTTCCCTGCGTTCTGGTAGCGTCAAGCTAAATTCTTGGATTTTCAAGTGCACAACTCGACATCTCCCGCGTGCGGAAAATTGACATCAGCAAAAATGCAAATCAAAAGAACAGGCCAAAAAAGCAAGAAAATATCACACACACACACACACACACACACACACACACACACACACACACACACACACACACACACACACAAACACACACACACAAACACACACACACACACACACACACACACACACACACACACACACACACACACACACACACACACTAACGCTTGAAAATGATGTAAAAAAATAATTGAAAAGTGTCACCAGCATGTCTGTACAAAATTGAGAATGACAGAATAGCGGATGGAAACGGGGTAAGGATAAACATCCTTGGAACACAGACAGTTTCGTTTTGGGTTGTTTTGATTTTGCTTTTCCAAACAAAAACGCAGTTACAGCTCTTTCTTCTTCTTTTCTTTTAATTCCGTCCTCTTCCATCACCACCATCACCACTCCTAACCGCCCCCCCCCTCCCCAACCCCATTTCTTGACCCGGTGACACAGTGTATCTGTATGTGTGGCTCGCCCAGGGATAGGATATTTTTCTTTATACCCCGCGCACCACTCGCGGTCTCAAAGCAATTTTCGGAGTGCAAGGTTAAAGCTCGTAAGCGTTTCTTGTCGACAGCCAAAAATCGTTTAACTGGGGATCGTTGTGTTCACAGCAGGCTAGGAAACGCATGGCAGGACTTCGGGTTAATAGTGTTTTGCCTGAGGTTGGTGTTATTGTTGTGGTTGAGAGTAGGGGAGAGGGTGGAGGGGGGTGTAAGGTCGAGGGGGGAGGGGGTGTAAGATGGAGGGGAGGTGGTGGTGGTGGTTGCTACTGCTGTTAATGTTAATGTGGGGAGGGGGGGGGTAGACAGCGCCGGATGGTGGTTACGTTAATGATTCTGTGTGTGTGTATGTTTGAGTCAGTGTATGTTTGTGTCAGTGTATGTTGTGTGTGTGTGTGTGTGTGTGTGTGTTTGTGTGTGAAAAAGTGTGCGTGCGTGCGTGTACATGCGTACGTGCGTGTGTGTGTTTGTGCGTGTGTGTGTGTTTGAGAGAGAGAGAGAGGTAGAGCGTGTCTGTCTGTCTCTCTGTCTGTCTGTCCGTCTGTGTCTTTAGCTGTGTCTGTATCGGTGAGAGTTCGTGAGACGCGCTTGCGTGTGCGTGACAGTATCTTTCTCAGGGACTTGTTTCAAGTTCATGTGTCAAGTTCAATAGCTAGTTACAGCAAGTAACCATGAAAAACATATAGCATCTTATCACCCCTCCAATTATAAACATCCGGGTTTCGGTCGTAAGTTGTGCAATTTTATTTCCCTTGAGAATGCTCTCCGTTTAAACAGAAGATTGGTGGGCTTGTGTGGCCAAAGGTCCTTTGAAGTTCATCACGAAAATGTACCACCTACAACGCGCCTTGATCAATCGTTCCGATTGTCGGTTACACGGCTGAACTGGTGGCTGGGCACTGATTTCCGGTGGGAGTTCGGAGTTGCAAGGGTTAAGTGCCTGTGGAGTTCGTTGCTGCGTTGTATACTGTTCTATCAGAAGCACATTAGTTAGAAGTGGTTAACGGCCATTACATGCAGTCGCTGCGCGGTGATACAATCCCCCAGTGGGCTTTTCCCAAAAGACGATGTTACTAAAAATAGAATGGATAGTTCTGGGAAATCGTTCAGTGGAAATACTCAATAGTTATACAACCCTTTGATTAATTCGATCTGTAGTACATCACCCAAAACCGTCGGAATGAAGAAAAATGAATAAAATACGAGCCAGAAAATAAAGAAAAAGTAGAGAAAAAAATTAAAAAGTGTGAAAATACTCTTCAGTGCCTTCTGAGAGATTCGAACCAGTGATCGTGACCGCCATCGTAACGAATTAGCGATCGGGCGCTCAACCGATTGAGTTCTCTAGCATGGGAATTGGTAGCCTATCGACTCTGGTTTCAGAGTTTCTCCATTCACTTCGATCAGTTTGAAAATAAGCAAACACAAGTAGCATTAATTTCAAGTGTGACCGACATTTTGTTGGCACTCCAGCTTCAAAATGCATTGACCAATCGCAGAAACTGAGGCGCAGACGTCATTTCACAATAGGATTTTCCTACCCAGAATTCCAAACGGGTTTGGAGATTTTGGAGATTTCGTTCTGGACGATAACGCCTTATATACGGCCGGTTTATTATATGAATGGAAGAAAGCGGTTAAAAACGGGCGTCGACAGAACCATTGAAGGATAACTACTGAACTGAATTGGGGGACAATAGTCCGTCAGGTCTAAATGCCTATGTTGGACATGATTTTAAAATATGATATAGAAGGATAAAAGGAACTTGTAACATGATATCCCCCTAGTTCTATAGATCCAGTTCTACTCATAAACCCATCGCTCCTTGCAACAGAAGGCAACGAAGAGAATGCTTTACTATGCGTGGCTACTGACTCACAACTGCACACAGCTCGCTTCGACTTCTGGCACCAAGTTTAGAAGTAGCACTAGATACAAAACGCTTTGGTTTGGTGGTTCATAGTTATGGAGCCAGAGTCGTCGTCATCAACCGTGAAAATTGTTCTGGGAGGGCTAAAGACTAAGAGCAGGGTTCATTTCATATGAGCACAACATTATGTCAATAAGTTATTGACGACTGACTCTGTTTCTCTCTCATCTCTATGTCTGTCTGTCTGTCTTTGTCACTGTCTGTCTGTCTTTGTCACTGTTTGTCTGTCTTTGTCTGTCTGTCTTTGTCTCTGTCTGTCTGTTTGTCTGTCTGTCTGTCTGTATGTCTGTCTGTATATATATATATCTCTCTCTGTCTCTCTCTGTCTCTCTCTGTGTCTCTCTCTCTCTCTCTCTCTCTCTCTCTCTCTCTCTCTCTCTCTCTCTCTCTCTCTCTCTCTCTCTCTCTCTCTTTCATCTGCTTCTTCCAATTCATTTCCATTTAACAGTTAACGTTCTTTTCCGTTCCTTTTTCTATTATTCTTACACCACAAAAGTATCCTTTAAATTGGGGCGGGGATATAGCTCAGTTGGTAGCGCGCTGGATTTGTATTCAGTTGGCCGCTGTCAGCGTGAGTTCGATCCCAGGTTCGGCGGAAATTTATTTCAGAGTCAACTTTGTGTGCAGACTCTCTTCGGTGTCGGAACTCCCCTCCCCCCCCCCCCCCCCCCCCCGTGTACACTACATTGGGTGTGCACGTTAAAGATCCCACGATTGACAAAAGGGTCTTTCCTGGCAAACTTGCTTTGGCACAGTTAATAATTGTCTACCTATACCCGTGTGACTTGGAATAATAGGCCGTGAAAGGTAAATATGCGCCGAAATGGCTGCAATTACTGGCCGTATAAAATTTCATCTCACACGGCATCACTGCTGAGCGCCTAGAACTGTACCCACGGAATATGCGCGATATAAGCCTCATTGATTGATTGATTGATTGAAATAAATGTTCACCCACTCGAATACAGACTACTCAGCAAGCAGAGGTTCACGGCAACCTCACACAGTAATTACAGTAGGCGTACAAGACAAACGACTGTGATACTGTTTCGAAATGCCAGGGTGGTTTCTTGCATTCAGCGTTTAATACAGGCTGAGCCATTTGTTTTGCTGTTCACAAAAAATAGAATTTTCAAATGACGTAGAGTAAACTGATCCAGAGAATGTCATCTTAACCAGAATGTGTGGCTTTGTTTTTGTTTTTTTGTTTTTCGGGGGGGGGGGGTGTTCTCCAGGTTTGCATGCACTGTTTTTTGTTTTTTTTAAGTATAACTTCAATTTCTGGCAGGAAAGAGCCGCTAAAAGTTTCTGCACTTTACGATTGAAGGTGATGGTGAGAAAACAAATTTCTGTTTTTCAATACTGACGTGAGCATAGGGAGATTTACAAAGAGATCCACAGTTTAATTCCGTCTGCCACAAATCCGGCAGTGGTGTTTGTCGTTGATGAAACAACGCAGTTATCGGTTGTGATAATTATCAAATAATGAAAATTAAGCTAAAGATTGTAAGTGATAGAATTATGAAATTATACTGATGCAGTCTAATTCAACAGAAAATCCTCACTGAACTTATTCAGCCACAAGGTCGAGTGTTTGACAGTGTTCAAACGCAGGTCCAATGGGCCGGTTTCATGGGCCAGCAATACAGTCGCTCAACTGTAAGTTGAACGAGTGAAATTCAGTAATTTGACGAATTTGGGTTTCACGAAAAAGTCTTCCGGCAGTCGGCCGACTGTGCCTCTTCGTGTGGGGAGTCGCTGTAAACCCGTGATTTGTAAAAATGTAAAACATTGTTTTACAAATCACGTAAATGCGCCCGATATTTTCTTGTCATCTCCAAAGTCAAGGGAATTTTTATTGATTTTTTTATTCATTACTTTATTGTCCCATAGCTGGGAAATTCGGGTCGCTTCCTCCCAGTGGAAAGCTAGCAGCAACAGAGTCGCGCTACCCCAAAGTCAAGGGATCTATTTAGATTTTATTTTTTTTCATTAAATTATTGTCCCTGGCAGAAAAAGAAGAACTGAAATGAACAAACGACTTTTACCAGTGCGGGCTGTTAGTTTATTTCAGTTTGTTTTTCCATTCCAGGTGCCAGCCAGGGGAATGGTTCCGCTCAACTCCCACTCACTATTGTTGTACAAAAATAGTGTTTAGGCCAAAAAAAAAGAAGGTCTGTTTACGGTAACATAGGCCCAAAAAATAGGGTCGGTAGGTCGGGATTTTTTTTAATTTTTTTTTTCTCTCCAAAAAACCATATTTTTACGTTATTTTGCAAAAAAAACAAAAGATTTTTTTTTTCCCCCCCCAAATGCCAAAAAAAAGTCTAGGGTCGCGCGAAAAAAATAGGGTCGGTCGGGTTACCGTAAACAGACCTATTTTTTTTTTTTTTTGCCTTACTTCCCCTTGTTTCTCAGAACATTCGTTCCTTTTCCTGTTTCCTCGTCGTAACTTGCTCCCCCTTAAGAAACGGAAGAGCTTTTTTTGACAGGAACAGTAAAAAATAAAAATAAAAATAAAAATATTGTACATTGAAAAATTACATTCTTATTGGTTTCAACTTGATGGCGCCAAAAAAAAATGAAAATTGAATCTGAGTTTTTTGTGTGTTTTGTTTTACAGTGTCATGCCACTGTGTCGTAGAAGCCGGAAGTGAGACTATGGGATCTAATAACTAATTTGATTATTGGTTTTTTTAGTTATTTTTTTGTATTGGTTTTGCACACCCAAGAAATGAAAATAAGACGTGTGAGTGAAATAGCAGCATACTTCAATTTAGTTTCGCTTTCCCCCACCGACACCTAATATTCCAAAACTTTGCGAGGCAGACAAACAACTTTCTTCAAATTGGCTTTTGCATTTCTTGATTCTTGTTCTTGTTCTCCTTTTTCTTCTTCTTCTTTCTTTCTTTCCGTTTTTCTCTTTTCTTTTTCTTCTAAAGATACGTTCCTCTCAAACAGAAATGCAAGCTCCACGGAAAACGATATCTCGCCTAGTTCTCCTTCTAACTTTCTGAGTTATAATGAGAGTTTTAAATTTTTCCGTGGTGCGCTTACACCACCACGACTACCACAATGACCGCTCTCCGACACACCCACCCCCTTTTGTTAGGACGGTTTTGTGTGTGTGTGTGTGTGTGTGTGTGTGTGTGTGTGTGTGTGTGTGTGTGTGTGTGTGTGTGTGTGTGTGTGTGTGTGTGTGTGTATGTGTGTGTGTGTGTGGTCAAAATGTGTCAATAAGTTATCAAACATGGCCCGAAGTTTTGGGTATGAATGTACATCGGATATGTCATCTTTCCGGAAGAAATGGAGATGCCGAAATGAAAGGGGAGAGGCGGGGTGTGTGTGTTTGTGTGTGTGTGTGTGTGTGTATGGAGGGGGGGGGATGGTAGGGTTTGGTGAAATTGTGTAGACGGTTGCAGATATACGATAGTTTGAAAAGTTGTTGCTGAAAATATGTGTTGGTATTTAATACCAGTTTGAATTAGTGTCGCCGCAAAAAAAACCATCTTCAGTTATATAATAATAATAATAATAATAATAATAATAATAATAAAGTAGATGTGTACTGCCGGGCAGTACATACCCCAAGCGAAGTCGTACATGATTCTCTCTCTCTCTCTCTCTCTCTCTCTCTCTCTCTCTCTCTCTCTCTCTCTCTCTCTCTCTCTCTCTCTCTCTCTCTCTCTCTCTCTCTCTCTCTCTCTTAAAATGTGTCATCGACTTGCTAATGCGGCAGGCTAATCATGACGTCAAATTGAAACTTCTTGAAGTCTCTCAGAAAGGGACATGAAAACCATGTGGGGGTTACTGGTTTGGGCTGAAAAAAAACCCAACTCCACCTAAAATTCAAGCGCCTATGGGGCTGAATTATGCAGCATAAATTGTGAAACATCAGGATATCTCACACTTTCAATTCTGCCATCATGTCAAATCTGACAACAAACCTACCCACAAAATGTCATAAATATCGGTGTAGAATTGAGACTTAACGGTTTTTAACTGCCAAAAATAAGTTTTTTTGACTGGAATAGTTTGTCTTGAAATTCAGTTTGGGACAACGGACCCACCCACTAAATTTCATAAAGATAGGTGAAAATTTAAATGTAACGGTTTTTAACTGCCAAAATTATGTTTTTCTTCTGGAAAAGTATGGAGTGAAAATCAGTTGGGGACAACGAACCTACCCACAAAATTTCATAAATATCGATGAAGAATTGAGATTTAACGGTTTTTAACTGCCAAAAATAAGTTTTTTTGTCTGGAAAAGTATGTCTTAAAATTCAGTTTGGGACAACGGACCCACCCACTAAATTTCATAAAGATAGGTGAAGAATTGAAATTTAACGTTTTTTAACTGCCAAAATTATGTCTTTCTTCTGGAAAAGTATAGAGTGAAAATCAGTTGGGGACAACGAACCTACCCACAAAATTTCATAAATATCGGTGAAGAATTGAAATTTAACGGTTTTTAACTGCCAAAATTATGTTTTTCTTCTGGAAAAGTATGGAGTGAAAATAAGTTGGGGACAACAAACCTACCTTTAAAATTTCATAAGAATCAGTGAAGAAATAGGATTTAACGATTTTTTAACAGCCTTGACACTG
Organism: Littorina saxatilis; assembly: GCF_037325665.1. NCBI lineage: Eukaryota > Metazoa > Mollusca > Gastropoda > Littorinimorpha > Littorinidae > Littorina > Littorina saxatilis. The sequence continues at coordinate 54,415,407 of NC_090249.1, forward strand.
AACATTTGATAAATCATTGGTGATGTCATCATAACCCAGTCGTTGTAGTTGTCGTCGTAGTTGTTGGTGTTGTTGTTGTCATGTTCGTTATCGTGATTGTTGTTGTTCTCGTGTTGTTGTTTTTGTTGTTGTTGTTGTTGTTGTTGTTGTTGTCGTCGTCGTCGTCGATGTCATTTGTTGTTGTTGTTGTTATCGTCGTCGTCGTCGTCATCGTCGTCGTTGTCAGAGGTTATTTCTAAAGATTTCATTGATAGTCTTTGTTCTCGTCACCAAGACTTGCTAAGAACAAGCTTGGAACAGCAAGAGTTCCAAGAACAAGATTAGAACAACTCATTACATCATTACCAGTACGTCATTTGTATTTAGAACACACTTTAGAAAAAACTCTTCAGCTACAAACCAGTCACCCTCACATGTCGGAGGTGTTTGTCTAAACCACTTACTGAAATGTTTTGAGGTTTAATGACCATACACATGTTGAACCGGTGAGTGTCTTCCGCTGCTTAATTCGCAAATAACTATTTTATTAAAGTCCGCTTGAAACGCTCAAAGATGAAATTCCATGTTAAAAAGTGACAAAAGTTTCACATTTTCCCGTTGTAACAGCTTCCGATGATATTATATGAAAATTCTGATCCTCTGAGAGGATTCCCCGAAACAAAATCAGTTTGTACGCCTAATTTTAATAGAATTGTCCAAACAGTGTCGCTAATATTGTGCTAAAAGATGAATTCTAGAACAATGTTCACAGACAGACACCACTTGGCAAAAAATTTTTCAGTGCTGGGAGATGAAAAAAAAAACTACCTCGCTACGCGCGGGCTTCGCCCGCGCTCCGCTTGGATAATAATAAAGTAGATGTGTACTGCCGGGCAGTACATACCCCAAGCGAAGTCGTCCATCTGTGTGTACATGATTCTCTCTCTCTCTCTCTCTCTCTCTCTCTCTCTCTGTCTTAAAATGTGTCATCGATGACGTGTTTTCATACTTGCTAATGCGGCAGGCTAATCATGACGTCAAATTGAAACTTCTTGAAGTCTCTCAGAAAGGGACATGAAAACCATGTGGGGGTTACTGGTTTGGGCTAAAAAAAACCACAACTCCACCTAAAATTCAAGCGCCTATGGGGCTGAATTATGCAGCATAAATTGTGAAACATCAGGATATCTCACACTTTCAATTCTGCCATCATGTCAAATCTGACAACAAACCTACCCACAAAATGTCATAAATATCGGTGTAGAATTGAGACTTAACGGTTTTTAACTGCCAAAAATAAGTTTTTTTGACTGGAATAGTTTGTCTTGAAATTCAGTTTGGGACAACGGACCCACCCACTAAATTTCATAAAGATAGGTGAAAATTTAAATGTAACGGTTTTTAACTGCCAAAATTATGTTTTTCTTCTGGAAAAGTATGGAGTGAAAATCAGTTGGGGACAACGAACCTACCCACAAAATTTCATAAATATCGATGAAGAATTGAGATTTAACGGTTTTTAACTGCCAAAAATAAGGTTTTTTGTCTGGAAAAGTATGTCTTAAAATTCAGTTTGGGACAACGGACCCACCCACTAAATTTCATAAAGATAGGTGAAGAATTGAAATTTAACGTTTTTTAACTGCCAAAATTATGTCTTTCTTCTGGAAAAGTATAGAGTGAAAATCAGTTGGGGACAACGAACCTACCCACAAAATTTCATAAATATCGGTGAAGAATTGAAATTTAACGGTTTTTAACTGCCAAAATTATGTTTTTCTTCTGGAAAAGTATGGAGTGAAAATAAGTTGGGGACAACAAACCTACCTTTAAAATTTCATAAGAATCAGTGAAGAAATAGGATTTAACGATTTTTTAACAGCCTTGACACTGAACATTTGATAAATCATTGGTGATGTCATCATAACCCAGTCGTTGTAGTTGTCGTCGTAGTTGTTGGTGTTGTTGTTGTCATGTTCGTTGTCGTGATTGTTGTTGTTCTCGTGTTGTTGTTTTTGTTGTTGTTGTTGTTGTTGTTGTTGTTGTTGTTGTTGTTGTTGTTGTCGTCGTCGTCGTCGTCGATGTCATTTGTTGTTGTTGTTGTTATCGTCGTCGTCGTCGTCATCGTCGTCGTTGTCAGAGGTTATTTCTAAAGATTTCATTGATAGTCTTTGTTCTCGTCACCAAGACTTGCTAAGAACAAGCTTGGAACAGCAAGAGTTCCAAGAACAAGATTAGAACAACTCATTACATCATTACCAGTACGTCATTTGTATTTAGAACACACTTTAGAAAAAAACTCTTCAGCTACAAACCAGTCACCCTCACATGTCGGAGGTGTTTGTCTAAACCACTTACTGAAATGTTTTGAGGTTTAATGACCATACACATGTTGAACCGGTGAGTGTCTTCCGCTGCTTAATTCGCAAATAACTATTTTATTAAAGTCCGCTTGAAACGCTCAAAGATGAAATTCCATGTTAAAAAGTGACAAAAGTTTCACATTTTCCCGTTGTAACAGCTTCCGATGATATTATATGAAAATTCTGATCCTCTGAGAGGATTCCCCGAAACAAAATCAGTTTGTACGCCTAATTTTAATAGAATTGTCCAAACAGTGTCGCTAATATTGTGCTAAAAGATGAATTCTAGAACAATGTTCACAGACAGACACCACTTGGCAAAAAAATTTTCAGTGCTGGGAGATGAAAAAAAAAACTACCTCGCTACGCGCGGGCTTTGCCCGCGCTCCGCTTGGATAATAATAATAAAGTAGATGTGTACTGCCGGGCAGTACATACCCCAAGCGAAGTCGTCCATCTGTGTGTACATGATTCTCTCTCTCTCTCTCTCTCTCTCTCTCTCTCTCTCTCTCTCTCTCTCTCTCTCTCTCTCTCTCTCTCTCTCTCTCTCTCTCTCTCTCTCTCTCTCTCTCTCTGTCTTAAAATGTGTCATCGATGACGTGTTTTCATACTTGCTAATGCGGCAGGCTAATCATGACGTCAAATTGAAACTTCTTGAAGTCTCTCAGAAAGGGACATGAAAACCATGTGGGGGTTACTGGTTTGGGCTGAAAAAAAACCCAACTCCACCTAAAATTCAAGCGCCTATGGGGCTGAATTATGCAGCATAAATTGTGAAACATCAGGATATCTCACACTTTCAATTCTGCCATCATGTCAAATCTGACAACAAACCTACCCACAAAATGTCATAAATATCGGTGTAGAATTGAGACTTAACGGTTTTTAACTGCCAAAAATAAGTTTTTTTGACTGGAATAGTTTGTCTTGAAATTCAGTTTGGGACAACGGACCCACCCACTAAATTTCATAAAGATAGATGAAAATTTAAATGTAACGGTTTTTAACTGCCAAAAATAAGTTTTTTTGACTGGAATAGTTTGTCTTGAAAATCAGTTGGGGACAACGAACCTACCCACAAAATTTCATAAATATCGATGAAGAATTGAGATTTAACGGTTTTTAACTGCCAAAAATAAGGTTTTTTGTCTGGAAAAGTATGTCTTAAAATTCAGTTTGGGACAACGGACCCACCCACTAAATTTCATAAAGATAGGTGAAGAATTGAAATTTAACGTTTTTTAACTGCCAAAATTATGTCTTTCTTCTGGAAAAGTATAGAGTGAAAATCAGTTGGGGACAACGAACCTACCCACACAATTTCATAAATATCGGTGAAGAATTGAAATTTAACGGTTTTTAACTGCCAAAATTATGTTTTTCTTCTGGAAAAGTATGGAGTGAAAATAAGTTGGGGACAACAAACCTACCTTTAAAATTTCATAAGAATCAGTGAATAAGAATAAAAAATAACACCCAAACACCAAAATGAAATAAATATTTCGGAGTGAAAATAAGAATCAGTGAAGAAATAGGATTTAACGATTTTTTAACGGCCTTTAAATCATTGGTGATGTCATCATAACCCAGTCGTTGTAGTTGTCGTCGTAGTTGTTGGTGTTGTTGTTGTCATGTTCGTTGTCGTGATTGTTGTTGTTCTCGTGTTGTTGTTTTTGTTGTTGTTGTTGTTGTTGTTGTTGTTGTTGTTGTTGTTGTTGTTGTTGTTGTTGTTGTTGTTGTTGTTGTTGTTGTTGTTGTCGTCGTCGTCGTCGTCGATGTCATTTGTTGTTGTTGTTATCGTCGTCGTCGTCGTCATCGTCGTCGTTGTCAGAGGTTATTTCTAAAGATTTCATTGATAGTCTTTGTTCTCGTCACCAAGACTTGCTAAGAACAAGCTTGGAACAGCAAGAGTTCCAAGAACAAGATTAGAACAACTCATTACATCATTACCAGTACGTCATTTGTATTTAGAACACACTTTAGAAAAAAACTCTTCAGCTACAAACCAGTCACCCTCACATGTCGGAGGTGTTTGTCTAAACCACTTACTGAAATGTTTTGAGGTTTAATGACCATACACATGTTGAACCGGTGAGTGTCTTCCGCTGCTTAATTCGCAAATAACTATTTTATTAAAGTCCGCTTGAAACGCTCAAAGATGAAATTCCATGTTAAAAAGTGACAAAAGTTTCACATTTTCCCGTTGTAACAGCTTCCGATGATATTATATGAAAATTCTGATCCTCTGAGAGGATTCCCCGAAACAAAATCAGTTTGTACGCCTAATTTTAATAGAATTGTCCAAACAGTGTCGCTAATATTGTGCTAAAAGATGAATTCTAGAACAATGTTCACAGACAGACACCACTTGGCAAACAAATTTTCAGTGCTGGGAGATGAAAAAAAAAACTACCTCGCTACGCGCGGGCTTCGCCCGCGCTCCGCTTGGATAATAATAATAATAATAATAATAATTAAGTAGATGTGTACTGCCGGGCAGTACATACCCCAAGCGAAGTCGTCCATCTGTGTGTACATGATTCTCTCTCTCTCTCTCTCTCTCTCTCTCTCTCTCTCTCTCTCTCTCTCTCTCTCTCTCTCTCTCTCTCTCTCTCTCTCTCTCTCTCTCTCTCTCTCTCTCTCTCTCTCTCTCTGTCTTAAAATGTGTCATCGATGACGTGTTTTCATACTTGCTAATGCGGCAGGCTAATCATGACGTCAAATTGAAACTTCTTGAAGTCTCTCAGAAAGGGACATGAAAACCATGTGGGGGTTACTGGTTTGGGCTGAAAAAAAACCCAACTCCACCTAAAATTCAAGCGCCTATGGGGCTGAATTATGCAGCATAAATTGTGAAACATCAGGATATCTCACACTTTCAATTCTGCCATCATGTCAAATCTGACAACAAACCTACCCACAAAATGTCATAAATATCGGTGTAGAATTGAGACTTAACGGTTTTTAACTGCCAAAAATAAGTTTTTTTGACTGGAATAGTTTGTCTTGAAATTCAGTTTGGGACAACGGACACACCCACTAAATTTCATAAAGATAGGTGAACATTTAAATGTAACGGTTTTTAACTGCCAAAATTATGTTTTTCTTCTGGAAAAGTATGGAGTGAAAATCAGTTGGGGACAACGAACCTACCCACAAAATTTCATAAATATCGATGAAGAATTGAGATTTAACGGTTTTTAACTGCCAAAAATAAGTTTTTTTGTCTGGAAAAGTATGTCTTAAAATTCAGTTTGGGACAACGGACCCACCCACTAAATTTCATAAAGATAGGTGAAGAATTGAAATTTAACGTTTTTTAACTGCCAAAATTATGTCTTTCTTCTGGAAAAGTATAGAGTGAAAATCAGTTGGGGACAACGAACCTACCCACAACATTTCATAAATATCGGTGAAGAATTGAAATTTAACGGTTTTTAACTGCCAAAATTATGTTTTTCTTCTGGAAAAGTATGGAGTGAAAATAAGTTGGGGACAACAAACCTACCTTTAAAATTTCATAAGAATCAGTGAAGAAATAGGATTTAACGATTTTTTAACAGCCTTGACACTGAACATTTGATAAATCATTGGTGATGTCATCATAACCCAGTCGTTGTAGTTGTCGTCGTAGTTGTTGGTGTTGTTGTTGTCATGTTCGTTGTCGTGATTGTTGTTGTTCTCGTGTTGTTGTTTTTGTTGTTGTTGTTGTTGTTGTTGTTGTTGTTGTTGTTGTTGTTGTTGTTGTTGTCGTCGTCGTCGTCGATGTCATTTGTTGTTGTTGTTGTTATCGTCGTCGTCGTCGTCATCGTCGTCGTTGTCAGAGGTTATTTCTAAAGATTTCATTGATAGTCTTTGTTCTCGTCACCAAGACTTGCTAAGAACAAGCTTGGAACAGCAAGAGTTCCAAGAACAAGATTAGAACAACTCATTACATCATTACCAGTACGTCATTTGTATTTAGAACACACTTTAGAAAAAACTCTTCAGCTACAAACCAGTCACCCTCACATGTCGGAGGTGTTTGTCTAAACCACTTACTGAAATGTTTTGAGGTTTAATGACCATACACATGTTGAACCGGTGAGTGTCTTCCGCTGCTTAATTCGCAAATAACTATTTTATTAAAGTCCGCTTGAAACGCTCAAAGATGAAATTCCATGTTAAAAAGTGACAAAAGTTTCACATTTTCCCGTTGTAACAGCTTCCGATGATATTATATGAAAATTCTGATCCTCTGAGAGGATTCCCCGAAACAAAATCAGTTTGTACGCCTAATTTTAATAGAATTGTCCAAACAGTGTCGCTAATATTGTGCTAAAAGATGAATTCTAGAACAATGTTCACAGACAGACACCACTTGGCAAAAAAATTTTCAGTGCTGGGAGATGAAAAAAAAAACTACCTCGCTACGCGCGGGCTTCGCCCGCGCTCCGCTTGGATAAGAACATTTATATAGCGCTAAATCAAAAACTTTCGTTAAAAAGGCTTGCTCTAAGCGCTTGACATCTAAACTAAAACGTCATTCACACTCTTTACAATGATGTACAAGAACTTCATGTCACACTCTTTCATTCAGTATAGCACCATTCACACAGTTGTTATTCTGTACAAGACAATAAGTTAGTCTAACATTTAGAATATTCATAAGATGAAAACAAGAGAAAACCAGACTGATTAAAACAACTGCTTAGTGCTAACAAAGCATGAATCTTAATGATAACGTAATACATGTTTAACTGTTAAGACCATAAAAAACCTATATGCTAAAATAACTTCGAACTTTTAAGAACTTCTTATAAGATACACAGCACATCTAGCTAAACACCAGAATGATAAAACAAAAGGCAACTCGTTAAAACTATTAAATGCATTAATGTCTAAAACACGAAAGACTCAAATATAAGATACACAATTTTTTAGAATTGTTTATTAAAACTGAAACCGACCTGCTCATATGCATGTCTTTTAAGAATTGCCAGTGTGTGTGTGTGTGTGTGTGTGTGTGTGTGTGTGTGTGTGTGTGTGTGTGTGTGTGTGTGTGTGTGTGTGTGTGTGTGTGCGTGTGTGAGTGTGTGTGTGTGTATGTGAGTGTGTGTGTGTGTGTGTGCGTGTGCGTGCGTGCGTGCGTGCGTGCGTACGTACGTGCGGGTGTTTGTGAGTGGTGTGTGCGTATATATGTGTGCCTGTGTGGTTGGGGATGTGTGTGTACGTGTGCGTGAGTGTGTGCGAGTGTGCGCGCGCGCACGTACGTACATGTGTGTGTGTGTGTGTGTGTGTGTGTGTGTGTGTCTGTGTGTGTGTGTGTGTGTGTGTCTGTCTGTCTGTCTGTGTCTGTCTGTGTCTGTGTCTGTGTCTCTGTGTGACTGCCTTTCGTTTGATGTTTACTCGTGGAATGATACAAACAGATTTAGTATATATGCCGTGAAGACAAAATGATGTCATGCAAGTACGATTTAATACCAGGCGTGTAAAGGCAAGTAGTAAACAAATCTCATTTTCCAATATGGGAACCCCAGAGAAGCAAAAACAAACAGACAAGCAAAAGATATATCCCATAAAAAAAGTAACCAGGGGAAATGGAGGAGGAAGAAAACGGAACTTTGATTAAAAGCTAACGTAAAACAGATGATAACGTCCAAAATGTTGTTTTTGCATCACGCTACTAATTTTCCATGTATGCTTAAAGATACCATCCTGTGAACGTGTGAACGGCCATATGAGCTACCACAGATCTGTTGAAGCTTTTACACGGATCTTTAAATTTACACAAATGCCGTAGGAAAAAAATACAGCCCACCCTGTTCAGATGGATTTTGGAGAAGAAAGTTAGGATTTGAAATTGACGAAAAGAATTGGAACTTAGCAGCCATTGTCATTAGTGAAGTTCGATTACGTGTACTGCATTGGAAAATATTGTAAAACATTTATCCAACTAATATTTTATTGTGTAAAATGAAAGTGAAGGCTGATAAAAACTGTACATATTGTGAGGATGAACTTGATGTATTGGAGCATTTTTTCTTTGAATGCCCAACCGTGCTCAGGTTTTGGAAATATATTGAAATGTACATATCAGTAAACATTGGCGAAAGAATTAGGTTGAATGTTACAGATGTGCTTTTTGGTATTAAAAGTAACAGCAAAAATATGAAGAAGATTAATCATATTATATTAATCGCAAAGATGTGCGTAAGAATTTAAAAAAAAACGATTCACGATTAACACTGGAAATTATTTTTGGAAATCATGTTGTTTTGAGATTTCGTTTGTCTGACGTTTTATTAATTAGAAACAAATTGTTTTTTGTCTTTGATTTAAGGTAAAGCATGTAAATGAGAAAGTATGTGTACAAACAGAAAACACACAGTTACCATGTTTGTTATCACGTGTTTATTGATTGATTAAAATTTTGAAGAAAAAAAAACTTACACAAATGCCAAAACTCAACAGCATAGCTGCTCCCTGTGTTTAGTGGGATTTGTGTCGTTGAATTACAGTCGTCAGCAAATGAATTGAACAAAACACTCCCACTCAGCACAGAATTCAGCCAAGATGCTGATTACTGAAAGGTGTTTTGCGTGTAGAGATGTTCCTATCCCATGTAACAGCCTGGGCAGATATGAGATGGCAAGCGGAACAGCTTACAGGGGCAGATATGAGATGGCAAGCGGAACAGCTTACAGGGGCAGATATGAGATGGAAAGCGGAACAGCTTACAGGGGCAGATATGAGATGGAAAGCGGAACAGCTTACAGGGGCAGATATGAGATGGCAAGCGGAACATCTTACAGGGGCAAATATGAGATGGCAAGCGGAACAGCTTACAGGGGCAGATATGAGATGGCAAGCGGAACAGCTTACAGGGGCAGATATGAGATGGCAAGCGGAACAGCTTACAGGGGCAGATATGAGATGGCAAGCGGAACAGCTTACAGGGGCAGATATGAGATGGCAAGCGGAACAGCTTACAGGGGCAGATATGAGATGGCAAGCGGAACAGCTTACAGGGGCAGATATGAGATGGCGAGCGGAACAGCTTACAGGGGCAGATATGAGATGGCAAGCGGAACAGCTTACAGGGGCAGATATGAGATGGCAAGCGGAACAGCTTACAGGGGCAGATATGAGATGGCAAGCGGAACAGCTTACAGGGGCAGATATGAGATGGCGAGCGGAACAGCTTACAGGGGCAGATATGAGATGGCAAGCGGAACAGCTTACAGGGGCAGATATGAGATGGCGAGCGGAACAGCTTACAGGGGCAGATATGAGATGGCAAGCGGAACAGCTTACAGGGGCAGATATGAGATGGCGAGCGGAACAGCTTACAGGGGCAGATATGAGATGGCGAGCGGAACAGCTTACAGGGGCAGATATGAGATGGCAAGCGGAACAGCTTACAGGGGCAGATATGAGATGGCGAGCGGAACAGCTTACAGGGGCAGATATGAGATGGCGAGCGGAACAGCTTACAGGGGCAGATATGAGATGGCGAGCGGAACAGCTTACAGGGGCAGATATGAGATGGCGAGCGGAACAGCTTACAGGGGCAGATATGAGATGGCGAGCGGAACAGCTTACAGGGGCAGATATGAGATGGCGAGCGGAACAGCTTACAGGGGCAGATATGAGATGGCAAGCGGAACAGCTTACAGGGGCAGATATGAGATGGCGAGCGGAACAGCTTACAGGGGCAGATATGAGATGGCAAGCGGAACAGCTTACAGGGGCAGATATGAGATGGAAAGCGGAACAGCTTACAGGGGCAGATATGAGATGGCAAGCGGAACAGCTTACAGGGGCAAATATGAGATGGCAAGCGGAACAGCTTACAGGGGCAGATATGAGATGGCAAGCGGAACAGCTTACAGGGGCAGATATGAGATGGCGAGCGGAACAGCTTACAGGGGCAGATATGAGATGGCAAGCGGAACAGCTTACAGGGGCAGATATGAGATGGCGAGCGGAACAGCTTACAGGGGCAGATATGAGATGGCAAGCGGAACAGCTTACAGGGGCAGGATAGAGGCTTCACGCACATGCACGTCTTCATCAAATAAGAACCGGATGGACGGGCGCCCAGTGCATCATAGGATACACTGATTATAATTATTGGCATCACTTAGGCAGGTTGGTTGCTTGAAAAAATGTGTTTCCATTTGTTTGTTTGTTTTTTATTCCTTTTATACAGATTTTTTTTTAATCAAAAGTACAGAAAGTTTATCATCGACGCTAAAAGTCAAATTAAACGTTCCAAATAATGAACCTTTTTTTTCTTCTTTTTTTCCTTGTAGATTTTGGAAAGTGAGCAATCTTTCTGTCCTTGGTTTCAGATTTACTCTTTCTTTTTGTCTTATTTTTACACCAATGTTTTCGCCCTTTTTGCGTATGAACTTACGTTTCTTTTAACTGAACCGACAGTTTTCGCATAGCCAACGTAAAAAAAATGTTAACAAAATATGGCAGAGTGTGTTTTCCATCATTATTATTTTGGAATAATGTAAGAATTGCCATCTTTCCCCATTGAAGAAACTCCCAGCAAGAGCCATCGCTTTTAATTAACAGATTCCTGTTATGCCTTGCTATTTCCCAAGTGTTGGTGCGCGTTTCCAATCATTCAACTTTTTTTCCACAAAACTCTTCACGCTCAGATCAGGATCGCTTACGCTGTGGTTGAAATATTCTGCAATGTTTCTTGTCACGATCTCTAAAATATTCTTAGTGAAAGCTTTTAATCAAAGGGTGATTTGTATGCCTTGCCCCCCTGTCACGACCGTGAAAACTCTGATGTGCGTTTCTAATCATTCGATTTTATGCCTCGCCAAAACGTTCCCACCTCAGATCAGGATCGTTTACGCCCAGCATTTCTTGTCACGGTAATTTCCCAGAGCCCTTCAAAGCTTTTGAGAAAATTATCGAAGGAAAGAGCTGCCACTCACTTTTATGTTGCGTGTCAGCTCGGAGAGACGTCGACCACACAAAATTAACCCGTTTTTGTTGACGCTGAGGGAACGAGGGCAGAAAACAACAACAGAAGCGGTAAAAACTAGAGCGGTACCTGCGTGGTGAGGTCCATCCCATTAAGGGACTTTCCCTTGAAATGACACATTCTTTTGCCCCTCTATCTATTATCTGTACCCACCTGCATTGTAGGGACAGTTTTGGCCGATCCCAAGCGTCTCCTTTCGTCAACACTGCGTCACCAGTGCAGTCCGCTTCCAGACAAAGAAAAAGTCACTTACATCATCCGATGCCAGACATGCTGTGTCATTGTCAAGCAAAAAATAGACACAAAAGAACTTCCCTAAGGAGATCCAACGAAAATAGACTGCAAGACCGCTTCAGGGCAGAAAATGCGACCTCATACAAATGAATGGCCCTAAGCTTTAATGAGTGTCGAGAAAGCCCGAGTCACGGAAACGCCATTATTGCCGTGACGATTCCTTCGATTGTTTTTGACACGGCTTCGGTATTGGGTCTGGGTCGCCTTGAGCTATAGGCATGCTAAGTCTGCCAAACACTAACCGAATCCTGTTGCTGCACTCTACATTTTTTTATTTTTTGTTGTTGTTGCGGGGGGGGGGGGGGGGGTTACCGTGTTGTTTATCATTCTCTCTCTCGCTTTGTCTTTGTCTTTCTCTCTCTTTAAAATACCCCTACCTTCAGGGCACAAAAGGACGGCCAAATCTGGTAATGGTACACCACTTTTTCTTTTTCTTTCTTTCGTTCTTAAAATTCTTTCTCGGAACATTTCTGCCTAAAGTGATCTGGGGAAAATCAGATATGGCCGGTCCGGTTAGAATGTGCTTTGTGTGTGTTGTTGTTGTTGTTGTTGTTGTTGTTGTTGTTGTTCTTGTTCTTGTTCTTGTTGTTCTCGTTGTTGTTCTTGTTCTTGTCCTTGTTTTGATATCATGATGCTTCTTGCTTGTGAAATACAAGGCAACCCGGTAAAATCCGGATCTGCCTGAAGCAGAATATGAATGGTTTCGACTCTGACTGCGTAGAAACTGTCGAGGGTATTTAATTTGTAGCTTACTAGAACAGTGTTGATTTCTTCCACTCTTTCCCAGAGAACGGAGAACTGCAGCCGTTTTTGATCAAGAACTGGTTGAACGTCAACGACAACGGTATCCTGTGACAAAGACCAGCACTTTACAAAGACGCAAGCTATATGTTGCTTAATAGAATCATTGGTTTGATAGGTCCTTTAACATAAGTTTCAAATTGTGCTATGAATTGAAGTCCGGTTTGAGGGTTGGGATTGTAGGGAATCAGGCAAAGCAAATCAAAGAATGTCTTCATTTAGGGATTCACAAGACACAAACTAATACAATTTTAGAGTCTTCTTTGCGTTGGTATTCTTATCAGCTCAAGGACGTCAACATTAGTTAAAACGCAACCTCTCTTGCTTTGATAACTTAAGCCTCTCTGTCTTGGTTAACAAATTCACTTTCCCTCCCACGAATGCAGGCAGCCAAAGTTCCGGAGACAAATTAAATTGTCTGCGCGTCGAGCCTTAGAAGTCGTCAGCTTTCTCGTAGAAATATTTCTGCCGTCAGCACGAAGAAGAATTATCCTGGAGTAGATTACACTAGAGACACAAAATCACGCCCGAGCTGAGTACAGAGCGATTGGATTTTGCTATAGGCTAGAATACGCGTGAAATGTCTGCATTAGTGATAAGATAAGATAAGATAAGATTAAATAAGAAAATTTTCATTGTACACAAACATGGACCTTTTTCTTTTGGCAGTGCGTCTAAGGAAGGCCAGATTTTAGAAAGAAATCAATCAATCAATCAATGAGTCTTATATGAGTCTTATATCGCGCATATTCCGTGGGTACAGTTCTAGGCGCTCTGCAGTGATGCCGTGTGAGATGAAATTTTATACGGCCAGTAGATTGCAGCCATTTCGGCGCATATTTACCTTTCACGGCCTATTATTCCAAGTCACACGGGTATAGGTAGACAATTATTAACTGTGCCTAAGCAATTTTGCCAGGAAAGACCCTTTTGTCAATCGTGGGATCTTTAACGTGCACACCCAATGTAGTGTACAGAAAGAGGTGTTCGGTCTCTCTGTAGCTGTATTTTCCGGCTGTTTTCCAAGAATTTATTTACTCGCTCTCCGAAGAGAACATATATATGCAAATCTGCATTTAGTAATTGGTAGAATCCATAGCATGGCTCAATTTTCTTCAATTTGGATCCATAAGCAGCCAAGCTTAGTTACCGTTGCAGCTCTCTGTGATCTGTAAACCAAGGTCACAATAGCAAAGGGAGGTAATTCGATTGTGTTTCTCCTGATTGGGTTTCATGTGGGACAAGCCTGTTCTTGTCTGTGATTGTGTTGCTGCCGTGCCGTGTGCGTTGATATGTTGCCTGCCTTCCCGTGTCTGTCTGTCTGTCTGTTTGTCGGTCGGTCTGTCCGTCTGTCTGTTCACTTACCGTGCAACCGAAAGTTGTCTGTATGTGTGACGAATAGCTCATTGTCTCTCGCTTGAACCAATTGCTGTTTCCTAAATAAGAAAGGATATCGGCTTTATTCTACCCAATCAATGGATATTGTGATGATGACATGGCTTTTTTCGACAAAGGGACCTCTTGTTTCAGGTAAAGAAGAGAGGTATATTTTGATCAAGTGAGACCATCAGTTGGGATGATTATTGGAATTTCATAATTGAATTTGTTTTCTATCCAGACCACTAAAATGTTTGCCCCATTTCACCTTCTACTTCTACTCCCAACCCCCCCCCCCTTTTTTTTTTTAGTTGTTGTTGGGGGTGCTTTTCTGTTTTTCCCTTTCTTTCAGTTTTTGTCTTTCTTTAATCCTATTTTTCTTTCTTTCTTTTCCATTTCAGCGTTAACTGATTTTGTTTGGACTGTGTTTCAACCCTTCGGCATCTTTATTTATTTTCTTTTGGACCCGCCGAAATAGGCATTGGGAGTGCATGATTGTCAAAACAAGAGCTCGCTCAGGAAAATCGCAGAGGTGACCATCCAAGGCTCGGGTTTCGATACTAACTGCTCAGACCTGACTCAACATAGCAAATCCTAACGGTGCGCTATAGCTGTTTGCTAATAACGACAGTGCAGTCCTGATCGAACAGTAAAAGCCGACAACTCAAGAATGATTAGTCCTGCTCCGCTCATTTATGTCACTGCCATGTCACTACAGCGGTGCTGCATGCTGCGATAGGGACTATAACGAGTACTGTCTTGGCCTGGTTTTTTTCAGGCAGCGTGTGCGGGCTGTGAAAAAAAAAAGAATTCGGCTGCGCGGCAGTGCCGCTTGCAATAGACAAAATCCTATTTTTGACGCCTGCAGTGTGATTGTACCAGCGACCAACCAATCAGAGCAATGTATTTCAAGGGGGACAATCTGCTCTTTTGTCAAAGAGGAATACGTGTCTCTTCATGTCAAATTTTGTCAACGCTTGTAGACGGCCATTTATCAATAAATGCTTCCCAGGTGTTGCGCGTGTGTTCATGTCATGCATAGTCAGGTCATCGTTACGTTTTAAACACAGTCATTTTAGTACAAATAGCAGATACTGGTCACCAAAGATTTCAATCGCTGTGAGTTCGCATCGATGCATTCCACTTTATATCTCTTCAATTGTTAAGTTTTCTTGAGCTGTCTCGTTGGTGTAATGAATAGGACGTTGCACTGCGAATCCGGGGGTCAGAGGTTCGAACTTAACATCAAAAATTTCTTTTTTCTTTTTTTTAATAATTTTGAAAAGTACAATGCAATTTTGACACATGCTGTGGATATAATTCAATATCAATGAGACATATTTATTCTTTATTTGTTTTTAATTTCTCTCCACCTACCCCACAGAACAACTTATACAGTTTAAACAAACACTACAAGGACAATAATTCAAATGGTTTCTGAGAGTAGAAAGGTTACTGTTTCCGAAAATTGCAATCACTTTTCTAACGAAAAAAATCCGAATGATGTCATAATGCTCAATTTAACTTCATTAAAAAAAAGTTTTTTTTAAATGTTCCTTACGCACACTTTAAGGGAAAAAACTTGCAAATGTTAATGTCATCTCGGAGTAAGCTCCCCTGGTTTCCTCGCTACAATATGTTTGACACGTGCGGCATTGACGGTGTGTGTGCGAACCCAGGTACACGTAGCACGCATGCATCATTACCTCAATAATCTGCAGTGCGTGTGCTGTCCTGCTGTAGTGACATAGCAGTGACATAGGTGAGCGGAGCCCTTTAGTACCACACTAGCTTGTATCAAAGTGCTGGTCGATCAAAGGATTCTTCGCCTTGAAGTTAGCCTTACTATAGATTTGTACTGCGACATTTAGGGTTAGGGTAATGAGCAGGATGATTGGCATTCGTTAGCTATGGCTAAGCAGAATCGCAATTCGATGCTGTGTGACTTCTGTTCTTTCTTTATTTACGAGTTACTTCATCATACCTCCTCTCGATAGCATTAGTAACGGCTTCTCTTATTAGTTTCCAGATGGTGACCGAAATACGGACAAATAAGACGAAATGGCGAACAAAAGAGGCAAAGATACATGTCTATGAGGGCCCCAAAGGGGGGGTATCATCACGATCACGGGAAGGGAAATTTTAGCTTTCACGATCACAGTTACCTTGATTTTTGTTTTCACGATCACAAACACCTTGACGAATAGAGGATCATAGAGTGATACAGCTGTGAAAAATGTACGTTGAAAATAAAATGCTTTGCAATAATGCCCATTACGATCACGAAAACAAATGACGATCACGATCACGAGACTTGATTTTTTTGTCATCACGGATCACGGGCAAAGTCCCATCACGATCACAGAAATGGAAATTTCGGCAATCACGGTCACAGAAAGGTCAAAAAACGCCAATCACGATCACGATTTTAAACCCTTTGGGGCCCTCGTCTATGGGGACACCTGGCTGATCTGGCCGGTTAAGGGTCAGTGTCCGTGCTCTGCCCGTGGCTGTGTAGTCATTAATTAGATCAATGCCGCGTGGCTGTGTAGTCGTTAATTAGATCAATGCCGCGTGGCAGTGTAGTCGTTAATTAGATCAATGCCGCGATGCTGTGTAGTCGTTAATTAGATCAATGCCGCGATGCTGTGTAGTCGTTAATTAGATCAATGCCGCGATGCTGTGTAGTCGTTAATTAGATCAATGCCGCGTGGCTGTGTAGTCGTTAATTAGATCAATGCCCGTGGCTGTGTAGTCGTTAATTAGATCAATGCCCGTGGCTGTGTAGTCGTTAATTAGATCAATGCCCGTGGCTGTGTAGTCGTTAATTAGATCAATGCCGCGGTGCGGTATGCATTGTATGGAGTAGTAAGTAGCAAGAATACATTTTGTATCGACTTTCCAACGCATGGTCAGACTTCGGCCATTGGTCATTGACCCCTTCATATTTAATGTGTCCGAGCATTCAGTCAAATTATATGTTTAATTTCTGCCATGACGGCGAATACTGATGTACAATCATTATTTAAAATAATGTCGTTGATCAGATTGTATAGATAGATGCGTGTGTTGGGTGTGCTTGGCTGGAGTGAATGTGTCTTAACCGCAATGTCAAGGCAAATGCCCAACCTTGGGCAATACAAGATTCTGTATTCTGTATTCTGTATTCAGTAGTCCAACAGAACGGTTTCCCTCATCAGTTTCAAGATGCTGGCCGAAACACCGACAAATAAGACTAAATGGCGAACATAACATGCAAAGACACGTGCCCATTGGGACGATTCTCTGGTTTTGTTGAGGGTCATTGCCCCTGGTCTGTCTGTCGATTAGATGCACGTGGTCTCTGCTGTAGTCCATGTACTGAGTGTGTTTTATCGTAAGCATGAAATCCATCGGCCATTCTGCAGGCAGGGTTAAGACCAGGCGTTTGACCGTCGGTCATTGACACCTTGAAGTTTGAAGTGACCGCTTACCAGTCAGTCCGGACAAGAGTCTGTGGAGTGAAGGTAAAGAACGGAATTGCTGACTCACTGGTTTTGAAAATGCGGAGTGGAATCGGCTACCTCGTTGATTTTGAAAATGACTTTGCGAGTGTATGATAAATCGAATTTAAATATCTTGTGATGATTCTGTTCTCCTACCCCGTTAGCCTTATAAATACTGGACCTCTGGGGGAAAACGTAGCTTGCATAGGTCGCTCTTACGTTTTAAGCAATGAATGAACTTCCTACCTTCGTCGAAGACAAAGAAACCATGGACGGAACTATAGCTGTCAATGTCCTTAGGGCGGTCAGTAATTGACCCCGAAGTCGACTTCTCGAAGTCGTTTTACCAAAACCTCAGTTCCGAAGCTCCGTGCGGCAAGCTTCGCGAAGTATACTACGCGAGGTCGACTTTGCCCAGTTAATGTAAGGCTTTAAAGTAACTGTAGCATATTGTTGTCTGATGCAACTAACACACTCCCAGTCATGCTCTAGGCACACAAACACTTTGAAGTTGATTTCAAGGAACAGCCGATTTATTCAGTGCTTCACACATGGCCGTGATACAAGGGAGAGCACAAGAGCGACTCTCGGTCAAAGGGCAGTAACTCTATTAATACTTGTGTTGATACACTACAGTAACCACCGTAATTACCAAGTTCAAACAACTCGTCACGGGACAGAAAGGTAAACGAGCGAATAAGCTTAACCCATCATCAGTGCAACTATGTATCTGTCTGCTCTTGTGCCATGCGTGCATCGCTTCAGTATATCATTTCCAGCACTAAATGGCTTCGTTATTTCTGGCGACGTCTTGAGACGCCACTCAAGCGATCAGGAATAGATCCCTGGCATTCCTAATTATTTTAAGTACAGCCTGTACCCTACTAATCGTTCTGCGTGTAGTTCCCTTGAGGGGAACAATACGGTTGATTGATCGGAGTCTGCTTAGACGTTCAAATAAAAATAAAAATTACTGATTGTCTATGCAGGCTGACTGACTTTATGCCGTTATTTGATGCACTTGTGGTCAGAACCTGAGATCAGCCAGGTATGTATCACAGAGTTGTGGCTTAGTGATCAGTGCGGTTGGCCTCAAAGCTGGTTCTTGATCAGTCATTGACGGGCGAAGTGGCGCAGTGGTAAGACGTCGGCCTCCTAATCGGGAGGTCGTGAGTGAGTTCGAATCCCTGTCGCTGCCGCCTGGTGGGTTAAGAGTGGAGATTTTTCCAATCTCCCAGGTCAACTTATGTGCAGACCTTCTAGTGACTTAACCCCCTTCGTGTGTACACGCAAGCACAAGACCAAGTGCGCACGGAAAAGATCCTGTAACCCATGTCGGAGTTCGGTGGGTTATGGAAACGTTAAACACAAAAATAGCCAGCATGCCTACCCAACGAAAGCGGAGTGAAGCTGACTATGCTCTCAGAGTCTAGTTTGGGGAACCCAAATGGGCAAACAAGCTCACCCGTCACCAGAATTTCTGGAACGCTGAAGAAAAAGAAGATCAGTCATGGTTTTGATCTCAGAGTAAGGCGGGAACTTATTAGTAAGCTGTTATTACTGTTATTATCATTCGTATTATTAAGTTGTTCTTATTGGCATGTCATTGGCCCCTTTATATTTAAAGTGGCCGAGCGTTCAGTCAACTGTTCTGACAATGTTTGTGTGCTGGTTTGAGCTAGTCCAAGATCACTAGTGCATGACAAGTAAACACCTGCAGGCAAACAAAACTTCCTCGCCGCATCCCTTTTGAAAAAGATAAGCGAGTACTTGTGTCAATACCAACAGCAGATCCAACACATGTACCAATTCCAACACTTACTCCCCCGCGTACACCACATAAGTTCACCCTCAGTTTTAATTGCTTTTTCATAGAACAGTCGTGAGGGGCATTGCACTATTAACATGTACCAATTGCAGCGCAAACTCCCTTGAGTACAGCGCAGGCCTTCCCGAGTTTTGATCTTGTGTCGTTAGAGCAGTTGTTGGGGAGATTTCATCAGGCCATTGAGCTATTCACGTGTAACAATTCCAATGAAAAGTCCCTTGCGTACAACGCACACGCTCGACTTCAGTTTTAATCGCTTGTCCGTAGAGCAGCCTGGCGGAGATTTGATCAGGTCGTCACACATACCAACTCATACGACAACTCCCTTGCGTACAGCGTACACGTTCTACCTCCGTTTTAATCGCTTGTCCTTAAAGCTGTTGTCAAAGAGATTCCATCAGGGATTTCTTTCTTTCTTTCTTTATTTGGTGTTTAACGTCGTTTTCAACCACGAAGGTTATATCGCGACGAGGGAAAGGGGGGAGATGGGATAGGGGAAAGGGGGGAGATGGGATAGAGCCACTTGTCAATTGTTTCTTGTTCACAAAAGCACTAATCAAAAATTTGCTCCAGGGGCTGGCAACGTAGTACAATATATGACCTTACTGGGAGAATGCAAGTTTCCAGTACAAAGGACTAAACATTTCTTACATACTGCTTGACTAACATCTTTACAAACATTGACTATATTCTATACAAGAACCACCCAACAAGGGTAAAAGGAGGAACAGAATCCGTTAGTCGCCTCTTACGATATGCGGGGGGCAGAGAAATAAGGATGTGGAAAAGAAGACTTTTGGTAAGTGAAATAAAGGTGATGGATCCAGTCAGGTAGAAATAAGACAACAAGAAAAGAATTGGAATGAGATGCACGAACCGACATTGGGTGTCACTCAAACGCGTGAGAACAAACCGCGGGGTCTGATCGGTTGAAATCACAACAAATCTCAATTCCAACCAATCCAACACCGCGTCTGGCTCCCGGTTAGTAACTGTCTCGTGCACCCCGGCCCAGGTCTTCGTGTTAGTCAAAGGATTTGAGAGTTCAGCAAGTACCCCGCGTACTCCACGAACTGTGGTCGCTTTATTTGATCCCAACATTGGAAAGATCTAATTAATTAATTAAGAGGGTAATTTTTTTAGATCTTGCAGACGTCATGCATGGGGTGAAGAGCCTGAAGGGAACAAACGCTTTGGTGTTTCGACTATCAATGTCAACATTGTCGGGACAAGTCAAGAACACTTTATCATCGGGAACAACACAAATTGCAGTGGGCTTGTGGGAGAATTGGTCTGGACAGGTATTCAGCGGGGAAGGGAGAGGACAAAAGTTCCTAATCGTGTACACTACATTGGGGTGTGCACGTTAAAGATCCCACGATTGACAAAAGGGTCTTTCCTGGCAAAATTGTATAGGCATAGATAAAAAATGTCCACCAAAATACCCGTGTGACTTGGAATAATAGGCCGTGAAAAGTAGGATATGCGCCGAAATGGCTGCGATCTGCTGGTCGATGTGAATGCGTGATGTATTGTGTAAAAAATTCCATCTCACACGGCATACATAGATCCCTGCGCCTTGAGTCCGAGTCTGGAGATACGCGCGCGATATAAGACTTCATATAACTCATAACTCATAACTCATTGACCCGAGTACTCACACCCTGGACCCACTCCTGCATACAGTACCCAATATTGACGGACTGTGTGATGATATCTTCTGCTATGGTCTGTTGAGACAGTGATATCAAAATCGAGACGGTCGAGATCCAAGTTTTGATATCACTGTCGAAACAGACCAATGGCAGAAGATATCATCACACAGTCAGTCAATGTTAGATATATTGCTAATTCTCTGGACATTTTGTATTTTCTGTAAAGAAATTACAAAAGTATTTGTCTCAGTTTTGGCTGTTCCATATTCCTCCCTCTGATTATTATTTCTTTTTGTTCACTCTGTTCTTGTACTTTTCAGTATTTTATAATGTCTTTCCTTTCAAAAAGTCTTTAGACACTTGCTCAACTAAATTCTGGGATAATTACATTTTCATATATATTTGTTTGTTTTTAAATTTAAGTGTTTTTGTTTTTGAAGTGGGGAAGCAATAAAGAGGTCGTCGATATCAAAACTGATATCGACGGAAATGTCGTCGATATCACTTTTGCACTGAGCTCAGTTTTGCCCAATTGACCAATGGAAATCCACGTAACATATGAAATAGCAATATTGCCCATTGCGTGCCTCAGTTTGAGTTGTCAGTCAACACAAGTGTCGTGACCGAAACAATCAACCGGGCACCGTACTTGTCGCAATGGTGTAAACGACATTTTGTTCTTCTGTTTAGCGGACCTAAAGAAGACGTGACAAAGCGATGTGTGTAGGGTGTGCTTGTGTTTATGGATTTATCACGTCCACTACCGCAAGTTGTTTAATTCATCTTTTATGATTACGACCTCTTTGACATTGGCCAAAAAAAAAAATTGTCTGTTTCTGGTCACCCGACCGACCCTAAATTTCGGCGCCGACCCTAAACTTTTTTTTTCCAAACTCAAAAAAAGTTGGGTTTTTTTGGTGGTAAAGGACAGGGTGAGAAAATGAACAACAAAAACGTGTGAAAACGAAAGTCCGCTGACGATTTGTAAATGTGTTGAGTGTCTTGTATAGTGAATCCAGTCTCTTTGCGCGATTTTTAAAGTTAGTTTTATTGGTCTACATTTGGGGTAAAAAAAAAAAAAATTAAAAAAAATAAAAAAAAAAAATCCCGACCTACCGACCCTATTTTTTTTAGCCATGTTACCAGAAACAGACAATTTTTTTTTTTGGCCCAAACAGTCGGCATGAACTGCCAGGGAAGAAAGCCGATGGTATCGGGGAGGGGCGTGCGCAAATCACCAACGGAGCGGATCGATTGTACAGTAGGGGGCAAAAGAAACGCAACTCATTCGCGCCCATGTACTGTTGCAAGTGATTTTGCGTCATTTTCAAATTGTAATTGAGGAATACGATGCAGTCATTTTTAGATATGTTAGTAAAATTTGTATTTTAATGACAACTTTAATGAGCAAACTTGTCAACTATTTTTTACGCTGCCGAGCTGCAATTCAATCCCACAGTCCGGACTTCGTCCAAGACTGCTTGACCAAAATTTCAAACAATTTGATAAAAAGAAAATGAGGGCCTGACAGTGCTGCGTCAACTTTCACAACAAGCCGGATATGACGTCACGTCATCAAAAACATTTAGCGAAAAAGTGAGAAAAAACGTCTGGGGATATTATACCCAGGAACTCTGATGTGAAATTTCATTAAGATCGGTCCCGTAGTTTTCTCTGAATCGCTCTACACACACACAAACACACACACACATACACACACACATACACCACCACCCTCGTCTCGATTCCCCGTCTATGTTAAAACATTTAGTCAAAACTTGACTAAATGTAAAAACGCCTACACACACACACACACACACACACACACACACACACACACACACACGCACACACACACACACGTGCGCGCGTGCATACACTCGCACAAACGCACAAACATATACAGACAGACTCTGGAGCTGGATTGTTTTATGCTTTGATATTGCAGATTGACATTAGTTGGTTTTTTTAAATTAATTTATATCAATAAGAAATCCACACTCTGTACAGAAAGCACCAAGCAGTTGACTGTTGGTATGTGAGCAATTGGAGGGACGGTCTTATCCTTTGCAAAAACCTGGTCAAGGGGTAGAGCACTGGACTTGTGATCGGAAGGTCGCTGGTTCGAATTCGGGCCGGGACGGACATGGGTCAACTTTATGTGCAGACCCAGAGACGGAAGCCATGTCCCACTTCCGTGTCCCCACAATGGCACGTACAAGACCTTGGTCATTCTGCCATAAGTGCAGGTGGCTGAATACACCTAAACACGCAGACACCTGGGTAGCGCGACTCCGTTGCTGCTAGCTTTCCGCTGGGAGGAAGCGACCCGAATTTCCCAGCGATGTGACAATAAAGTAATGAAAATGAAACAAAATGAAATATCGGAGATGGTGAGCCACGAAGGACTGTGCCTTTAAATTATCTTTATTTATCTTTTTTTGTGAGTGGATCCTATTTCTTCTGTCTGGACTTAATTGTTTTATATTGATTCTGATATACACTAGGATATTATCAGCTTGAAAAATTCAATTGACACTGTAGGAGGTAGCTAATGCCATTTGTGTCCAAAGGGAAAAGGAATACATAATGATGTCGTGGGGGTGATATATTTTGATATACCCCTTGAGACAAAGATCGTGATGGGGCAGACCAGACACATCTGGGGCTCATCTCAAATTCAGTAAGTAATCTGGCCGTAGGTGTTGAAAAATGAAACACAAAACTTCTCGCAAATTTTCTTGTGTCGGCATTTTTATGAGTCTTCAGGCGTACGCGTTCGCCAAAATTAGATGGTGTTGACAAACATGTTGGTTTTGGGAGGGAATTTATACGACCGGTAACACCATGAGAATGTGATGATAAATAGATTGTCTTTTGGAGGTCATTTTTAGGAACCATTACACCCCATGAGAAGGGGATGACAAATGTATAGGGGCGGTTCCTACCTACAAGAGTGGAATTTTTGTGTGATGAATAAGTTCCAAAACTGACACCTCTGTGTGTGTGTGTGTGTGTGTGTGTGTGTGTGTGTGTGTGTGTGTGTGTGTGTGTGTGTGTGTGTCTGAATCGCTCTACACATACACACATATATACATGTACACACACACACACACACACACACACACACACACACACACACACACACACACACACATACACCACCACCCTCGTCTCAATTCCCCGTCTATGTTAAAACATTTAGTCAAAACTTGACTAAATGTAAAAACAGAAAGCAGCTAGGTCGTAGACTGTCGGTGTGTGTTCAGGTGAAGGGTGTTTATTGCCCAGCATAAAAGAAAAGTCTGTATCGTAGATTTTTTTGGATTTACTCGATCGTTTACACTAGAAGGTGGCACGTTTAGATGCTCTTCACGTGGATGCTTTGAGACTTTGAGACTGGGTGTTTTTGTGTTTGGCGATTTTGGTTGGCTAGAAAACGTACTTTCAAAGTGTAAATGTCAATTAAGAACCTGGAATAAACGGATTGGTCATTACTGCGCCCTCTGTCAGCTGTTACCAGATAAAATCATTGTTTTTAATTTGATTTTTGTTTTTTTCTGGTTTGCATGTTGTCGAACGTGAACCTGCGGATCAGGGGTCTGTTTTCAAAGTTGAGTTTCATGGTAACGCATTGTATCCTGTTTACAATGAGTCAAGCTATCAAGCCACCATTACCGTGATTGCTTCTAAACCGCGACCGGCGACCTCAGAAGCAAAGTGCAGGGTTAGAGACGACGAAAATGCGCAGCTGAGACTTTGTAGCCTGCAGACAATTACTCAGATTCCTTTTTTAACACCGACCTGCTTCAGAGGGACCAAAGTTCAGGATGAGGTACAGGGAAAACTCGCGGAAGAGAAATACGTTGCTGCCACTAATGTGACTGTCAAACCATTAGTTGGATTGTTTTTAAACACCGATCAAACTCTTCCTCAAATTTAAGGTGCTTACTGTCCGTCAGGTCTAAGTGCCTATGTTGGACATGAGTTGGTTTATACGATTTGTTTGTTTGTTTGCTTAACGCCCAGCCGACCACGAAGGGACATATCAGGGCGGTGCTGCTTTGACATATAACGTGCGCCACACACAGGACAGAAGTCGCAGCACAGGCTTCATGTCTCACCCAGTCACATTATTCTGACACCGGACCAACCAGTCCTAGCACTAACCCCATAATGCCAGACGCCAGGAGGAGCAGCTACAAGATTGCCAATTTTAAAGTCTTAGGTATGACCCGGCCGGGGTTCGAACCCACGACCTCCCGATCACGGGGCGGACGCCTTACCACTAGCCAACCATGCCGGTCAACACTCTTCCTCTATGCTATGCTAAATTTCTATTTTTGTCCCCAGAATAAGAATCTATTTGGGACATGAGGTGGTTGTACGCTAAGAACTCTTCCTCTTCTCGTTCGCTCCTTTTATACTTCCACTCCTGGGGCTCGTACGAATGCCGCCGTTTTCTTTAGGGCCACCTAGCTGCAGGTTGCCGAACAACTTCTCCTGCAGGGGGGTTCTCCTCCGTCCAAGCTGTGCGTCTTTTTACATTTAGTCAAGTTTTGACTAAATGTTTTAACATAGAAGGGGAATCGAGACGAGGGGGAATCGAGACGAGGGTGGTGGTGTATGTGTGTGTGTGTGTGTGTGTGTGTGTGTGTGTGTGTGTGTGTGCGTGTGTGTGTGTGTGTGTGTCTGTGTGTCTGTGTGTCTGTGTGTCTGTGCGTGTGTGTGTAGAGCGATTCAGACTAAACTACTGGACCGATCTTTATGAAATTTTACATGAGAGTTCCTGGGTATGAAATCCCCAGACGTTTTTTCATTTTTTCGATAAATGTCTTTTATGACGTCATATCCGGCTTTTTGTAAAAGTTGAGGCGGCACTGTCATACCTTCATTTTTCAATCAAATTGATTGAAATTTTGGCCAAGCAATCTTCGACTTCGGTATTGCATTTCAGCATGTAGGCTTAAAAATTAATGACTTTGGTCATTAAAAATCTGAAAATTGTAATTAAAATTATTTTTTTATAAAACGATCCAAAATTACTTTTATTTTATTCTTCATCATGTTCTGATTCCAAAAACATATAAATATGTTATATTCGGATTAAAAACAAGCTCTGAAAATTAAAAATATAAAAATTATGATCAAAATCAAATTTCCAAAATCGTTTTAGAAACAATTTCATTTTATTCCTTGTCAGTTCCGGATTCCAAAAACATATAGATATGATATTTTTGGATTAAAAAACACGCTCCAAAATATAACATATGTATATGTTTTTGGAATCAGAAAATGACGACAAATAAGATGAAATTGTTTTTGGATCGTTTAATAAAAAAATAATTTTAATTACAAGTTTCCGATTTTTAATGACCAAACTTGCTCATTAGTTTTTAAGCCACCAAGCTGAAAATTTCAATCAATTTAATGAAAAAAATGAGGGTGTGACAGTGCCGCCTCAACTTTTACAAAAAGCCGGATATGACGTCATCAAAGGTATTTATCGAAAAAAAGAAAAAAAATTCCGGGGATATCATACCCAGGAACTCTCATGTCAAATTTCATAAAGATCGGCCCAGTAGTTTAGTCTGAATCGCTCTACACACACACACAGACAGACAGAGAGACAGACAGACACTCACACATACACCACAACCCTCGTCTCGATTCCCCCCTCTACGTTAAAACATTTAGTCAAAACTTGACTAAATGTAAAAACCAAAGGATTTCTGTACTCACCGATACAAGAACAGCACAAGACGATATGAATTTTCGCTTATGAAAGCTTCACCAGGGAAAACAAATCCACAAAAGGCAACAACAAGTCGCGTAAGGCGAAATTACTACATTTAGTCAAGCTGTGGAACTCACAGAATGAAACTGAACGCACTGCATTTTTTCACAATGACCGTAGTCCGCCGCTAGTGCAAAAGGCAGTGAAAGTGACTAGCCTGTTCAGCGCGGTAGCGGTTGCGCTGTGCTGCATAGCACGCTTTACTGTACCTCTCTTCGTTTTAACTTTCTGAGCGTGTTTTTAATCCAAACATATCATATCTATATGTTTTTGGAATCAGGAACCGACAAGGAATAAGATGAAACGATTTCGGAAATTTAATTTTAATCATAATTTTTATATTTTTAATTTTCAGAGCTTGTTTTTAATCCGAATATAACATATTTATATGTTTTTGGAATCAGAACATGATGAAAAATAAAATAAAAGTAATTTTGGATCGTTTTATACAAAAATAATTTTAATTACAATTTTCAGATTTTTAATGACCAAAGTCATTAATTAATGTTTAAGCCTCCATGCTGAAATGCAATACCGAAGTCCGGCCTTCGTCGAAGATTGCTTGGCCAAAATTTCAATCAATTTGATTGAAAAATGAAGGTGTGACAGTGCCGCCTCAACTTTTACAAAAAGCCGGATATGACGTCATAAAAGACATTTATCGAAAAAATGAAAATATTTCATAAAGATCGGTCCAGTAGTTTACTCTGAATCGCTCTACACACACACACGCACAGACACACAGACACACAGACACACACACACACACGCACAAACACACACACACACACACACACACACACATACACCACGACCCTCGTCTCGATTCCCCCTCTATGTTAAAACATTTAGTCAAAACTTGACTAAATGTAAAAAGCAGACGCAACACAGAACGAACAAGTTTTGAAAAGAAAATGGAGGAGAAACACGCAAAACAGGGAATGAACTCTAGGAACGGAAATAAATGACAGGGGAGAGAAGTGGTTGGATGATGTCCGGGGCACACGCACACAAACAAAAGGTATAAAACATTCATAAACGGAGAGAGAAAAAAAAAGAGAAAAAAAAGGGGTAAAAAAGGGGTAAAGTTCAGCGAGACGCGGAACATCTGTTGGTTTAGACGAAGGCCAGAAAACGGACGTTGCTTCCATTTAACGTTGCAAACACCTACATAAAGACAAGAGAGGATAGAAAGTGCACCGTGTGTGGCGTAATTGAAGACGAGCTCCATTACCTGGATAGTTGTACAAGATTTCATGATCTACGCTTGCAGCTTATGGAACATGCACGTGTTAATGCTCGAAATCCGAGTCAGCTGATGACGATGCAAGACGTACCGATACAGCAACAACTTGCTGAATTTGTATACAACTGCATGATTATACGCATTAATGACATAACTACAGATACATAACAATGTTGTAATCACTGCTCCATGGACGATATTTCTTCTTGTCTTTACAAATATCCACTTCGTGTCTGATAAACCCTTTACTGTGTTTTTATGACAATTAAATGAGTTCTGAGTTCTGAGTTCTGAGTTCCTACACGATTACCCTCAAAGCGTGTGCACACCAAGCAACGTCTGATGGAGTAAATATCAAGGTTAAGAACGAGGAAACCTCTGTGGTTGAGATTGCGGAAGACGAAAATAACGACTCATTTCCTCACTTATGGCATTTTGTGTGTATGACTCTTTATACATATCTGTCTTAAATCTTTAACAGCGAGAGATTTGTATGCAGAGAGGTGTTTAGTTGAGAACAATGTTATTAACTAGTACATATCTTTAAATATAAAATCAATGTTGTAGTCTTTCGTGTGTCTCCATGTTACATGCACCACCACTGCACTTTCTCCGTGTGAGATAATAAAGTTAATTTGATTTGATTTGATTTGATCTTGCTGCCAACACTGCTGACGCACAATTACCTTGATTCCGTTGACACATCAATCAGCCTCTGGAGGACTGACGCTCTGAGTTAGGAACGAGGGACACACGCGGTTGAGAACAAAGGAAGACGAGAATAACGAAGAGAAGTAAGTTGCTACCAGTAGCGTTCTTTCTTTCTTTATTTGGTGTTTAACGTCGTTTTCAACCGTTCAAGGTTATATCGCGACGGCCAGTAGCGTTGCTTGAAGTACTAAAGTTCAGGGTTGAGACTTAAGCAGTCAGGAATAACGGCTCATTTATCTTTGCTGCCAAACGTCTTCAAACGTCATTTCTGCAATGGCTTTGAAAGCTGACCAACTTTACAAGGACTGAAGCTCACGGTTAAGAACAAGGCATACTTTGGAGGGTGAGATTTCAGAAGACAGGATTAACGATCAATTTCAACTCGCTGCCAGAAGTCCCAAAATGTCATTACTGTACTTGCTGTTAAAACTGGAACGCCCTCGGGAGGGCTAAAGTTCAGGGTTATAAAAGAAGAAGGACTCGCTGCTAGAGAGAAGAGAATAAGGAAACAATTACGTAGGCGTCAGTAAAGATACCTTCCCTCCCGTGAGCTTTATCATGTTCACTAACACAGTACTTGTCAGGCTTGTACGGGTAACACCCCCCCCCCCCCTTTGAGACCCCCACCACCACCACCCCCGATTTAAGACTTCATTCCTTTTGAGGCTCTGTTTTACTCACATTTTCTGTTTATATCCTCTGTAAATTTACCCCCAGTTTTAGACTTCCCCCGTTTTAAGAAATGATATTTTTAGGTGTGTTGTTTTTAGGTCTTAAAAGG
>NC_090249.1:54444915-54467415 GCF_037325665.1 Littorina saxatilis
TTTTTTTAATCAAATGATTTTGTCGATATTTCCACAACAACGGTGTCTCCCACTTTGGCAATCAGTTTATGGACCTTTCAGGCCACTGCAGAATCGGGCGATTTTATTTTTGGCAACCTGTTCCATTATGACGACTTCTTCTTTCGCAATCAGTTCTAAGGACTTTGTAATTACGACGACGTCTTGCTCTGGCTTCACCTTCAAGGATGATGTAGCTACATAAAAAAGACCAGCCCCTTTGAACCTTTCAAGCATAGGGTTTTCCGCTTTCTTGCGCTCTCGATTCCGGTCAGATGGAAAGTAACAGAGATATCATCTTTGTTTATTTTGCGATTAACGTTTGGTGTCGTTATCTTTCTAAGCATACCAACTTATTTTTGTGTGAGAAGGGATTAATTTTTGAGGTCTTAGAGGTGATGTAATCGTATACTATCGGCCTCTTCATTTCTCCAGGTGACAGTCACTTACAGAGATTGCTTTCTTTACCGACCGGCTAGTTCCAAGGTCAATACACCAGCTTCTGATCAATAACTAAATAATGTGGAACCGCCTAACAAACAAAAGGCCACAAGAAGTCTGTCACTTTCTGAAGAGAGAGAAAGAGAGAGAGAGAGAGAGAGAGAGAGAGAGAGAGAGAGAGAGAGAGAGAGAGAGAGAGAGAGAGAGAGAGAGAGAGAGAGATGAGATACGATAAGATACGATAAGATAATACGTTTTACCAACGAGGGTTATGTCAGCAAGTGATGCTTTTTATATTTAGTCAAGTTTTGACTAAATATTTTAACATCGAGGGGGAATCGAAACGAGGGTCGTGGTGTATGTGCGTGTGTGTGTGTGTCTCTGTGTGTGTGTGTGTGTAGAGCGATTCAGACTAAACTACTGGACCGATCTTTATGAAATTTGACATGAGAGTTCCTGGGTATGAAATCCCCGAACGTTTTTTTCATTTTTTTGATAAATGTCTTTGATGACGTCATATCCGGCTTTTCGTGAAAGTTGAGGCGGCACTGTCACGCCCTCATTTTTCAACCAAATTGGTTGAAATTTTCGTCAAGTACTCTTCGACGAAGCCCGGGGTTCGGTATTGCATTTCAGCTTGGTGGCTTAAAAATTAATTAATGACTTTGGTCATTAAAAATCTGAAAATTGTAAAAAAAAATAAAAATTTATAAAACGATCCAAATTTACGTTTATCTTATTCTCCATCATTTGCTGATTCCAAAAACATATAAATATGTTATATTCGGATTAAAAACAAGCTCTGAAAATTAAATATATAAAAATTATTATCAAAATTAAATTGTCCAAATCAATTTAAAAACACTTTCATCTTATTCCTTGTCGGTTCCTGATTCCAAAAACATATAGATATGATATGTTTGGATTAAAAACACGCTCAGAAAGTTAAAACAAAGAGAGGTACAGAAAAGCGTGCTATCCTTCTTAGCGCAACTACTACCCCGCTCTTCTTGTCAATTTCACTGCCTTTGCCATGAGCGAGAGAGAGAGAGAGAGAGAGAGAGAGAGAGAGAGAGAGAGAGAGAGAGAGAGAGAGAGAGAGAGAGAGAGAGAGAGAGATGAGATACGATAAGATACGATAAGATAATACGTTTTACCAACGAGGGTTATGTCAGCAAGTGATGCTTTTTATATTTAGTCAAGTTTTGACTAAATATTTTAACATCGAGGGGGAATCGAAACGAGGGTCGTGGTGTATGTGCGTGTGTGTGTGTGTCTCTGTGTGTGTGTGTGTGTAGAGCGATTCAGACTAAACTACTGGACCGATCTTTATGAAATTTGACATGAGAGTTCCTGGGTATGAAATCCCCGAACGTTTTTTTCATTTTTTGATAAATGTCTTTAATGACGTCATATCCGGCTTTTCGTGAAAGTTGAGGCGTCACTGTCACGCCCTCATTTTTGGTTGAAATTTTGGTTGGGTAATGTTCGACGAAGCCCGGACTTCGGTATTGCATTTCAGCTTGGTGGCTTAAAAATTAATTCATGACTTTGGTCATTAAAAATCGGAAAATTGTAAAAAAAAATAAAAATTTATAAAACGATCCAAATTTACGTTTATCTTATTCTCCATCATTTGCTGATTCCAAAAACATATAAATATGTTATATTCGGATTAAAAACAAGCTCTGAAAATTAAATATATAAAAATTATTATCAAAATTAAATTGTCCAAATCAATTTAAAAACACTTTCATCTTATTCCTTGTCGGTTCCTGATTCCAAAAACATATAGATATGATATGTTTGGATTAAAAACACGCTCAGAAAGTTAAAACAAAGAGAGGTACAGAAAAGCGTGCTATCCTTCTTAGCGCAACTACTACCCCGCTCTTCTTGTCAATTTCACTGCCTTTGCCATGAGCGGTGGACTGACGATGCTACGAGTATACGGTCTTGCTGAAAAATGGCAGCTACTTGACTAAATATTGTATTTTCGCCTTACACGACTTGTTTATATTTAGTCAAGTTTTGACTAAATATTTTAACATCGAGGGGGAATCGAAACGAGGGTCGTGGTGTATGTGCGTGTGTGTGTCTGTGTGTGTGTGTGTGTGTAGAGCGATTCAGACTAAACTACTGGACCGATCTTTATGAAATTTGACATGAGAGTTCCTGGGTATGAAATCCCCGAACGTTTTTTTCATTTTTTTGATAAATGTCTTTGATGACGTCATATCCGGCTTTTCGTGAAAGTTGAGGCGGCACTGTCACGCCCTCATTTTTCAACCAAATTGGTTGAAGTTTTGGTCAAGTAATCTTCGACAAAGCCCGGGGTTCGGTATTGCATTTCAGCTTGGTGGCTTAAAAATTAATTAATGACTTTGGTCATTAAAAATCTGAAAATTGTAAAAAAAAATAAAAATTTATAAAACGATCCAAATTTACGTTTATCTTATTCTCCATCATTTGCTGATTCCAAAAACATATAAATATGTTATATTCGGATTAAAAACAAGCTCTGAAAATTAAATATATAAAAATTATTATCAAAATTTTTTTTTCGAAATCAATTCAAAAACACTTTCATCTTATTCCTTGTCGGTTCCTGATTCCAAAAATATATAGATATGATATGTTTGGATTAAAAACACGCTCAGAAAGTTAAAACGAAGAGAGGTACAGAAAAGCGTGCTATCCTTCTTAGCGCAACGAATACCCCGCTCTTCTTGTCAATTCCACGTGCACTGCCTTTGCCACGGGCGGTGGAGTGACGATGCTACGAGTATACGGTCTTGCTGCGTTGCGTTGCGTTCAGTTTCCTTCTGTGAGTTCGACAGCTACTTGACTAAATATTGTATTTTCGCCTTACGCGACTTGTTTTACAACTATCCATTGCCCATGAAGTAATATTCTAAAGGGAACAACACTTACTCATGACGTCAATTGCAATAAACAAGAAACAAATATGATCGTGTGATAATGATGGATATTAATACGTTAGGACTATTACCATATTATAATTGGTTATCGTGGGATCAGAAGAAAAATTGCCTATATTACTGTACAGTACAAAACGCTTGAAATGTACACTGGGAAAGAGAGAAAGAGCGGGTCAGAGGGGAAAAGAGAGCGAGAAAGTGAGAGAAAATCAGAGAGAGGAACAGAGACAGACATAGAGAGAGGATGCAGGAGTCCAGTAGCCATCATACAGGAAACAGCACCCAAGGCACAATTGCACTCAGAGCATTAATTGGGTTTCAAGCCATATAATACGTCATTGCCTGTATGGGTCGCTCTAACCTTAGGAAGAAAGGCAGTATGTAATCCATTGTGCATTTGGCATGCTCATCGATTTTTTTCTGTGCATAACCGAGTTCTCAGAGTACTTAACCTGGTTTGAACAAGAAGATGAACTGACACGAGATCAAATGACTGTGAGTTCTGCCCAAGAAAGTGAAACAAATGTCTGCGTTTGTCTCTTTGCTTTCTTGCTGTCTCAGAGACACAGAGGCTCTCTCTCTCTCTCTCTCCCTCTCTCTCTCTCTCTCTCTCTCTCTCTCTCTCTCTCTCTCTCTCTCTCTCTCTCTCTCTCTCTCTCTCTCTCTCTCTCTCTCTCTCTCTCTCTCTCTCTCTCTCTCTCTCTTTCTGACTGCTCACACAATCACCAACAACACCACTGAACAGCAAAATGGTAATCCCCTCGTCCCTCAAAAGCAACAAAGGGCGATAATTTCGACTGAAAACAACCCCTCCAGTCGCCTCCCTCTGTACAGAGCTTTTCACTTAGCAGTGATTTGCGGATCAATGTCTGCTCCTCTTTAACGTTACCCGGGAGAGTCATCGTAACTGTGTTAGTGGGCGAGAATGGTTTGGGAATGTTGTGACAAACGCACGTGACCACTGATCGGCGCAGTGAATAGTAAACGTCGATATGCAAAAATACAACTAAAGAAAAATAAACAAACAACAACAAAGGTTAGTTATTGGAATGTTTCATCATAGACACAACGAAACATTCACAATCCGATGTGCATATGTATCAAGAAAATGACAGGCGCATCAGACGCCGACGTCCCAAGCGGAAGGCTGAATGGTTCGACTCCCGACCGCGCTTTCCTCGCCTTTTTAATTTTTAATTTTTTTTTTAATTTTTTTTTAAAATTATATAATTGTGTGTCTATGCGTCCCAAGGACATATTGTAAGAAAAGGCGTAGCCTTAAATCTAAATCCTTGTAAAATAAAGTTCAATTCAATTCAATTCAATTTTTAAGGGGCGCACATCTTCCACGGGCCATTAAAACACCAACAGAGTTATTTCCGGAAATGTTCTGTTGTCATCCTGGGGTGTAAGTGAGCTAGAGTTAGAAAGGCGGGTGGTATTTTTTTATTTTTTTTTCAAACCCTATCTTTAAGCTGTTGATTTAAAAATGTAAGAAAAAAGACAAGTCGCGTAAGGCGAAAATACAATATTTAGTCAAGTAGCTGTCGAACTCACAGAATGAAACTGAACGCAACGCAACGCAGCAAGACCGTATACTCGTAGCATCGTCACTCCACCGCCCGTGGCAAAGGCAGTGCACGTGGAATGGACAAGAAGAGCGGGGTATTCGTTGCGCTGAGAAGGATAGCACGCTTTTCTGTACCTCTCTTCGTTTTAACTTTCTGAGCGTGTTTTTAATCCAAACATATCATATCTATATATTTTTGGAATCAGGAACCGACAAGGAATAAGATGAAAGTGTTTTTAAATTGATTTCGGGGAAAAAAATTTGATAATAATTTTTATATATTTAATTTTCAGAGCTTGTTTTTAATCCGAATATAACATATTTATATGTTTTTGGAATCGGCAAGTGATGGAGAATAAGATAAACGTAAATTTGGATCGTTTTATAAATTTTTATTTTTTTTTACAATTTTCAGATTTTTAATGACCAAAGTCATTAATTAATTTTTAAGCCACCAAGCTGAAATGCAATACCGAACCCCGGGCTTCGTCGAAGAGTACTTGACGAAAATTTCAACCAATTTGGTTGAAAAATGAGGGCGTGACAGTGCCGCCTCAACTTTCACGAAAAGCCGGATATGACGTCATCAAAGACATTTATCAAAAAAATGAAAAAAAACGTTCGGGGATTTCATACCCAGGAACTCTCATGTCAAATTTCATAAAGATCGGTCCAGTAGTTTAGTCTGAATCGCTCTACACACACACACAGACAGACGCACATACACCATACCCTCGTTTCG
The DNA here is from genome assembly GCF_037325665.1 of Littorina saxatilis. Classification (NCBI taxonomy): domain Eukaryota; kingdom Metazoa; phylum Mollusca; class Gastropoda; order Littorinimorpha; family Littorinidae; genus Littorina; species Littorina saxatilis. The sequence goes on from NC_090249.1 coordinate 54,450,629, forward strand.
ATTCCCCCTCGATGTTAAAATATTTAGTCAAAACTTGACTAAATATAAAACAAGTCGCGTAAGGCGAAAATACAATATTTAGTCAAGTAGCTGTCGAACTCACAGAATGAAACTGAACGCAGCAAGACCGTATACTCGTAGCATCGTCACTCCACCGCCCGTGGCAAAGGCAGTGCCCGTGGAATTGACAAGAAGAGCGGGGTATTCGTTGCGCTAAGAAGGATAGCACGCTTTTCTGTACCTCTCTTCGTTTTAACTTTCTGAGCGTGTTTTTAATCCAAACATATCATATCTATATATTTTTGGAATCAGGAACCGACAAGGAATACGATGAAAGTGTTTTTAAATTGATTTCGAAAAAAAAAATTTGATAATAATTTTTATATATTTAATTTTCAGAGCTTGTTTTTAATCCAAATATAACATATTGATATGTTTTTGGAATCAGCAAATGATGGAGAATAAGATAAACGTAAATTTGGATCGTTTTATAAATTTTTAATTTTTTTTACAATTTTCAGATTTTTAATGACCAAAGTCATTAATTAATTTTTAAGCCACCAAGCTGAAATGCAATACCGAACCCCGGGCTTCGTCGAAGAGTACTTGACCAAAATTTCAACCAATTTGGTTGAAAAATGAGGGCGTGACAGTGCCGCCTCAACTTTCACGAAAAGCCGGATATGACGTCATCAAAGACATTTATCAAAAAAATGAAAAAAACGTTCGGGGATTTCATACCCAGGAACTCTCATGTCAAATTTCATAAAGATCGGTCCAGTAGTTTGGTCTGAATCGCTCTACACACACACACACACAGACACACACACAGACACACACACGCACATACACCACGACCCTCGTTTCGATTCCCCCTCGATGTTAAAATATTTAGTCAAAACTTGACTAAATATAAAAAAAGAAAGAGGGAGAAGGAAAAAAAAAGAAAAAAAAGGGAAACTGAGCTGAACATTAGGAATAAATTTATGTTATGATTATTTTTATTTATTTATTTATTTAAACATATTAGTTTACTGATAAAGTTTGTTGATTTAAAAATGTACACATTTGACAGAGAAAAGAAAAGACCTATGAAGAAGGTTTGCTCCAAGCCACACACCAAAAAAACAAAAAAACAAACAAAAGGCAAAAAATAATTGTAGTAGCAAACCTGCATGCAACTGAGGTTAAAAAAAAAAAAAAAAAGGCGGGTGGTAGGATTGGCAAGGGGTGGGGGGGGGGGGTTGGGGGGGGGGGGGGGTAGTATGTGCAATTTGGGAATAGAGGGATATACAGAATCACGAGTGATCTGGGGTGTAAGAGAATGTCAGATATCATCCTCTGCCGGTGGACCTTTTTCTATTCCTGGGTGACAGCTGTGGGTTTCGCAAGACGGAATCAAAGTGTAAATGGACATAGCAGAGTTTGGACCCAGAGCATGCGACAGGAGGAGAGGGGGGTGAAATGGATGCCAAAAAAGCATGATGATGCTTATTGTCGGAAAATCTTAATCTTATCTTATCTTAATCTATTTCATTTATCTCTGTCTCTGTCTGTCTCTGTCTGTCTCCCCCTCTCTCTGTCTTTCACACACACACACACACACACACATGTAGACACACACACATGTACACACACACACACACACACACACACACACACACACGCACGCACGCACGTACGCACACACACACACACATACACACTCACACACACACACACAAACACACAAACACACACACACACACTCACACACACAAACACACACACACACACTCACTCACCGACCCATCCATTTTCGAGGTAATATTGTTTTTTGATCTCGCTCACGCCTCAAGCGTTTGATATCTATTCATCAGGAACACAGCTACAAGCACCAGCATAAACAACAAATATATGAACAAGCAGCTCTGGGACACTGCCAAACTCCTCTCCTTCATCCCTACCCACCCCACATCCCCCCGGCTTCCTACTTCCCGGCCCACCCTGTCCTCTATCCCTGTAACCGATGTGCCCTAAGCTATCACAGTTCGATCGGAATCCCCCATCGTTTGTTTTCTGCGTTTAACCTGTCTAAACAAACAGAAACAAAAAACGAAAATTTTGCGGTTTTCATTAATTTTCTGCCATGCAGTGCCAAAGAATTATTCTCCGAGTGTTTTTTTCTCCCCGTTCGTCTTTCTTGCCATGGCTTTTTACATTTAGTCAAGTTTTGTTCTTCTTCCTTTTTTACATCTTCTGCTCCTGCTGCTTCTTCATTTTCAAATTCTTTTTCCTGCCCCCTTTATTTCGTTTGTTCGCCAATTGCGGGTGTTTGCGTTAGGCCATGGAAGCGAGGGATGACGAGCGTTTCATTGCAACGCCAACAAAAGCTTGTTGAGTGTCAGTGTCACGCCCCGTGCATGGCTGTCTATCATCGCTTATCCCCTGATACAGTCTGACGCATGAGGAGGGCCGTCTGTATTCAGGCCCAAACTGGGGGTGGTGGTGGTGGAGTGTGTGTGTGTGTGTGTGTGTGTGTGTGTGTTCGTGTGTGTGTGTGTGTGTCTGTGTATGCGTGTGTGTGTGTGTGTATGTATGCGTGTGTGTGTGTATGTGTGTGTGTGTGTGTGTGTGTCTCTCTCTCTCTCGCTCTCTATCTATCTCTCTCTTGCGCTCTCTCTATTTCTATACGTATTTTTTCGTATGCGTGCGTGCGCGCGGGTGTATGTGCATACGTTCGTGTGTGCGTGCGTGCGTGCGTGTGTGTGTGTGTTTGTGGTTGTATGTGTGTGTGTGTGACTGCCATTTCTGTCGTTTCTGTGTATATATGTGTGTGGGGGGTGGTGGTGCGTGCGTGCTCGTCCGGATGTATGTTTTTGAACGGTTACTGCGCAGGGCAGGCCCTTTAAAGATTCATACATCTTAACTCTTACAGTCCCACAGCGCCGATAGTGACGGCTAAAAATGTGATCCAGACTGACAGGTCCTGGCGACGACCGCACGCTGAGACTATCACTAGTCTCGGCAAGGGAAACTCCATTTCGTCTCTTTTGTCAAATCGCACAGCTTGGGTTTTTCTATGGCTATATGACAAAAGTTAATCGATTTTTTGTTGTTGTTGCAAGTGGTGGTAATGGCGATTTGCATCACGGCCACTACAGTATGGGACACACCAGGGGCGGGGGCGTGTACGTAGCACCAGACTTTAAATAAAAGGTGTTGGCTCTGATGTGTCAGTATATATCCTTTTCTTTTTCGTCTGCTTTAACTGTTTGTGTAGAAGATCAATCATACACCAACCTTAATTTATATGAACAGGAATTCGGATGAAACTGACTGTTTCGACTAAAACTGAAAGATTGCATTTGCCAGGCATCAGAATCTTCCCCCTTTTGGGGGAACTCCTCCTTCTGAACCTCTCCAGGTGTTCATGTTGGAAATGAAAAATGGTCACATTAAATTGATTTTGAAGGTTTACGCAACACTCCTTATGTAGAAAACAGTGTCCCTTCATCTCTTACTTCACGATTAAGAGAAACTGATAAAATCGTCAAAATGTTTTTCCTCCCTTTTGACTATTTTCTGTCCTCTTGTGATCTGCACTGTAAAAGCAAAAGAGCGTCACAGAAAAAAAATCGCAATACGGGAGAGAGTGGATGGTAGCCATCTTCCATTACTCCCTGTCGTTATTTCAGCGTCGATCCCATGAAAATGCGTTCACTAGGATTTGGCGGCGATTCATCTCTCTCACTGCTATGAAACATTTATCGCACGAAACCAAACTAAGTTAGATCTAAGCTGTATGACACCAGTTAGGGAAATACGTATCTGGTCTTCTGGTCAAAAGGCTTCAAAGATTCTTGTTTCCTGTCGATACTAATGTACACCATTCTAAAAACACGAGCACCATAGGAGCCCAGAACAATGCCTCCTTTTCTCATACACGTAGGCGTACGTTATGAATGAGAATATGGCCAAATAATCACAAACAGCACTATCAGGGGAATGTTTCAATCAAATATCTCAGCAGGACAGAGAAAAGGACGATCAAAGGCCTATTGTAAGACGAAAGGCTAAGTCTGAGAGGGGAAACACCACAGGAGAAAAAGGTCTGGGTCTAAAAAGGATGCTATAATTGACCATGGTGCTGTGATTGCAGACAATGTAATACAGCGTTGGTATCTGTCATTTCCGGAAGCTGGAATTTCTTGTTGACGGTGTATTGGAAATAAGATTTATGCTCGTGCGTCAGAATGGTCACGTTAATCGATTTGGTGTTTTTTTCTTTCGTGGAAAGGGTTGGGAGAGAGTTAAAGATCTTCTCTGTCTCTGTCTCTGTCTCTGTCTCTGTCTCTCTCACTCTCGTTCTCTCTCTCTCTCTCTATCTCTCTCTCTCTCTCTGTCACTCTCTATATCTCTCTCATCTCTCAATCTCTCTATCTATCTATCTCTTTCTCTCTCGCTCTCTCGCCCCCTCTCTCTCTCTCTCTCTCTCCCTCTCTCTCTCTCTCTCTCTCTCTCTCTCTCTCTCTCTCTCTCTGTCTGCCCCCCCCTCTCTCTCTATCTCTCTCTCTCTTTCACTCTCTCTCTCTCTCTTTCTCTCTCTCTCTCTCTCTCTCTCTCTCTCTCTCTCTCTCTCTCTCTACTCTCTTCAACTCTCTGACTCTTCTGTCCCTCTGTCTTCTGCTGTCAAAAACCTCGGAGTCACTCTAGACAACACCCTTTCCATGAAACAACACATCTCTTCTGTCTCTCGCACCTGCTACTTCCAACTCCGCCGCATCGCCACTATCCGCAAATACCTCACCACAGATGCTACCGCCAAACTGGTCACTTCCACCATTCTCTCACGTCTTGACTATTGTAACTCTCTCTTGGCGGGTCTTCCCTCTTCTTCTATCTCTCGTCTCCAACGCATTCAAAATAGCTCTGCCCGTCTTGTCCTGCGAAAGAAAAAGAGAGATCATATCACCCCCCTCCTAAATCAGCTCCACTGGTTGCCCGTTCCTGCCCGTATCACCTACAAAATCAACACTCTCACCTACAAATGCCTCCATGGTCTCGCCCCTGCCTATCTCTCCGACTCTCTTTCTCTCTATGTCCCTTCACGAACACTCAGATCATCTGCCGACTCCCTCAAGCTCAACATCCCCCACACCAAACTCAAAACAGCAGGTCAACGCTCATTTTCTTTCCAAGCACCTAGCCAATGGAACACACTACCTCTCCCCCTCCGCCAACAACAGTCCCTCGAATCATTCAAATCTGCACTCAAGACATTCCTTTTTTCCAAATAATCCATGCATTATACACTGCCCACCCCATCCCACCCTGAATAACTGTACATATTTTAATGTTTGATGGTGTGTGTGTGTGCTAGTGACTTTAAGTCTCCGTGTGTGTGAACGAGTGTATGTGCGCCTTGAGTCGCCTGTTGGTGAGATATGTGCGCGTTATAAATATTCGTATTATTATTATTATTATTATTCAAGGAAAATCAAAGGAAATCAGAATTTAAAGCACAACGCAATAGAGTTACCGAGTTAGTACGCCAGGCAAAAGGTAATCATTTTCATAAATTGGTTGAAGACAAAAAAGATGTTGCCACGCTTTGGCAAGCCATAAATGAAGTGTTAGGTAAATCCCAGAGAAAAAATAGCAGATTAAATAGCGCCATTTCTCCTGACAAATTCAATGTGCACTTTCGTTGTTTGGCTGATCGATTGAAACAATCTAAAAATGTAAATGAAGAAGTCGAGGGTGGGGACTCCCTGTTGTTTAGATTAAAAGAATTTTGTATTCATAAATTGAAATCACAAGATTCATTCTCTATCCCAACTATTGCCGTACAAGAAGTTGGAAAATTTACAGAAAACCTTCAGAATAATAAATCCATGGGGCCTGACAAAATCCCCCCGTCGTTGCTTAAATTAGCCCTACCGTACATAGTGGAATCCCTAAGGTATGTGTATAATCTTTGCATTGAACAAAATATTTGTCCTGATGCATTTAAAACGGCAAAGGTCGTTCCACTTCCTAAAAATAAAGATGTGTCTGACCCTAATAACTTCAGGACAATTTCATTGCTTCCTATTTTATCAAAGCCTTTAGAGAAGCACATCCAGAAGAATCTTCTGAACTACACGGAAAGGTGCAAATTATTTCACAACTTTCAATCTGGGTTTCGTCCGAAACATTCCTGTAGTACAGCTCTTTCATCACTATGTGATAACTGGCTATCGGCAATTAATCGTTCGGACATATCAGGGGCTGTATTTCTTGATTTTAAGAAAGCTTTTGATCTTGTAGATCACACATTACTTTTACATAAACTCGCATTGTACGTGAACAATCCCGCAACGTGTTCATTCTTTAAATCATATCTTGTCAACAGAACACAGTATGTTTCTATAAACGGTAAAACCTCTCCCAAAGGATGTTTAAAGAGTGGAGTCCCCCAGGGGTCAGTTTTAGGGCCTATTTTGTTTTGTGTATTCATTAATGACCTCCCCCTTCATATATCTAATTCAAAAGTTAAAACGGAATTTTTTGCAGATGATTCGACGCTTCACATTCAAGAAATTGAAATTTCCTTACAGTCTAGTCTGAATGAAGTCAACAGTTGGTGTAACCAGAATTTTATGATAGTGCACCCAGGAAAGACAAAAAGCATGATTATTACAACAAGACAAAAACACCAGTCACGACCTCTTAAGTTAAATCTTTCTCTGGAATCACAACCTGTTCAGCAGGTAACGGAACATCGTGTTTTGGGTGTGATAGTCGATCAAGAATTAAAATGGCAATCTCATGTACATTATATTTGTCAAAAAGTATCCAAGAATTTGTTTCTGCTATCAAAGTTAAAGCAATATGTCGATATCGCAACACTAAAACTATTTTATCATGCCCACATCTTATCCCATATTAATTACGCATCAACTCTTTGGGATGGCGTCTCTGATATTCACATGAAAAAGTTAAACTCTCTACATCGTCGGGCAGCTAAAATCATGTTAAATGGTTCACAATTTTCAGCTGATTTGAAGTTAAAGAATCTAAACTAAGACTGTAATGATGTATAAAGTATATCATGGCGAAGTGCCCATCTATATTCAGGACCTATTTCACAGAGTCACCGAAAGGTACGGGTCTATCAATTTTCTACCACCAATACCCAGGATTGATTTGTTCAAAACTAGTCAAGCCTTCTCTGGCGCTATGGTGTGGAACTCCATTCCGTCTGTAATAAGATCATTAACCTCACTAAAGAGTTTTAAACAAGCTCTGCATAATCATTTTATGTCTACCTAGATGGCTATACTAGTCTTAACACGTGCAAGTAGCTGTCAACAATTGGCAAAGCTTTATGAATTACACAAATATGTTCTTTATTATATGTATTATGTGGAATTTATGTTGCGATTTTCCATCATCATCATCAACATCATCATCATCATCATCATTATCATCATCATCATCATCATCATCATCATCATCAACATCTTCATCATCATCATTTACACCATATAATCATTATTAGCATTAGTGTAAACGTTGGTATCGTGTGAATTTTACCGTCGATCACTTTACATGTGTAACCTCAATTAACATGTTGCATGTGTCGCTTTCGATTTGTATGTTGCTTACTTTGTCATTTTGTTGTTGATGTTTATTTGCTTGTTTGCTTACTTGTTGATTGTTTGCTGGTTCGTTCGTTTACTTTGTTTATTTGTCATGTTGCTTTACTTGTTTTTCATTTATTAGACATTTGTATTAGAAGTAAGGACCGGTTGTAAGAAAAGGCGTCGCCTTAAACCTCTATCCTTGAAAAACAAAGTTCCATCATCATCATCATCTCTCTCTCTCTCTCTCTCTCTCTCTCTCTCTCTCTCTCTCTCTCTCTCTCTCTCTCTCTCTCTCTCTCTCTCTCTCTCTCTCTCTCTCTCTCTCTCTCTCTCTCTCAACAGTTACTCCCACCATTTCCTCGAATAGATTAGTATGAATCAAGCAAGTTAAGCTTCCTCGTGAGCATTTCTTTTGAACTATTTGCCAAAAGAAATGACAAGATTAACTTTTGTTTGTTTGAAGGAGCTTATCACTTTGAATACGCTTTTGCGCTGTTGCATCTTCGTTTTTGAGACATAACCCGACGTCACGCGAAGCAGCGAGTGCAGGACGATCCTTTATTCCAGCGTCGCGGACGACGCTGGTATCTGCGGTCGGGAAGACTTTTGAGGAATTTGCCACAGGGCGCCGCCATGTTTTCTGTGCTCGACTGCGAGCAGACCACAGGCACATTACACCCAAAATTCTTGTAGGCATACACAGACGTAACATAGCATATACAGACAATAACACCCACAACACTTCAACTGCATATGAAAGGAATAAAAATAAATCCGCAAATCAGTCGCGCACAATACACCAGTTAGAAAAACAAGGAGTACCAAAGCGGCGTGCAGAAACTAAACTGACTCGGAGACTGAGAAGAAACATTTATCACACGATGTGGATAGCAAACATTAAAATAAAACAGATAAGTCAAGCAAAAAATAAACACAAATATCGAAAACACAATAAACAAAGGTAAAGAAAACAAAAAGAGATGCTTGCCGACAGTCAGTGTGTGTGTGCGTGGTTTGCCGTGTGCGTCAGCGGGGTGTGTGTGTGTGTGTGTGTGTGCGTGCGCGTGCATGCGTGCATAGGCTACGTTCTTGCGTGTGTGCGTTCGAATGAGAAAGAAGAGAGAGAGAGGATTGAACAATGAGGTCACGTTCTCTGTCACATGAATACATATACACACACTGAAGGCTACTTCGGACACGAACACTTGCCAACAACTGTGGTTGGACATGCTTTTGAAATGTAATATTTTTTCGACATGATTTCTGGACATACGAATCCCGCTGTGTTGCCTACTGATGTTGCGAATGATGAAGGTTTTGAGTTGACTGACCTTGAGGAGGGATTGCATCAGGCGTTTATCGTCTCAAATTATATCCTTGCTACTTTTCAGGAGTCAACTATTGCCATTCATGGTAACTTGGATAGTCAATGTTTTTATTTGTTTGATTCCCATCAAAGAAACAGAAATGGTAACCATTCTTCAAATGGCGCTGCAGTTTTGATGTCATCAAGTTAATTCCTTTGCAGAATTGATTGATTTTCTCAAAAGCCATTATCAATGTGTTCATTTCTGTCCAACTGCAATGCAAACTCAATGTGGAGGAAACAAGGATTCATTACAAACAAGTCATCCCTGTACATCAACAGATTTATGTACCTCAATCAATACTGCTAGTATGAGTGACAGGAATCTAAAAGAAAAAACAACCAAACGCAAATGTACTAGTACTTCTACGACTCGTTTGAATGTAAAACAGAAATGTAACACTATCTGTGACAATGACGGTTCTACGACTCGTTTGAAGGACAGTATAGATCGAACCTTAACCCACAACTACGACAATTTGTGTCAGACTTTTTTGAACAGGAAAATATGCCTCTGTTCAACAGTAACCAAAACATGGAAGATATTTTTGAAACTTTACAGAAATGTAACACTAGCCTATCTGTGACAATGTTGCTTTTGAATTGAACCCACATTTGTTGAACAGGAGAGAATGTTCCTGTTCAACAGTGCCCAAAACACTGAATCTGACGTTTTTGAATCTTTTCTGTCATCTAACTGAATCTGACGTTTTTGAATCTTTTCTGTCATCTAACCCAATTGCTCATGACTTCATCGATCTTGAACATGCCTACTTTTCAAAGAAAGACAGACAAAAGCGAAATCTGCATGTTAGCCATCTGCATGAAATGGTCAATGCACTTTTGTAAAATTGTCACAGCTGTTATGCACTTTTGTGAAATGGTCAGTGCTGTTGTGCACTTATGCAAAACTTGGTGCTGTGCTGTTAACATTTGAACAAAATGCAAAATGCATTTTGTTCAAATGTTTAGTGCAACTTGCTACTATATAATCGCTGTATGCGCTTTGTGGTAATAATGCACTGTTGTGAAAAGTTTGCGCTAAATGTTGGCACTATGCATCATTGTTGGAGCACCCTCCTGTAGATGCACCATGCTGAAAAATGTACTTATGAATCAAGCATTGACTGAAATAAACAATTTATATATCCAGCACAACATGCAATTCATTAACTTTTGACCCTAACCTTTAACACTTCCCAAAATAAATCTTTGGTGGACATTGCATCGACGCTGTTCATTTTGAATGAACATTTTTCTTGTCAGTTGTATTACCGACTGGCAAATAACCGTAATGAAATCTTTTTCTGATTCGTGATTTATACACGCCTTGTGGAATGCTGATAAAACAGATTAAGAAGAGACATGAGATGAAAAAAGCATTGCCAGAAAGAAACAAGGATTAAGATCCGGAATGAATGATGCGCGTCGTGGTTTTTTTCGGTGCAAAAATAGGGTCATCAGGAGCCACAAAAAGACGATTGGAAGAAGCAAAAACCTGGATGCCCGCGCGCGCCGCAAAGGGCAATATTGGGATGTTAATAAATAACCGGAAACAGGGAGGACCTGACAAGTTCAATCAGCGTGTTTCCTCTGTGCGTACAAGCCAGGAGGCAAATGGCAGAAGCCGATGCATAAAAAAATATCTCTTATTTTCCTTTTTGTTTCTTCATTCGTTTTGAGAGATTCAGTTAAAAGTTGGTTGAAAAGAAATGAGAGAAAGCAGCAGTACAGAGAGATAGTTGGTCTCAGTTTATTGAGACAAAGACTGTCTGTCCATCTGTCTGTTTAACTGTCCGTCTGTCCATCTGTCTGTCCATCTGTCTGTCTGTCTGTCTGTCTAAATGTCTGTCTAAATGTCTGTCTAAATATATGTCTAAATGTCGAATGGTCGATTGGTCGGTTGGTCGACCTCTCTGCATGTATGTCTGTCTGTCTGCCGATTGGTCCGTTCGTCTGTCTGTCTGTCTGTCTGTCTGATTTTCTTTTTTCTTCCCCCAGACATCAGAAACCGCGTCGCGTGAAATAGCTAATTTCTCTTTTCATTCGCAGCCAGATTCTCTCGCTGCTGTTATTTTTGCAGCAAATCGAATTGTTGGCGCCGAGACAAGATGCAATTCCGAAAAGGTCGATAAAGGACGACGCCTGTTTTAATCTGAATTTCTGCGATAGGGGCTGAAAATCACTTTGCTGAGATAACATGTGAACTCAAAGGCTCCCAGAAAACTCCTCACTACAGCAAGAAGCCAGGTGGGGTTTTTTGTTGTTTTTTTCCAGGTCTTTTTTTTTCCAAACAATTTTATTCAAAGAAATAACAAGAAGCCAGGGTGCATGTTGAATTTGGGTATGTGATCAAGTAGAGGGATGGTCTTATACTCCATGTAACATTCTGGTCAGATTTGAGACGGTGAGCCGTGCTGTTTTCACGAGAAGTGTGCCTTCAAGGGTAACGCCTGACTCAATCTGAAATTCTGACAATCACTTCACTGTCACTGAACGAAAACAAAGACAACAAAACATGCCACTTGAGCAAAGGCGAGGGAGTTGGAGAGGGAGGGGCCGGGGGGGGGGGTGAAGGGGGGTGGGGAGTGTAAGGAGACTAAGTGCAAGAAGAACTTAAAATAAATATCATTGTTGTCGTGTGTTTATGTCCAAAGGGGGCCTGGTAGCTCAGTTGGTAGAGCACCGGACTTGTGATCGAATGGTCGCAGGTTCGAATTCGGGCCGGGACGGACACGGGTCAACTTTATGTGCAGACCCAGAGACGGAAGCCATGTCCCACCCCCGTGTCATCACAATGGCACGTAAAAGACCTTGGTCATTCTGCCATAAGTGCAGGTGGCTGAATACACCTAAACACGCAGACACCTGGGTAGCGCGACTCCGTTGCTGCTAGCTTTCCACTGGGAGGAAGCGACCCGAATTTCCCAGCGATGGGACAATAAAGTAATGAAAATGAAATGAAAATGAAATGAAAAATGAAAATGAAATGAAATGAAAATGAAATGAAATTAAAATGAAATGAAATTAAAATGAAAGTCAAAGTTTTGCGACGAAACAAGATGCAAGTCAGGAACTATCAATTAAATGATGCCGCCTGCTTTAATATGGATTTTGATTGAAAGTTATTAAAGTGAGGGAAATTGTGACCTCGGATGCAGTTTGTACAGCTCTTCTGCTGGGACACGTTAGTGACGTGATGAGTTGGGAATTAAACGAAGACAAACTGTTAAAGGAAAAGTCAAGAACATGTGATTTTTGGTAACAAACAATATATTACCACACCAACTTTTCCATAGTTAGCACCATTTTTGCATCATTATTTTTATCACGACACAGAAACTACATTGGGCTGAAATAGGCGTCAATGTTAAATATCTCCACAAGGAAATGTCTTGACCCCTGACCACCCACCCTTTTCCTTTTTTTTTGCTGAGTGGCTCTCTCTCCTCCCCTAGCTCTCTCCCCTCTTTCTTCGTTTTAGTTTTTCTTGCCCTCCATCATTTTTCCTATATCGCCCCCGCACCTCCTCACCACCCCACCCCCCCACCCCCCTCAAGCCCCCTCCCCCTCCTGCTACCTGTATCGGTAAATCACGATCAGAATTATTGACACAATCCAAAAAACCAACCCAAGACATCTTTCTCCGCTCAGTTTCGCAAAAGTGCATTCGCCGTTGCCGTTCAAGACAAGAAGACGTGAAAATAGAACTACCGCCAAGTAGCAAAAAACTAGCTGAAAACACTGAATTGCGCTCACACACACACACACACACACACACACATACACACACTCTACACATACGTCCACACACACACACACACATACACACTCACATGCAAGCGCACACACACACGCACACACACACACAAACGCACACACACACCTCCCACCCCCACACACTCACTCACTCCCCCCCCCCCTCCCTCCGCAGCTTGCTGGTCCGAAACACAGGGGCGGGCACTCAATTTCTTTAAACAGACACGCATTCTCTCCTTTTCTAGTGCGGGCTTTAATTCTTTGGCGGCGTCACCCGGAAAATCGAACTATTGACAGGTTCATAAGTCAGCGGAAACACGCCGATATGCGTGAAGCGAGTTGCATGTTGGACAGGGCGATCAATCAACTTGAGATTTGTTACTTAAAACCCGTCTTTTTTTCTTAGTTTCTTTTCTTACGTTTTGTCTGTCGTTCTGTCTTTCTGTTCGTCTGTTTGAATGTCTGTCTTTTTCTCTGGCTCTCTCTCGGAATTAATAAAGGAGAGAGAGATAAGTGCTCCGCTGTGTCTTTTTTCTGTCTGTATGTCTGTCTCTGTCTCTCTCTCTCTCGCTCGCTTGCTCTCTCTCTCTTTCTTTCTCTCTCTCTCTCTCTCTCTCTCTCTCTCTCTCTCTCTCTCTCTCTCTCTCTCTCTCGCTCACCAAGAAGATATAATTATAAATGCAGAGCCGACAGACTATTGTCACATAACAGACAGACCTATTGTTTCTGAAGAAATTAAGGATGCTATAGGACACCTCAAACGAAACAAAGCTAGTGGTTGGGACGGAATACCTGCTGAAGTAATAAAGACTATTAATGTAATGCCTTTTTTACATGACTACCTCAATGCTCTTCTTGAAACAGGGTATTTCCCGGAATTCTGGTCCAAGTCCATCATTGTGCCTATTTTCAAAAAAGGGGACACAGACGATCCGGGAAATTATAGAGGTGTTTCTCTTGTTAGTGTTGTCAGTAAAATATTCACGCACATTTTGAACAAGCGGCTGACGCAGTGGATGGAAGAAACTGAACAAATTGTAGAAGAACAAGCAGGCTTTAGAGCCGGATACTCGACTGTTGATCACATTTTCTCACTTTACACTATAATCCAGAAAAGTTTAGCGCAAAATAAAAAGGTTTTTGTTGCTTTCATAGATTACCGTCGGGCATTCGATTCTATTAATAGAAACAAGCTATGGGCATGCTTATGCCGGAAAGGATTGTCTAGAAAAATGCTTAAAATTTTAAAGAGCATGTATGAAAATGTTCTCTGCTGCGTCAGAGCTGGTCAGGACTATACAGAGTTCTTTGGATCACCAATCGGTCTGAAACAAGGCTGTTTATTGTCACCGAAAATTTTTGCCCTATTTGTTAACGAGGTTGCTGAAGAATTAAAAAGAGACGGAAGACATGGCATCACTATATCTAACCTAATAGAAGAAATTTTCGCTTTACTATTTGCAGATGATTTAGCCCTTGTTTCACACACGGTTGTTGGCCTGCAGAACCAGTTAAATGTGCTTGCTAGGGCCTCCGGTAGACTGGGACTGTCAGTCAACCTTAGTAAGACTAAAGTGATGGTATTCCGCAAGGGAGGCTACCTAGCAGCGCGTGAGAAATGGTATTTAAACGGTGATCTACTAGAAGTGGTTAACTCTTACACTTACTTAGGCTTTACACTGACAACTAAACTTTCAATATGTACAGCAATGGAGCAAATCGCTGCACGAGCAAAGAAAAAAGTGATGGATATTTTACGGGCATTATGGAGAATAGAATGTAATGATATAAAAGTATTTTTGCGTTTGTTCGACCTCCAAGTTCAGCCTGCTCTTTTGTATGCGTCCGAAATATGGGGTGTAAAAGAAATTGCGGAAATTGAACGGGTCCAAATGTATGCATGCAAGAAACTCTTATCAGTGAGTCAGAAAACGCCTAATACCATGATATATGGTGAATTGGGCAGACACCCACTTTTTATTAATTCCCTTATGAAAGCAATTAAATACTGGCTAAAACTATTAGAAATGCCTTCCCATAGAATTCCAAGAGCAATTTACGATCATCTTAAACGTTTAGAGGAAAGAGGGATTAAGACTTGGGCTAGTGACATTAAAAACCATGTGTTTCGCCTGGGTTTTGGCTATTCTTGGATTGAGCAGCAGGTCGGTAATAAAACTGGCTTTTTGAAGATGCTTAAGCAGCGTTTGCTCGATTGCTATCAACAAGACTGGCATGCAAAGTTATTTGATAGTGAACGATTTGTGACCTATCGAAGCTTCAAAACTATTTTACAGTATGAACATTACTTATCAAGTTTGCATATTAGACGTTATAGAGACGTTCTGGTCCGATTTAGAGTTGGCATAAACGACTTATATTGCAACAGGCACAGATACAATGTAAATAGACGATTGGAATTATGTCCCTTGTGTGGTCTGGCGGAGGAGGATGAAATTCATTTCATCTTCGCCTGCCAAGCCTATTCAAATATAAGACAACAGTTTTCTTTGAACATTCTATTCAATAATTGTTTGAGAGCTAGAAATTTTGTCAACTTAATGAATATTGAAAATCAGGAAATGCTGGCATCATTTATTTTTGATTGTTTAAAACTTAGACAAGAGCTGATTGCAAATCCTGAACAATAGCAGAAAAGGCGACAACTTAACTACACTATTTAACCGGCTATGGCCGTCATTGTAATGTACATATTATATAATATCACAATTACTTTTTCTGATGGACTAGATAGTCCACCAGTATTACATTTATGTTTGTCCTTGACGTTGTTTTTGCCACGTTTTTCCCCCCATTGCAAGGGGCATGTTGCCTAAATGCAATAAACTCGTTAATCGTAATCTCTCTCTCGCTCGCACTCTCTCTCTGTCTCCCTCTCTCTCGCTCGATCACTCTCTCTCTCTCTCTCTCTCTCTCTCTCTCTCTCTCTCTCTCTCTCTTTCTCTCTCTGTCTCTGTCTGTCTTTCTCTCTGTCTTTATCTCTCTCTATCTATCTCTCTGTCTCTCTCTCTCTCTCTCTCTCGCTCGCTCGCGCGCTCTCTCTCGCTCGCCCACTCTCTCTCTCTGTCTGTCTGTCTGTCTGTCTGTCTCTCTCTCTCTCTCTCTCTCTCTCTCTCTCTCTCTCTCTCTCTCTCTCTCTCTCTCGCCCATTTATGTGCAATCCTATTTTACACATGTTACGAAGAGGTATGGGTCTCAAAATTTACTTCCTCCAATTCCTCGTATAGATCTTTATAAATCCAGCTTAGCTTTTTCAGGATCATTTCTGTGGAATTCTTTGCCAATAGAAATCAACCGATCCGCATCCTTAAAGGCCTTTAAAAGGCAGTTGCACACACATTTGATCACACTATAAACTGCCCCTGATGTCCAGTTTCCATTGTGTACTCGGATAATGTATGCAATGCTCTTAAGTGTTTGTTTGTTTTTAAATATTGTATATATGTAGTTAATCTGAATGCGTAATCCCTCGTCCCCCTCCCCCTTCTTCTTGAAACTTAAGCTGCCTGTATATGGCCCTGTTCGGCAATACATTGCTGTACTTTTTTAAGAAATAAAAAAAAAACATTTCCGTTGTTTGTGTCTGGTCTTGTTTTATATGACTTTGCGAGTCCAATATTTTTTATGTTTATACTCGACCATTATTTTGATGTTTTACTAGTTTAATACTTTGATCGGATAATATAGCTATTCTGATGGACACGTGGGGGGATTCGGGGGCTGTGATTGGATGGTCTCACACATCCCTTTTCCGATCATCAAAGCATAACGCTACGAAAGTTGGCCATTTTTGCCGATATCCAAACGATATCGGCAATAACAAAGACGCATGGTTCCGGTTTCTTCCACGTGTATAAAGTACACGCATACCTCGCCAGGCTTGTGTCTGTGGCTAGTCGACAGACGATGCAATTTGCTTTGTGTGTGTTTTTGTTGTTGCTTACTGTACATGACATACATTACGTGTAAAATCCAGTTCTTTAACTGGCAGCAAACCTTGCAAATTTCCAGAAGCTGCAATCTGAAGCGAC
>NC_090249.1:54472415-54492415 GCF_037325665.1 Littorina saxatilis
CTTGTTGCAAGGGACGCGACTGGACACAACCCAACAGCGTTTCCGCGAAGAACAAAACCAGACATGCGCAGTGACCCTACCGTAGCTCAACCCTGTTCCTCGCGAAAACTCGCTCAGCGTTGTTGCCTTGAAATAATAATTCGGAAACCATTCATTTACTGAACTGATGCAGTCGTATTTCAGTGTAGTCTACTATAACAGAGTCGACAAATGCTGGTCTAGCTGATACGTTATCGGAATAAAACGTGTTTTCTGTTTGCCGCTGGGAATTTTATACTAACTCCTCATTTGGTAATGTGGTTAATAAGCTACATGCCACTAACACGGCATATGAGAAGAATCTTTGCAAGTCAAAACGAGAAGAGACCATTGTGGAAGAGACACAGCCGCTTCTATTTTTAGATCAGTGGGATTCACTGTGGCACGGGCGCCTGCGATCTGTCAGAAAAAAACACTTCTGCTTTGAGCCGCAGGAAATTTATGGTTATTTTTTGATAAAGTGGAGAATATAAGCTACATGTCATTAATTAATTCTGAGGATGAGAGTACAGTCTCGCTTTGTCAAAGGGCGTAAGAATACGCTCTGTGGAAAAGTTAGCGCACTCCAAGAGTGCGCTAACAGATTTAAGCGCATCGCCATTAGCCAATCAACTGGTTCACATCAGTCATGTGACACCAGTACTTACTGACAATTATTATTATTATTATTATCATTATTATTAATATGTTGCTGGGTCTTCAGGCATTTCTCTCTTCGATCCCGTAATTGGGCGGTTTTACCCCGTAACCGCAGACATTTGTGTGTGTTAAACAGATCGGACACCGATTGACAAAACAAATAGATTTCGCTTATATTTTGGCTGTGATACTTTTAGAGTTACCATTTTTAATTAGATGAGCGAGAGTGTGCGGGGAGTGGGAGGGTGGTGAACCTCTGTACATAAAGGGAAAGTTTGTGTGCGCGCCTGTGTGTGTTTTTAATCTAAGACAAATGTCGCCAATGTTTTTACAGAGTGACGTTAAATAAACGATTGTATCATCATATTTTAGAGTGTGTTGAAAAAAGTGAGAGAAAAGAGAGAGAAATCAATCGGACAGACTTTATGATACAGAGTAGAGAATAGGGTGACATGCCAAGAATCAGATAAACTAGGGTTGGGCAATTGAATGGGGTATCTGTCCAATTAATTACAATCACAGGACCTTTTTTTGAAGTGGTATTTGTCCATGGTTTACGTTTGTTGTGATGATGTGTTTCTATTTGAATTATTGTAACGTGTCTTTCCGATATGACTGGAAATAGAATAATGTCATGACATTTTCGTAGGCTAAAATTATATCAGTTTCTCGATTCGCACGAACATATTTTCTGTAGCATCCGAGTGATTTTAACCAAACAATGATACAATGCCGCGCAGATTCTACACATTCACATGTCAAGAAGTTAAAGCAATTGACCGTCAATTCCTTGTTGAAGGATGTCGTTTGGCGGCGGCAGTCGGCAAAACGCCGAAACTTCCTTCCAACCCGGAAAACATAGCCCTCATTTTGGAAGATCTGCCAAGCTTTCTTTGCCAATGAATGCGGAAATTACCGGAACGTTTGTGGTCACTTCGGCAACATTGGCACCGAACATGTTCCTTGCAGTTTTACAAAGGTACAAGTAGCCAAATTGTTAAGAATGATCGAATCGTCCTGGTGAACTTATCAGCATTGCTTGACCTTCTGATTTGTGTCGGCGTGAGTGAATCTATTTCCTGCGAACCAGACTGCTTAAAGCTACTGTGTGAGTATTTGATACAGTTGTACTACCAAAGGTACCCGAAAGCAAATGATGAAGGACGGCCCTTTTTAGCGCCAGTAACTATTTTCTATACCAAGTCATCCAGGTGAACTTACCAGTGGCTTATCTCCATCGGTGGCTCACGTAGATTTAAAGGAATTTGTCAAACCATTTTTTTTTAGTTCTACTGTCAAAGGAAGAAGTAGACATATTGAAAACGACGATTCTTTTCAGTACCTAAACTGCCTGTGCCAAATCACCAAGGTGAACCTATTACCATTGCTTGAACTTCTGATTTGAGTCCATTTTTAAACAAAGTACCCATCAACATTGCGCGAACTTCTTATTAGAGTCAATAATATTCAACCTAAGTAACAGATTGAGTGGATTTATTTCCTGCGGACCAGACTACCTGCAAGCTAATGTTTTTCTCGGATTTCTCTTTAATGCGTCCGTACGCCCGACGGATAACAAACCGATCCGTTAGTGGGCGATGCGTCAATTTGTCGATCGACATTGGCTGGTGTTATTTTGCTTCCTCACGTCCTAAACACGCTTTGTCGGCTGCGTGATTGGACGTGCAGTGAGAAGAAGAAAATGCGCTGAAAAGGGTGGATTGAAACGGAAATAGTTTCCTGGATTACTTATGCTGAGGGGGTCCATGTCGACCAAAAGAGTGGGATTCCCTGTAGGTGGAGTTCCTGGAGGGGGATTCCCTGTATACAGGGAATCCCACAGGGTGGAGTTTTTCAATAAAACTTGCAAACCATACTCGAATTTCTAAGAAATATCAAAAAAGATTGAAAAACATCAAATTCTACCGATGTCGCCAAGCATCACGTGACTTTCAGCGATATCAGCGACACGCTACAGGAACTAAATCCTGTGGTATTCCCTGTATACAGGGAATCCCCCTCCAGAAACTCCACCTACAGGGAATCCCACTCTTTTGGTCGACATAGACCCCATCAGCATTACTTATATAGTGAACACGTCTGTGTGGATATCCCCCAGCCCCCATCTCTCTGTCTCTCTGTCTCTGTCTCTGTCTCTGTCTCTCTCTCTCCCTCTCCCTCTCTCTCTCTCTCTCTCTCAGACAGACACACACACACACACACACACACACGTGCGCACTTTCTCTCTCTCTCTCCCTCCCCTCCTGTTCTTCGAATTACGTTTTCCCCATCCTTCACCAGATAAATGACTACTGGAACCAAAGAAGGTAGAATCTCTTCGTCTACTCTCTTTGCTGGAGCTACAGTAGCAAAGTGAGCCGTGTACAGATCGTTTGATAGTGGAGGATCACAGCTCCCTTCACTGGCCGCGGTCACAGGGTAATGGCCGCTTTTCCCATGGTCTGGCGAACACTAAATGCACATCATTCTCTCGCTTGGCACTTCTAGACTTTGGGTGGCGTAAATTTCTTGCATGTCGTTCTCAGACTTGGCAGTTTAGACTTTGAGAGACGCCCATCCTCTTTTATTACGGCCATTTGCGCCCTTCCTCCATTATAATAGACATCGTGTCAGAGAGAGAGACCAGAGCCTTGGGGCAATCTTCAGAGCATCTCAGTCCTTGGAAGTAATCTGCATTCGCGCGGCCGTTTTGAGGGTTGCGTTGGTCTCATTACATTTAGTCAAGTTTTGACTAAATTTTTTAACATAGAGCTAGAGGGGGAATCGAGACGAGGGTCGTGGTGTGTGTGTGTGTGTGTGTGTGTGTGTGTGTGTGTGTGTGTGTGTGTGTGTGTGTGTGTGTGTGTGTCTGTGTCTGTCTGTGTGTCTGTCTGTGCGTGTGTGTGTGTAGAGCGATTCAGACCAAACTGCTGGACCGATCTTTATGAAATTTGACATGAGAGTTCCTGGGAATGATATTCCCGGTCATTTTTTTCTTTTTTTCGATAAATACTTTTGATGACGTCATATCCGGCTTTTTGTAAAAGTTGAGGCGGCACTGTCACACCATTTTTCAATCAAATTGATTGAAATTTTTGTAAAGCAATCTTCGACGAAGGCCGGACTTCGGTATTGCTTTACAGCTTGGTGGCTTAAACATTAATTAATGACTTTGGTCATTAAAAATCTGAAAATTGTAATATAAAACGATCCAAATTTACGTTCATCTTATTCTACATCATTTCCTGATTCCAAAAACATATAAATATGTTATATTTGAATTAAAAACAAGCTCTAAAAATTAAAAATATAAAAATTATGATCAAAATTAAATTTCCCAAATCGATTTAAAAACACTTTCATCTTATTTCTTGTCGGTTCCTGATTCCAAAAACATATAGATATGATATGTTTGGATTAAAAACAAGCTCAGAAAGTTAAAACGAAGAGAGGTACAGAAAAGCGTGCTATGCAGCACAGCGAAACCACTACCGCGCTGAACAGGCTCGTCAGTTTCACTCCATTATGCACAAGCGGCGGACTACGGTCATTGTGAAAAAATGCAGTGCGTTCAGTTTCATTCTGTGAGTTCCACCGCTTGACTAAATGTAGTAATTTCGCCTTACGCGACTTGTTTTCTTCTTCTGGCTATTCTCTCTGCTCTCAGTGAGACCAGGGCCGAGGCGCACGACAAAGTTGCCATCCAAACGGGAGCCACCCGCAGTGTTGGATTGGTTGAAACTGTGATGTGTTGTGATTTCAACGAATCAGAACCCGCAGTTTGTTCTCTCCCGTTTGCGGGTGGCACCCACTCTCGCTTCGTACACCTCAGACCAGAGTCCGAGTAGCTCTGTTGAGGGTACCTGAGCCTCACGAAAAACCCTCAGCCTGTCTTTGTTCAGGCTCTCCTTGCCTATATAACCATGGTCGCAACGTGTCCAGCGTCTTTTCTGGGTCACTGACAGCGTGTGAGCCTTACGGAGTAGTCCCCTTATGACCGGTTTTCTTCATGCAGAATCATAAAGTCTTAGATGCGTTTTTGGGCCTCAGTCGCTATTTTGTTCCCTTCGCTTCTCTTTTTTCCTTGACTTGTCTTCTTGGTTTTGTTTGCTGTAATTTTGAGTATTTCTATAGGAAATTATATATCAATATAGGAGATGAACTGTTTTTTTTTTTTAAATTTATCTGTTCCACGAAGTAATTATATATAAGCGTTCGCTTGCATTTCTGGCCCTACTGTTTTTCTTTTTATTATTGTATCGTGATTCACTTGAATTCGATATTATTTTAACCAACAGGGAACAGTATAACAAAGAAAAGGGATGAACAATGTATTGCCACTAACGACCGTCAAAGATGGACGTCGCTGCTGTTTGACAATATAATTATAACTGTAGTGTAAAATATCACGGTAAAACCCACATTGGTTAGTGATTTAATAATGGGGTCTTGACCCCAATCCCTCCCTACCCCAAACCCATCCCAGACGTGCCCTACCCCGTTCATGACGGCGGAATTTCCAAAAATAATATTGAGATTTTCGGTTTAATAGGCGAGTGTCTGAAGAGCAGATGCTAACAACCCTGTCACTAAATTCGACGGCGTGTGTGTGTGTGTGTGTGTGTGTGTATGTATGTATGTGTGTGGGTGTGTGTGTGTGTGTATGTGTGTGTGCGTGCGTTCGTGCGTGCGCGCGTGCGTGCGTATGTGCGAGCGTGTGAGCGTGCGTGTGTGTGTGTGTGTGCGTACGTGCGAGAGTGTGTGTGTGTGTGTGTGTGTGTATGTGTGTGTGCGTGCGTGCGTGCGTGCGTGCGTATGTGCGAGCGTGCGAGCGTGTGTGTGTGTGTGTGTGTGTGTGTGTGTGTGTGCGTGCGTGCGTACGTGCGAGCGTGCGAGCGTGCATGTCTGTCTGTGTCTGTGTGTATGTGTGTGTGTGTGTGTGTGTGTGTGTGCGCGTGTGCGTTTGTGTGTGTCTGTGTGTGCGAAGCTAGCAAGCTGGGTCGGTCGGTGTGTAACGTGAGATTTTTGGCGTGTTTGTTCCCGACTCTTGACAAAATACAACACACAGAAAAAAGAAGAAAGACTACCATCCGAACCCACGTAATCTCTCCTTCATTACTGTCCCTAATCACCAAATGTATGTACCCAAGACACCGTGCTCTGTGTGCGCTTCGCAGGCCGCAAATGGAGTACGAGGGTCGGGTCGGAAAGACTTTGCAATTTGCCGAGCTGGGAATTCCGTGTTTCGCACAGCTCGGTAAAGCTCCCTCGTGGCTCGGGTCGTTCCTGTGTGCGATGGCAGCGACTTGGTATTTGCTTGGTAAGAGAATGACTTGATATTTGCTTGGTATTTACCGCCTAGCTTACCGCGGGATAATGTCACCGTATGCCTACGGGGAGGGACAGACGGAGGTTTCCAGGCCAAGAGCAGAATCGATACATCGATTGAGCTAAAGAGCTGTGGAAAGCACAGCTGTTGATAAGTTTCTGGTTATCATTGGCAAACTCTCTCTCTCTCTCTCTCTCTCTCTCTCTCTCTCTCTCTCTCTCTCTCTCTCTCTCTCTCTCTCTCTCTCTCGCTCTCTCCCTCCGGTGGCTACAGCTTGTAGCAGCACATACTATTTTGCTCCAGCAATTTCCTTGAAAAAGTGAAGAAAATGCCGGTCGTTGGACTACCAACTGCCTTGGAAGCTGCTTTGACAGGCCTGCTAGCTGACCACTACGTCCAGTACTGGAAAGTCGCTGGAGAAGGAGAAGGAGCCACAGTTATACTTCGACTGCACAGCAAAGAGAATCAACAAGCCGCCATTTTCAGAGCAAACCAACACAACGTGAACAAAAACCCTTCGCAGCTCAGGCGTGACAGACAGCGAGCCTAACAATTTTACAACAAAAAGGTACGCGATTCTGCTGATGATACATCTGATAACCTGAGAAATCCAGCAAACACGTCATGTACAATTTCCAGAGACGCGTACGACAAAGCACGAGGTATTAGGGACACACAGAAAATGAGAGTACACGCCGACGAACACGTTGACAGTGGGGCGAGCTGTGTTGAGAACATTGAAGCACGTGAGCTACGGAGCCACATTCCATCCAAGGTGTCGGGGCCTGCCTCGCAGCAATCCATTGACTCCACGTACGTGCGTGGCTATTGACAGTGACAACTTTACGTCAGGGAGTGACACAGAAGAACCTGTCGAAAAGCTGTTGGCTGAAGCTGAGAAGAATGCTTTGGAAAGGGAGTACACTCTAGGGGACATAAAAGAGCTTGCTGTAGAAATGACTATGAACCCCAGAACAAGACAGAAACTGCCCTGTGTGCTAGACAAAACAAAGAATAAGTCTTTGAAGAGAGTGGTGTACAATGTTTCTTCCAAACAGCTGCTTGCAAAATCTGAAGACTTTATATTCACGTACGACTGCATCAAAGCTGAAACACTCTACTGGGCGTTTAACAGGGACAAAGTAGACATGAGTTCGGATGAAGCAGAGCGACTGGCATTCATTGAAGAGACCACGGATGTGCGACGAAAACTCTACCGACGCGAAATAGACCATGTGACCAAGGACTTGCACGCTCTGGTTAATCTTCTCAGGGTTTACCTTCAAACTTGAACTTTGATATATCGCACGAACATTGGCAATGAAACCACGTGTGAACACAAACTGTATCGGAAAACTACGCGTCTGACATTGGACACACCAAGTCAGTAAACAACGGGTGTACGCGGACACGCGTTCGATTTCGAAAAGTGTTGTATTAATTATGCCCGATCCCCCCCCCCCCCCTCCCCACTTGGTCATGGGCAGATTGCCTAACCAGTGAACCATTTGAGTCATTTGAGTCTCTCTCTCTCTCTCTCTCTCTCTCTCTCTCTCTCTCTCTCTCTCTCTCTCTCTCTCTCTCTCTCTCTCTCTCTCTCCGGCTCTCGCTCTCTCTCTCCGGCTCTCTCTCTCTCTCTCTCTCTCTCTCTCTCTCTCTCTCTCTCTCTCTCTCTCTCTCTCTCTCTCTCTCTCTCTCTAAAGGCATTGTTATTACCACAAGACAAAAGCATCAGATAAGTCCTCTTAAATTACAACTGTCCTTAGGTGCAACTCAAATACAGCAAGTTAAAGAACATCGCATACTTGGTGTATTTTGTTTGTTTGTTTGTTTGTTTGTTTGCTTAACGCCCAGCCGACCACGAAGAGCCATATCAGGGCTGTACTTGGTGTAACTGTCGATGAAGAAATGAAATGGCAAACACACATAAGCAACACCTGCAAAGTGTTATCAAAGAATTTGTATTTGTTGTCAAAACTCAAACATTATGCGAAGTCTGAAACATTAAAAATGTTCGTTCATGCTCATGCCTCATATTAATTTTGCTTCGACATTGTGGGATGGCTGCAGTGATGTTCACTTATTGAAACTCAATTCTTTGTACCGTCGTGCTGCAAAACTTATCCTGTATGAATCGCACATGTCTACAGAAATGAAGTTAAACAGCCTTAATTTCCTTCCCCTAAAAACCCACCTTGCATACAATAAGGCTGTCTTTATGTATAAATTAGTTCATGGTGATGTGCCCAGTTATGTGCAATCCTATTTTACACTTGTTACGAAGAGGTATGGGTCTCAAAATTTACTTCCTCCAATTCCTCGTATAGATCTTTATAAATCCAGCTTAGCTTTTTCAGGATCATCTCTGTGGAATTCTTTGCCAATAGAAATCAAACGATCCGCATCCTTAAAGGCCTTTAAAAGGCAGTTGCACACACATTTGATCACACTATAAACTGCCCCTGATGTTTAGTTTCCATTGTGTACTCGGATAATGTATGCAATGCTCTTAAGTGTTTGTTTGTTTTTTAAATTTTGTATATGTAGTTAATCTGAATGCGTAATCCCTCGTCCCCCTCTCCCTTCTTCTTGAAACTTAAGCTGCCTGTATATGGCCCTGTTCGGCAATACATTGCTGTACTTTTTTAAGAAATTTTAAAAAACATTTACGTTTGTTTGTGTCTGGTTTTGTTTTATATGACTGTGAGTCCAATATTTTTTATGTTTATACTCGACCATTATTTTGATGGTTTAATACTTTGATGAGGTATGTGCGCAGTCTTTGTTTTTGTTTACAATTATTCTCTGTATATGTTCCAAGGACAGGTTGGAAGATTAGGCTAAGCCTAAAACCTTTATCCTTATGTAATAAAGTTCTGAGTTCTGAGTTCTCTCTCTTTCTCTCTCTCTGTCTCTGTTTATCTCTCTCTCTCTCTCTCTCTCTCTCTCTCTCTCTCTCTCTCTCTCTCTCTCTCTCTCTCTCTCTCTCTCTCTCTCTCTCTCTCTCTCTCCTTTTAACGGATTTTATTTTCGCTCACGGACTGAGAAGTCGGAGTGCAAATCGCTCCGTAAGAGACCATGTTTGGCGTCGCCATCAGCTCTTGTGGAACAGAAATTTTTTACATAGATGTGTGCGTGAAGGTGCTGTAAAAACGATGGTGCCAAAGTTTGATCTTAAACCAGACTGTGGTCGACTTTACAGGCAATTTCATTCCTACATGTGGAATAAAACAGGACTGTACCCGGCGATCAAAATCGCACGTGAAAAAGCCCTTTGGGCGCAGTGTTCGTACCCTTTTTTTAGGCGTCCTTTTTGTGAGCGTGCTGGGTGGCAGTTGGCAGTGGGACAGTGGGACCTGCCAAACTGACCACGGTAAAATTGGAGGTTGCAGAACTGACATTGATCCCGTCTTCATTCATAACAGCGACCTACAACGCTCATTTGTGAGTCTGGCAACTTCTATCTGGTTCACCGAGTTAACGGTATGGCAAAAACATATTACAGAGCCGGTTCCGGTGTGTTTTTTATGTGAGCCTGAAGCATGTCGTTGCACATGTCTTCTTAGTGCAAGTGGCGGTGTTCATGGCGACATTTCTTCTTGCTTGTGGAGATGTAGAGCCAAACCCAGGACCTATGCATCGACACACGAGAGAAAACTACCGCAGTGGTACGGGCATGCAGCCAAATCTCCGTGCGGCCCAGCACAGCTGCAGCTCCTTCACACAGAATGCACAGGACACGATCGAGCATAAACTCCAGACTCTTCAAGACAAGATATATCAGAAGTTTGCACAAGTCATGCACTGTCTTCAGACTCAGGGCGGACATCTGAGTAGAAAGATAGAAGAGAACTTTCGCCGTATTGAACAGACACTGAACACAGTGCTGCATGATGTGAACATTTTGCAGCAAGATTCTCAACTAGCACGCTCAGACATTGAGAACCTACAGAAAGACAGTGGGCGTACACAGTACCGCCTCGATGTTTTGGAGCAAGAATTTGAGAAACTCGACAATAACGCCAGGAAAAATAACTTGAAGTTTCTTGGAGTCCCGGAGTCCGAACGCGAAGACGACAAGTCAAGTGTCAAGGTGATTGTTGAGACACTCAATGAACACACCCACAATGGAAACTGGCAATTTTCGGACATCAAAAGCGCCCATCGGGTTGGTCGACGCGGACAACACCCACGTCCCCTCATCGTTTCCTTCGAGCAGCTGGAAGACAAACTGTATGTGCTACAAGACAAGGACCTGCGTCAAAGCCTCAGGACAGCTTCCATCAAAGCAGCTGCTGACCTTACACAACGTCAACGCTCTCAACTACAGTTCTTCAAGGACCAAGGAAGGACAGCTTACTACAAAAACGGGAACCTCTACGTGGACAACAGACGACACACAGCCGGTACACAGGGGAACACAGAACGAGGACACAACTCTGCAGATCACTCCTGGGACGCCGACTACGCAGAACGTACCAGATACGACGCCTGCAGTCCAACCAGCAACCATCACAGCAACCACATCAGGAAAGACACAGACTGGCGGATATCGGAATATGGGCACAGTGGGGCGGACGCACGCCGCGATCGTATTCGACCTGACTGGCATCACCAAGGCGATCTTCTTGACAACCATGACTGGCACCAGCACAACGATATCCGCAACATACATGGAGACGACGACCACGGACATCGTGACGACCATCGATGGAGGCAACAAGATCGGCAGCAAGTTGACCACAAAGAACACTGCGATGGACGTTCAAGACGAGGAGAGGAAGATCAGGTTCAACGCAACTCTCATGAACGACGAGCAGCCAGCACGCATGAACGACGAGCAGCCAGCACGCAAGAACGAAATCCTGCATCCAGTTGGCAAGAAGAATACTACGAACAACAGAACGCACCCAACAGATGTGTTGATTATGAATTTGAGCCATACTACTGTCAGGAAAGTCAAGAACAGCATGACATTGGCAACGTACTTCAAAACAGGAACTCAGGATGGACTGAAAGAGAACACGATTGGAGACATTCACACACAACCCAAGGCAAAGATCACCTGGAACGACGACACAGGCAAAGCAAACGAGTGCAAGACGAGAGAGACAAGCGTGGAAGAAACCAAGAAAGGCAAACTGAAGATTACTGGAGACAGAAAAACAACCCACAAGGACGAGAAGAGGACAAGCAAGCACAGTATCCAGTCCAAAGGCAAGCCACGAACTACCGCGACTACTTCAAAGCATGGCAAGAATACGCCTACAGTTTCTACGGCCCTCAACAACCCCACAGCTTTTCGTGCCAACCCCTAGCCAACAGAGATGAAATAGACGGTGCATGTGAAAACACATACATGTACACTCAACCTGGGATAAACGGACCGGAGAGACAAGGTTTTGACGAGTGGAAGAGACACGAACAAGACCCGGAGCAGACCTATGTAAAGCAGTTCCTTGGGCATTCACAAACTGGTTCGCCAAATCCAACCCAGGGAACCTCCAGTCACCATCAACACTCCCAGGGAAAGGCCGCTAACCAGGTTCGTCAGACACTCCCCATAGTGCCAGGCGAGATGCTGTACAGCGAAGCTGTCAAACAGCCTCCCTTCCCCCCTGCTAGCACATCCAGAGAAGTATCTCTTCAACGTGACAAGCCCAGCCTATCCCGCCACGAACGCGAGGAGGATAGTCTCGAACCTCACACTACGCAGGTCGCAAGTTTCAACAATGGAAACAACAGCTGTGGTCGAAATAAAACGTCCTTGCCGAACGGCGACAAAGAGTGGAGCATGCCGGCAATTGTGCCTCCCACGCTAGCAGCCGACTCAATTAAAGACAATACAGAGAACAGAGACAGCTTACCTTATGATTCCCTCGAGGAAGGACCGCACACAACACAAAACAACCAGAACGAAAGACCCGCCGTTGCAGACCCTTTAAACGCCTCTGAGAGTTCCAGCAAAGTCAGGGAATCTTCACCCTCCTCCCAACCAGTGTCCGCCAATGATGAGCCCCAAGCAAGTGATGACGACAACTACAGCACCGGACTTGAAAGTGAGTTCGGTGACCCATCCAAGCATGAACAGGACGTACAAGATTTTACCCAAGATGTCAACGCCTCTTCTACCCACTCCCAGCACCCCGAAGATGCTGTCACTGATGCGATCGGAACTCCGCCCGAGCAGCCTGTCCCCCACGAAAACCCCATTCCTCCCAACCAACCCGCATCACCTGGCGATCCAGCAGCAGAAGCACTTACAGTGGTCCAACCCCTTGCCCCACAAACCCCCTCCGCGGAGGACTCTGTAATCGCCAGCTCTTCCTCCTCGCCCACTCTACGTGATGACGTCACGACTGACATCCAACCCATTGGGAACGCCTCATCCACAGTTTCTCCCTCTCCTGTTGGCACCATGGCCGACATGCTTCAGGGCGACCTTTCCAACCCATCTCCTCAGCCGTCCAACGCCGTCATTGCTGATGCTGTCCACGATGACGCAAGTGGGGGAGGACCACTGACTTCCAGCGACAGCAGTGACCTTCCAGCAGAGAGGAGTGACGGTACCCCCCTACCCGTCACACAAGGAGGGAGAGCACGACAAAACAGTCGTGTGGGACCCAGCGTAGACAGCAACAGACCGTTCACCCGGTCACAGTCAGCTTCACAGGACAGGAGCGGGCGCAGCACACAGTCGCGCATACCTAGTGAATGGATAACACCTTCCACAGGAATGAAAGATAAGACAGCTAAATCAGATGACAAATGACCTCTAGGCCCTGACCGCGTCACAGTAAGCAATACTCTTGGTGAGTTCGCCTTTCTATCATATAATGTGGAGGGCATTACTTCTAAACTTAAAGATACCAACTTTGTGTCATTTATTCAAAAGTTCGATTTTGTGACTCTTGTTGAAACATTCGTGGAATCATTTACCTCTACGCAGTTTCCAGACTTTACTAGTTTTGTTGCTCCAGCGAAAAAACTCTCAAAGAAAGGACGAAGAAGTGGTGGGATTATTATTCTTATTAAAAATAAGGTATTGCCCTATTTTAAGCGGGTAGATGTTGATAACGACAACGTCATTATTTTTGAAGCAGACCGAGTTTTGTTTGGCACAGATCTCAACGTGTTCCTCGTTAGCACGTATTTACCGCCAATTAACAGTCCCTTTTATGATACTAGTGATTTTGATAATGGTGTTTCCATGCTTGATCAGTGTTTGCTGGATATTTTAGAAAAGAAAGATGATGCAGCTTTTATCATGTGTGGAGACTTTAATGCCAGAACCGGTTCTAAAGTCGCTCCATTCTACGACTTAGAGTCAGACTGCGGTGTAAATGTAGATGGTGATCTTTGGTCCACAAGCAGCTTTGAAGGCTGCCATTATTCTCAGCGTTCGTCCCAAGACCCAGATGTCAATCCATTCGGAAGAAGATTGTTAGATCTGTGTTCTAGTCTAGATATGCACATATTAAATGGGGCTTGTGATGGTGATAGAAACGGTCGTTTCACGTACATAACATCAAACGGCAGCAGCGTGATTGATTATTTTATTGTATCTTGTTCTTTGGCTTCTTTGGTTGACAAAATGTGTGTTCTTGACCGAATTGATTCGAAGCACATGCCTGTTTCCTGTACTATAAAACATGCATTACAGCAAGACACAAGGCAAAATATAGATAGCTGCTCCTTTGTGTACAAAATGAAATGGTCAGAAGAAAAACAGGCTAGTTTTATGAATAAGCTGAATCAGCCTGAAAGTCTTGCTGGGATTGAAAAAGCCTCTAACTTGATTGATGTTAGTATTGATGAAGCAGTAAGTACATTTACATCTGTGCTTAATTCAGTCGCAGAGTGCCTTGTCGTCAGACATAACCCCCAGAAAAGTAATAGCACTGGTAGTGCCTGGTTTGATAAGGAATGCGAGGATAAAAGAAGGGAGACCAGAAGGTCTCTACGCCAATCCAGAAGCACGCTTTGCCCCTCAGACAGAGAATCCTATTGTGAAACTCGAAAGGTTTATAAGAAATTGCTTGACGAGAAAGAAAAACAGTATAAGCAGAAATGCAGAGAAGAATTAGAAAGCTGTTTTAATGATTCCCAAACATTTTGGAAAAACGTTAAACGGTTTTCTAGAAAAAGTGCATTGAGGAGCGATATTACAAATGATCAGTGGCTGGAGCACTTCAAGAATGTGTTCAATGCAAATAATGTTGCGCATGTAAATGAAAGTGAAGAGCCTACCTGTCATAGTGAGTCTCATGAAGGAAAAACCACTCCGGAAAATGAAACTTTGAACTCTGGCATAACCCTCCAAGAGGTTAAGGCAGCTATCGATCATTTAAAAGCCAATAAAGCTGCTGGACCCGATGGAGTCATACCAGAAGTCTTCAAATGTGCACATGCTCATATTATTCCTTTTTTGGTCCAACTGTTTAATGCTATTTTTTCCTCTGGAGTTTACCCTGAAGCGTGGACTGAAGCCATAATCCACCCCTTACATAAAAAGGGCGATGTACATACACCAGATAATTATAGAGGTATATCTTTGTTAAACATCTGTGGAAAGTTGTATAGTTTCATTATTAATAAGCGTTTATCTAGTTGGGTAGAAGAGCAAAATTTACTCGGTGATATACAAGCAGGGTTTCGGAAAGATCACCGCACCGTTGATCACATATTTACTTTGTTCAGTATGATTCAGAGGCATTTGCTGAGAAAAAAAAAGTTGTACGTTGCTTTTATTGATTTTCGAAAAGCCTTTGATTTAATTTCCCACTGTAAGCTCTGGCCTATTTTGCGCGGATCAGGAGTTGAAGGCAAGATGTTACAAGCCATCCAAGGCATGTACAGAAGAGTTAAAGGCCGAGTAAGATATGGGTGTAAACTGACCGACGCCTTTTTTTGTCACAAAGGCCTCAAGCAGGGGGAAATAACCAGCCCGCTTCTTTTTTCCCTGTTTATTAATGATCTGGCGTCCGAAATTATTTGTAAGGGTAAACATGGAATACAGATGGTACCTGACTTACTTGAACTATTCATTTTGCTTTTCGCTGATGATATTGTTTTATTATCTGATACCGTGGTTGGATTACAAAACCAACTGAATATCCTTGCCCACAAAGCTAATGACATGGATTTAGAGGTTAACCTGGAAAAATCAAACATAATTATTTTTAGAAACGGGGGATACATTTCTCAGAACGAGAAATGGTTTTTCAACGGCGTCAAGATGAAGATAGTAAGCTCTTATAAGTATTTAGGACTTGTTTTCACTACCCGCATGACCTTTTCAAATGCTCTTAATGATATGGCATCCAGGGCTAAGAAAGGTGTTTTTGAGTTATTAAGAACATTATGGAGACTCGGTGATTTCTCCCCAAACCTGTTTTTGAAACTATTTGATGCTCAGATACAGCCTATCCTGTTATATGGTTCAGAAATTTGGGGTCTTTACCCACAAACACAGATAGAGAAGATTCACACGTTTGCGCTTAAAAAGATTTTAAACGTGGCGCCAAGAACACCAAACGACATAGCATATGCTGAAACTGGTCGCTATCCGTTGTACATTTTTTCTCATGTTGCATGTATAAAATATTGGTTACGCCTAGTCAAGATGAATGATTCCAGACTCCCTAAAAAAGCTTATAATATGCAGTTGTATTTGCACAGGCAAAGCAAGTTTTGTTGGACATCCCAAGTAAGATTAACTTTGTATAAATTTGGTTTCGGATTTGTGTGGGAAAACCAAGGTGTGCAATGCGAGAAAGCTTTTTTGAAATGTTTTAGACAGAGGTTAATAGATTGTAATATTCAAAATTGGCAAGAGCGCATTAATACCAGCGCAAGGTTTGAGGTTTACCGCGTATTTAAGTTATCTGTTTGCATGGAAACGTATTTTACTTTTGTCAAAAATAAGCATATAAGAGATGTACTCATTAGGTTCAGAGCGGGCGTGTCCGAATTACGCTCACATAAATTGAGATACTCCCCACATACCCTACAGGACTTGTTTTGCCCATTCTGCAAAAAAGCACCTGAGGATGAAATGCACATTTTATTTCACTGTGATGCATTGAACGATCTTCGCTGCCAATACTTACCCTTTAAATACACATCATATCCTTGTTTGGTTTCCTTTCAGTTGATAATGCAAAACAAGAAGGGTCTCCATGATTTAGGCAGATTTATTTATTATGTTAACAAACGCCGTGATTTACTTCCTAAGGTGTAACAGAATGATTTATTTTGCTTCATGTCTCTCTGTTTTGCTGATGTGGTTGAGTGCATTGTGTAGCTGCTGGTTTTTAAACAACTATGTCCTTTGATGTATGTTGTAGTTGAGGATGTATTTGATGAGGCACCAGCCATCCCCTGTACATACCCATACATGTATGTATGTGCGCGCGCGTGTGTGTGTGTGTGTGTGTGTGTGTTTGTGTGTGTGTGTGAGAAGGAGGGAAAGCCAGAAAGTTTGTGTGTATGTGGGTGAGAGAGAGAGAGAGAAAGAGAGAGAGAAGAGAGAGAGAGAGAGAGAGAGAGAGAGAGAGAGAGAGAGAGGCTGTCATGTTTGATATATGTGTACCAGTTGTAACGGGTCAGTTGGCCTAAACAATAAACTTTCTGAGTTCTCTCTCTCTCTCTCTCTCTCTCTCTCTCTCTCTCTCTCTCTCTCTCTCTCTCTCTCTCTCTCTCTCTCTGTAATGTGCGTCTCTCTCTCTCTCTCTCTCTCTCTCTCTCTCTCTCTCTCTCTCTCTCTCTCTCTCTCTCTACCTCTCTCTCTCTGTAATGTGCGTCTGTCTTTATGTGTTGTATAAAGGACAGGTTGGAAGAATAGGCTTTGCCTAAAACCTTTATCCTTTTGTAATAAAGTTCTGAGTCTGAGTCTGAGTCTCTCTTTCTCTCTCTCTCTCTCTCTCTCTCTCTCTCTCTCTCTCTCTCTCTCTCTCTCTCTCTCTCTCTGTCCGTCTCTCTCTCTCTCTCTCTCTCTCTTTCTCTCTCTCTTCTGGCAGTGTGGTATACAAACATATATCAAAGCAGATTTAGGGTCAGAGCAACAGAAGCCCTCTTGCTGCCCCCACTTTACTCTGGACCCGTATCTATCATCCAGTCGTACGTCATCCTCATAATTATATCCACCATCTAAAACCGACCCTTCCCCCTATAGTATCAGCTCCTCTCACGCCCTTCAAGACTGAAAAGGAAGGATACAAACAAGGAAGCCATTCTCGGCATAGCAGAAGTGCTCCTTGGTCTCGCCACAAACAAACATCAAAGTAGACTTAGGATTTTAGTGACAGACCTGGGCATTGCCAAAACTTGGCCTCTGCTTCCTATCTATTCTCTAATCGTAATAATCTACATATACCGCCGTTATCTTAAAACAGCTCATTTAGAAACTGATCGCCCTCCTCTTGGTCTTCAAGACTTAACTCATTGTCTCCCAGGTACGGATATATCCGTACCCACTTATTTGGCTCTATCTGACCAGGTACGGATATATTCGCTCAGACTGTTAGATTCAGTCGCTTCCTGTAACGTCGATCTAACGCCTGCATTCCAACGTGTTGATACACATTTTCTACACAGCTACTACAATTCTGAGTGACCTGCTGCAGTACAGCTGGTCTCGGCTTAAAAAAAAAAAAAGGTCAACATAGGTGGGGTAGAAAGTGTTAACCTGCAGAACGCAGAAAAAGATATAATAAGCAAGGATGCAGCTTTGTGTTGTGGAGCTGTTTGCGACACTATTCGAAAATAAATTAGGGTCTTGGTCACACAAGCCATCGTATTACCACCAGTTGACCTCTGGTCTTCATCTCTTTCGTAAGTCGTAAGTCAACCACGAGATGCGACATCGAAGAACAACCCATATTCTTCATCGCCCACCTCTCTCGCCCCGAAAGAATATTGGAGATACACCCGGAATTCTTTTTGAAGACGTTCACAAAAGTAGATTTAGTAGCTTGCTGACCCACGCCTTAAAACTGCCTCAAATTCGGTCCTAAATTCGGTCTCTTCCCTTATCGTATTCCCTCGTCGTATATATATCACCTGCATACATCCAGAAAAAAAACATAGCGTACATCCTTACCTTCCTTCCTACCTATCAAAGACTGAAAGAGCTGAAGGGAATATGAGTAGGTAGGTAGTAATGCTCGCTTTGCAAAGATAATTATCATCAAAGGGAAAAACACAGTTCGAAGAACATTAAGTATCTTGGGAACACACGCTCTCGCGAAAATTCGGCCAGAAGTTGTTGTTTTATACCTATTCCTTCGCCTTAAATCGTCTACATCTCACCATCATCAAAAACTTGCCCGCATTCTACACCCACCCAGCCCCCTTCCTCCATCAACACATAAAACTCGTCTCCACACTTTCCCATCTTCACGAGGCCTGGCACAGTGTCGGGTTACCGGGTCGCCAAGCTCCGGAGACTGAAGGGCCCGGCAAGGACCGAAGGAGGCAAGACCCCAAGAGCCCTTCGATGGTGAACCGCCCCGAGACTTAAGTCAATCAGGACCCGACGCCCGGAGACTTAAGTCAATCACCGCCCAATTTGCAGGGCGAAGGCGACTGAAGGCGGTTAATGGCGAATTTCAAGAGTATGAGGGTGGGTTGTTGTCACCGCGATTTGTCGTCGCTCTACTCAGGTCGGAACGCCTGAGGCTTACAGGAAAACATGCGGCTTTTGTATCCTACGGGGTCTTATTCCAGAGAGTTTCAGATAAAGGGTTCTAGATATCAGGGTCATCTGTCTTGGATAGATGTGGTTCTACGGACTTTACACACATTACAGGTTGTGTAAATAACTTATGAAATGTCTGACGTGCGGATGACAGGAAGTAGCATAACATATCCTGTTTATTTTAAAAATGGCCCATTAATTTGATCACGAATCGATGCATGTGACATTCTTTTTGTCTAATCTTCGTATTTATTGTCGTTATTCCAGCATGCAGAATGCGCTTATCGATAGATAACGCCATGAACGTTCGAACTGTAATGTAGACTCGGAGCGACGTCATTTGTGGGCTCTGATCTTGTCCGTTCGAAGGTCCCCTGCCTAACAAAAACAAATGATAATAAAAATGATAATGAACGACTTAGAAGATCGACCCTTAAAGGCCCTTTGGTACCTTTTTTATGCCTTATTTTTGTTAGTCTTTTTTCTCTTTGCTGCAAAATTCTGGTCGCTTCCTCTCAGTGGAAATCTAGCAGCCTCGAAAGTCGCGAATTCACGAAAAAAAATTGCCACTGTGCTCAGAGAGCACACATGTTGTTGATGTATGGTATGTGTCCAACTGAAAGGATAGTCTTATCTCATGCAAAAGCGTAGTCAGATATCTGAGATGGTGAGTCCAACAGGAGAGAGTGTGACTTTAAAGGCACAGTAAGCCTCCCGTAAACCATCACAGATACGGTCAGGCTTTTACACACAGTACAAACACCCTTTCATTTAAACACTCACCGATTGAGAACATCCTAGGTGCCCTCCGTAAAGAGCGAACAATTTTCAAAGAATTTATTTTTGCGTGGTTTATCTTACCCCTGAGCCATCGTGAACCCGTGTGATCCAGTTTCCCTTTTTCACAATGTAGTCGTCAGTTAGTCATTTGAATGCGACTCGATGTGAGCTTATCTACAATAGCACGTTTTTATGCACGAAACAAACGGCTGTGGTTCACAAGAACTCTAGCGATGGCTTTTGACTGTTGAGAGGAACGGCGATATGCATAAACCGTCGTCTGCTACGACCCTTGCGTGACCCTGCTTCCGGGCTTTTCTTTTTTCAAACTTTCACCACTTCGAATTGTACTGATCTTGTCTTGATGAAAAAAGAATTCTTTTGTAAGAATGTTTGTGTAACAAGCTGTCAATTTATTATTTAGATTTTAAAAGTTAGGTCTAGCGCAAAAACGCACCACGGTCCAAAAACATTCTGATAATCATCGATCCACGGCTATTGCCAGTTTACATC
>NC_090249.1:54497415-54527415 GCF_037325665.1 Littorina saxatilis
TTTTTAAACATTATTTTCTCTTATTCACTCTCTCTCTCTCTCTCTCTCTCTCTCTCTCTCTCTCTCTCTCTCTCTCTCTCTCTTCCTCCCTCTCTCTCAATCTCTCTCTATCTCTGTTTCTCTCTGCCTCTGTTTTTCTCCCTCTCTGTCTCTCTCCCTCTCTCTCAATCTCTCTCTCCCTCTCTGTCTCTCTCTCCCCCCCCCCCTCTCTCTCTCTCTCTCTCTGTCTCTCTCTGTCTCTGTCTCTCTCTGTCTCTCTCTCTCTCTCTCTCTCTCTCTCTCTCTCTCTCTCTCTCTCTCTCTCTCTCTCTCTCTCTCTCTCTCTCTCTCTCTCTCTCTCTCTCGCTGTCTATCTGCCTGTCTCTCTCTCTCTGTCTCTCTGTCTCTCTGTCTCTGTCTCTCTCTCTCTCTCTCTCTCTCTCTCTCTCTCTCTCTCTCTCTCTCTTTCTCTGTTCACTCTTGGGAGCCCCATTCCACTCAATCAGGACTCACATTAAGGTATAGAAATAGCTCTATAGGATTTTCTTACCGCTGTTTTAGAAGGGTATTAGGGGTATCTGCATAGGTCAGCTGTGTGGATTGAATACACCCTGCTGCACAGAAAGATGAAACTACGACACAAAACAATGGGATTAGTCCCTTGTGAAGGGAGTTATTTCCCCCAAGAAGAAAATTACCTCCTCATTAAAACTTGTTGAGAAAGATATGTTTCACTGGTTCCTCGGAAGCTTGGCCGGTGCGGGTATCCTTTGGATTTTCTGCAGGGTTTGTAAAAACATGGATTTGATTTACGAAGGTTTTTGCTTATGTTGTTGTCTCTCGAGTCTAATTTTGTAGAGGCAGTGAAGAAATTATATCCTCTTTGAAGACAATTAAAAGACATTTTTGCTGGGAATTCAATTTGTTATTGATCCTGCGTCTGTTTGACATTCTAATTCAGGGTTTTTTGGGGACTGATCAGATTATATGCCATTTCGGTGGTGATTGGATTCTAGATATCATTACTTATTTCAAATGTATTTCAAGTTAGATCGGATTCGGCGCATGACAAGGAATCGAAATACAATGTACAGCTGGGATTCTCATATTATCGAGACTAAACATGCCATGGGTTGCTTGGTCACGCACGGTACCACAGTCGAACCAGCCCTTGAGACCACCTGTCCATAAAGACCACCTGTCCATAAAGATCACCTGCCCATTAAGACCACCCCAAAGGATCCCCGACGGTTTTTACTATATACATCACCTGTCTAAAGAGACCACCTGTCTAAAGAGACCACCCGTCTAAAGAGACCACCCGTCTAAAGAGACCACCCGTCTAAAGAGACCACCCGTCTAAAGAGACCACCCGTCTAAAGAGGCCACCCGTCTAAAGAGACCACCTGTCTAAAGAGACCATCTGTCTAAAGAGACCACCCGTCTAAAGAGACCACCCGTCTAAAGAGACCACCCGTCTAAAGAGACCACCTGTCTAAAGAGACCACCTGTCTAAAGAGACCACCCGTCTAAAGAGACCACTTTTTCTCAGTCCCTTGGGTGGTCTCTTTAGACAGGTTTGACTGTACTTTCAAAACTGTTTTGTTATTTCCAGGGCTGCCTTGTTAATTTTGAACGCATTTCAAAGGAGATCGGATTCAGCACATTACAAAGAATCAGAATGAATGTCGTTGTCGGACGGTGTTCTACTCAGTTAGTGACAAAACATTCTATAGGCTGCGTGATGCCCGCATGCATCTGCTACCTTGCAATTATGTTCTTGTATGTGGTTTTTTCTCAAGGACGTCGTTCTCATTTCAAACGTTTGCCAAACGCCCTCGCATTCAGCACATAAAAATGAATCAGAATAAATATTGTATACCTTGGGTTCTACTGTTGCAAGGACATAGCTAATAAAAAAATTGCTTTCATTCTCATTTTCACTTGAACATTTATTCTTGGAATTTCTTTTCATCCAGGGGTGTACTACTAATTTCAAATGCATTTCCGAAAAGAAAAGGATTAAGCACATTACACGGAAACAGAAAGTATCATGCATAGCTTGGGTTATGCTGTTGCAGCGATAAAGCTTGTTATATATTGCTTCCAAATTCATATCCACTCGAAAAAATTATTCTTGCATATTATTTCCACCTAGAGATGTCTTGGATTCAGCACATGGGAATATATCAGAATAAATATTGAATACTATAGCTTGAGTTCTACGGTTGCAGTGACAGAGCATGTTAGATAGTGCTTGCATTCTCATGGACACTTGAAACAAATGTTCATGCATTTTCTTGCCAGCGTTGTGTTTCGCCCTAAATCAAGTAAAAGCGTAGGAGTAACACTGCTTAAAAACAGGAAATAATCCGCCACTGCTTTTTCTTCTTTTCCTCGCTCCTTCTATTTTGTACTCCTCTCCCAACGAAAAACAAAAGACAAAGAAGAAATGATATGAATGGAAAGTGGAACAGACTGTTTCAATTCAAATTTTGACATTTCGATACTTGAAAACAAGCAATCACTCAAAAAGCCTATCTGGTTACATCCGATTACGTCGAAACTTTTGCAATGATTACACCGCCGTTTAATTTTTTGTAGTAACAATATACAACAAGATTAATCTGACACTATTCGAAATTTGAAACAAACTAATTTAGTTTTTATTTGTTTTGTAAGCTCTTTCAGACATGAACAGCTATTGTGTTTTCAGCGTAGCAATAGGGTCCGATATTTAGACGAGACAAGTATAATGCCGACGAGTGGAAGACGAGTCGCATTATACTTGTTCGAGTCTAAATATCGGACCCTATTGCTACGCTGAAAATACAATAGCGATTATATAGCTGTTCTGACCTTTATTTGTTGTTCCAAACTTACAAAATGACAGTTTTTGCGTCGATGCGTTGATCTCAGGTTTTGATAGCAGACGCCGTTTCTTATGCGCATTAGTTTTGCGCAAGCGCCACACTGACTTTGGAAAAAAACCTCAATTTGACAACACAGCTGTTAACAGCTTTTTATTAGTTCATTCGTATACAACAAAAAGAAGTTTGAGTTTTTTTAATTTTGAACAAGACTACTTATGAAGAAGACCAAAACACAACATCAACGGAAAACTAGAAACAACTGAAGAACTAGGATGCAACAAGGGGAGGAAAAGAGAACAGCTAATCCGTACAAAGCGAGCAGACGGCAGCGACGTTTCCAGTTTGGGTGAATGGCATTTATACTTGTCTCGTCATGAAGCGAATTTTTCAACCTCAGTTATAAACGACTACATGAATGTTAGTGCCATGGGTTGTACATCAATACTTCAGAGGGGAAGTGGGGTATTTAGTGTGGAGTTACGAGATAAGAAAATCCGCAGTGCGCTTGTGGCTACCTGCATGTAACAGCTGACCATTGCCCTCTGTACGTAGACGCTCGCCTATCTACAATAAATGCTCTACCTGTACATTACAGACATGTTGAAATATTGTTAAATGGTAGCGAAAACCTTTCTCTTCGCACCAACAAGCTTATTTTTGAAAGTGTCCAATCGTTTATCTGTAAATCTGGTCGTTTTTGTTAATTTGACTCAGTACGCATATCCATGCCAACAACCCTTATTTTATATACATTTTTCAATTATATATTCAGCGAACTACTGCTTATTTGCCACTGGATTACAGTTTACAATGTACTATGTATATTCTTTTTGTATGCGCGAACCACCTTTATCTTTCATATGTACCTACCATTCTTTCGTCCCACCTCCACCCTCCCCCTCTTCCTCCTGCTAGCTTTTTCCTGTTCTTTTTGGTTTGCTTCAACTATGCCGTTTTTTTCCGTGTTTTCGAGAAACATCTTTCATGACGTCATATCCGGCTTTTAGTGAAAGTTGAGGCCGCACTGTCACGCCCTCATTTTTCAACCAAATTGATTGACATTTTGGTCAAGCAATCTTCGACAAAGTCCGGACTATGAGATTGCATTTCAGCTGGAAGCTTAAACATTAGTTAATTAGCATGCTCATTAAAGTTGTCATTAAAATCTAATTTTCCGTTACAGATTAAAAATTGATCGCATTGTATTCTTCATCTTTTCCTAAATTCAAAAATATATAGATATGTCATGTTTACTCTAAACATTTGCTCTGAATGGAAGAAAAAAGGTTCAATAAGTACTACGGTCGCATGCTTCGCGTAGACGAGCGTGACCCGCCTCGGTCCTCGGGTTAGACGAGACAATCTGAAGGTAGTCTCGGCGATGACTGTTTTTTTGGTTATTGATTTTTACAGTTGGATTACAACTGACTAAATGTTTTTATATTGCTTCACGCGACTTGTTGTTTCTTCTTAAAAACGAATGCTGAAATTCAGCCTGAGGAACATAACCTACACACAAATACCATTTCCCTTCTAGGTGTAATGTGAAACTTTTGACTCTGTTGCTGATATTTCGTTAAACGTCTAAGAATCTCGACTCTTCTCAATAAAAAGGATACAAGAATAGTTATTCAAATGCATTATTGATCAACATAAGAGATACAAAAGCTCAGATTCGGTTCTGGTTTTTATGTGACACTTTGGACTCCGTGAAGATAACGGTGTTAGAAAGCCAAAGTTCAGTCAAAAAACCGCGATTTGTCTTACACAAAAAAGTAATAGCGCCAAGTAATCATTATCGGTAAAACTAACTTTTAAAACTTTAATAATAGGATTTTTTTTCAAGAATCTCAGGGGAGAATGTGTGGGCTGTTACTGAATGCACGAGAAAATGATATCTGAATGACTTTTATTTACAATTTTAAAAAGAAATCTGCCGCTTTTTTTCCTACAGGCGAACACTTTTGTTTTAAAGTACAACTCACACAAGATTCAACATATGAACTTTGCTATCAGAAGCTCATCATATTTGGTGCCGCGTTTCTGTATATCACTCGACACTTCTCAGTTTTCTTGAATATAGGAAGGAGATGGAAGATGAAAATTAATTGTAATGTCGTTCTTCAGTGCAAGCATGTCATTTAAAGATACATTTCTTTTGATGTCAGCGATCATGTGCACCACCACAGGTCTGTCCTGGCCTGTACATGGCATCCACTTGGACACATACCTTCTTCTTCTGCGTTCGTGGGCTGAAACTCCCACGTACACTCGTGTTTTTCCACGAGTGGAATTTTACGTGTATGGCCGTTTTTACCCCGCCATTAAGGCAGTCATACGCCGCTTTCGGAGGAAGCATGCTGGGTATTGTGCTTGCGTGTACACACGAAGGGGGTTAAGTCACTAGCAGGTCTACACATAAGTTGACATGAGAGATCGGAAAAATCTCCACACTTAACCCACCAGGCGGCCGCGGCCGGGATTCGAACCCTCGACCTTCCGATTAAGCGGCCGACGTCTTACCACCCCGCCACAGCGCCCGTCGGTCACATACCAACACTTTGCGGCCTTGTCGTTTTCTGTGCAGAGGTGAATTTTTTTCTGAATTGTGTTTTTGACACCTATGTCAATCGTCTTCTTCTTCTTCTTCTTCTTCTTCTTCTTCTTCTTCTTCTTCTTCTTCTTCTTCTTCTTCTTCTTCTTCTTCTTCTTCTTCTTCTTCTTCGAATTCTTCGAATTCTTCGAATTCTTTTTTGTTCATGGGCTTAGACTCCCACGTTCACTCATGTTTTTATATAGGCCCTAGCACGAGTGGATTTTTACGTGTATGACCGTTTTTACCCCGCCATTCAGGCAGCATACGCCGATTTCGGAATTCAATTCAGCAAAACAAATTCTGTCTCAGAACAGGAAGCAGCCAGGCTGTTGCTTTGTGGTGTGTGTCAACGCGGAAGGATGCTCTTATCAAATGTAAAAACCTGGACAGTGTATGTCGGTGTGTCTGTGAGCTTACACGAAGCATTCCAGAAGAGAGAAGTACGTCTTGCGTCGTGTTGGCTGCTTGACGTCTTGCGTCGTGGTGGTTGCTTGACGTCTTGCGTCGTGGTGGTTGCTTGACGTCTTGCGTCGTGGTGGCTGTTTGACGTCTTGCGTCGTGGTGGTTGCTTGACGTCTTGCGTCATAGTGGTTGCTTGACGTCTTGCGTCGTGGTGGTTGCTTGACGTCTTGCGTCGTCGTGGTTGCTTGACGTCTTGCGTCGTGGTGGTTGCTTGACGTCTTGCGTCGTGGTGGTTGCTTGACGTCTTGCGTCGTGGTGGCTGTTTGACGTCTTGCGTCGTGGTGGTTGCTTGACGTCTTGCGTCATAGTGGTTGCTTGACGTCTTGCGTCGTGGTTGTTGCTTGACGTCTTGC
Organism: Littorina saxatilis; assembly: GCF_037325665.1. Lineage (NCBI taxonomy): Eukaryota > Metazoa > Mollusca > Gastropoda > Littorinimorpha > Littorinidae > Littorina > Littorina saxatilis. Next base: position 54,503,679 of record NC_090249.1, read on the forward strand.
GTCGTGGTGGTTGCTTGACGTCTTGCGTCGTGGTGGTTGCTTGACGTCTTGCTGTCGTGGTGGTTGCTTGACGTCTTGCTGTCGTGGTGGTTGCTTGACGTCTTGCGTCGTGGTGGTTGCTTGACGTCTTGCTGTCGTGGTGGTTGCTTGACGTCTTGCGTCGTGGTGGTTGCTTGAACTCTTCTGCAATTTGGCCTTTTTCTAGATAGCGTCGTAAATTCATATCGTGGTTGTGTAGTTACATATTATCATATAAATCGGCTGTACAAGTATTAGATGTCACTGGGTTCTATAGTCTTGAATTGTCGTTCTTGTGGCGATCTCTGATTCATGTGACGCGTGTGCTGTGGAATACTCAAGACAAACGTACATTTTCCACGTCATGATTAACCAGAAAATTGTATCTGTGTTGCACGTAACGTATTGTTGCACAAGGTTATTCGTACGCTTCTTTACGCTGAAACTACCGGACTACTATTTCCCTCAACACGTATCCTCATACACAGGCGTGATGAATAACCGTGCAATGTTCTATCCTCTGTGCGAAAATGAAGAAGATCACAGAAGGTTTTGCCGTGAATAAAGATGCTGTGGCACAATACTGTTGCCTATGGCTGAATGAACGAATTGATGAATGAAGGACACTGACAACGTGACAGACATAATACAATATATTTCCGCCTTGGAGTATAGTCTTCAGGAGATCAGCCAGGTTTAGACTGTTCGAGTACCAAATTGAAATGTCTCGACGATACTCAGTGTTGACGAAACTGTACTGGGTTCTTTTCTTGTTAATTCGACAGTTCATTTTTCCCCGGGTATATGGAAGTGGGAAAAGGTAAAAGAAAATGAAAACGTTTAATCAGTAATTTTCAAAATTATTATTAACAATTAGAGGAAAGTAAGAAACGTGCGTCTTTGTACATAATAATTAATAATAAGAACATAAATATCTGCACTTTCAGAAAACTGACTTTGATTGGTCGTAGTGGCATCGTTTGGAAATTGACTGAAACTGTACTCCCTTTGACATGCCTCCCTGAAGCGTATCCGGAGTTACACGGTGTTTCACGCTTTAATTCAAAGGACGCTGCGATCCCACAACCCCAAGCGGAACGATCAACGCGCATATGTTTATGCATTTGATCTCTGTATTCGCGACTGTTGTGTTGTCACGCTTGAATGATTTGATGGATGTGTTTAATCCATCAACATTCTTCGAATGTCAGGGTTTTCAGGTCGTAGTTTAGGTAAAAATGTAAAAACGCTAATGACAGACCGCGGAGGATTTTTGTCACAGGCGTACGTGTCAGCCATGCGTTATTAACCGGATCAACAGGCAATATGTGTTTTTGATTAATGTTTTTGGTACTGCTTTTTTTCTTTGCCATTTCAAATGCATCTCACGAAGAGAGCGAGCAGCACGCACTGCAAAGGACAAAAAAAATATCTGCTTTTGTTTTTTGCTTTTTCTCTGTATTTTTGTTTAGGTGTTGTTGTGGTTTTTTTGTGGGGAAAGGAGATTTTCGACTGTGTACCAGAGGAAACCATGTTAGGCCAGCGAAATTTCATTAATTTTGTCTTAACGAATTATCTTAAACCGTCGAATTCAATTTCCTGAATAAATGGCATTTCCAAATATCCCCACAGAGAAAGAATCAGGAACAAATACACGAATTTATTTGCTAGGTTGGGTCATTGAAAGCGTAACACGGACACGAAAGGGTTGTGACATGGATTTGAAATAGACTTACAAAAACACTTTGAGAAGATAGCAAATATCATGTGATATTTTTACTTCTTTGTATCCTTCAGTAACTGGAATAGGTAGAAATCATATTAATAAGAATACATTATATTCACTTTTCAACATACATCACAAGCGTCAAAAGGTGTTAAAATAATGATTTTAAAAAATGTCACAAAATAGTATTCAGCTTTATAGAATGACCTAACACCGTATTTTGCTGTTATCCTGTTTCATTGTTTTTGCATAAAGGTATATTCACTTAATGGCCTGCGGAACTCATAAAGGTCACCGAAAAATGTTCCGTTTTGTTCGGTCATGTCACGTTATATTATGTTACGTAATAATGTAAGTTGTGTTGTAGTTTCTCAAACAGCAGACAGAAACTTCGCACAGTTTTAAGTTGAAAACATTTGATTCAGAAATTGGATTAAAACTTTCTTGATTGAGTAGCTCGATTTTTCTTTCTGCAAAAAGTTAGTCAGTAATAAACCAATAACAAGAGGCATATATCTGGGGAGAGCTGTCAGTTATGAAGATGCAGAAGGCAGCGAAAAAATAAGAAATGTGCTGCAGTTGGTGGGAGACGGGGGTGAGAAGCCATGGAGGTGGGTTGCAGTCTTGTGTCTGGGTTGAGTATTGGAGATTGGTATGACGGGGGGTGGGGGGGGGGGTTCTTGAGGAGGATGAGGGGGTAAGCAGTGAAGACTTTGTCATAGACATCTCTTGGGAGGTACAGGAGGATTTGCAGGACGTGTGCGTGAGCGTGTACACTGCAACTCTATACTGGCTGGTGTCTTGGGGGGGTTTGGGGAGAATCTTGCAGAAACCCGGAGCAAATCTTTTCCCTCGCCTGGGGGAACTGGCTGGCTGGCTGGCTGGCTAGCTGGCTGGCATGACTCGGCTTAACCGCCAGAAGTTAAGAGTGAAGATCGTCGGAAGAGTGTTTATTGCTTGTGGTGTTCTGTTGCTGTAAGAGGAAGTGATTGATTTGTCTGTTTGTCTGTGTATGTGTGTCCGTCCGTCTGTCTGTCTGTCTGTCTGTCTGTCTGTGCATTCAGTAGTCGATCGATCTCTCTCTCCCTCTGTCTATCTCTCTCCCGTTCTCTCTCTCGCTCTCCCACATTTTCACACACACACACACGCACACACACGCACACACACACACACACGTACACACACTCTCTCTCTCTCTCTCTCTCTCTCTCTCTCTCTCTCTCTCTCCCCCCCCCCCTCTCTCTCTCTCAGCTGGCTCCGACTGTCTATCCCAATTCACCCCAAATCCCAACGAAACACGATTCAAAAGTCAAGGGCAAATTAAAAGGTCATCGATGCAATTCGTCCCATATACCTTAAGTGTTCTCTGCCTCGACAAATATCCACCCTAACGCGGTTCTTGATGGTAATATACCAAGACTCCCCTCTTTTGGTATAGGCACAGTATTCCAAGGAGTTGTTCGAAGTGTCCCAGAAAATCCCTTATGCACAGCCTTTCCCAGCAAACAATCTGACCAGGGGCACTCTTATCGTTGTTAATCCGGAGACCATTACCACTAATTGAGTTCGTCTTCGTCACCTTTTCTATGTGGGGTCTCCCGTTCTCCTGAAGAGTCTCGGTAATGCAACTCGCTCTGTTGTGCTTGATGCTGTTATGGCGTGCTGAATCTCATTGGATAGAGGATGCACCTACCTAAAATGTTGTGGCGGCTTATCTCGATGTACGTAAACGGTGTTAAGTCTTCATGGTGATTGCCTTTGATGTCAGTGGCTTTTATGTGTAATTGAAGCCTTTACACAAAATTTGTTTAATTACTCGTATGAGATATATACCTCGAAACAAAGTTTCTAATTAAATGAGAGACTAGCACTTTGTTCTGAATCTGGAAGAATACAATCTTTCTCGTCCCATCACCTCTCTCTCTCTCTCTCTCTCTCTCTCTCTCTCTCTCTCTCTCTCTCTCTCTCTCTCTCTCTCTCTCTCTCTCTCTCTCTCTCTCTCTCTCTCTCTCTCTCTCTCTCTACCCAGGCGCCAATGGACTAGAAAACGTACCATTGTCTTGTCTCCCCACCACCCAAACTCCCTCCCCCAACCCCCACCAACACACACACACACACACACACACACACACACACACACACACACACACCTATCCCACCTCCTTATCCGACCTTTGTTTGGTTGATGTGTTTATTTTTACGTTTTCTTCGACTCGCTGGTACAAGGTTTGTCTTTGCAGAGAAAAACATCACAACCTGTAAGCACAAAAGCAGAATGTGGTTACACGAACAACAGAAACAGATCGGACCTGAAAGTCTTTAAACCTGTTATCATTTGAAAGATGCGCGTCTATATGCATGTCTACACACTACGTGATTTTGAAGGACACGACTAAAATGCGCGGACGTGTGCCCAAATTGTTAACACGTTAGTACTTAAGTGTTCTAATTGTCCGCTACTTATTTTCATTGGAAAAACGCGCATCTTCATGCTGCATGCTATGGAATTTTCAAGGACAAAGCCAAAAATACGTGAGTGCATACCCATATTGTTGGCATGTTGATACTCCCATGTCCTGAGTCAAAAATGTGCTCAACCAGCCATGATTATGGCAAGAACATTCATCACGGATCTGGCAGACAATGTTAGTTCGGTATAAATAACGACCACACGTCGTTCAGGCAGAGACTACCTGGCGTGCGATTAATTTGCAAACCATATTGCGTATGGGAATCCCTGATAGAGAAAAAAATCAAGAAAGAAATATTGCACAACTCGTGCATGACACAAACAAACAGGTATGACTGATCGCTTGCATTCCTGGTGTTGTGTTTACCTCCAAAGAACAAAGGGGGGACGCAGAAGTAAACAACAGAGACATTACACGCCTCATCGGCATGAGTAATCTCACAGTCTGATAGTGATATTCTTAACTGTCTCAGACATAGGATGAGGGTTGTAGGAAGAGGAAACAGGCAAGTTGGTGCCTCGATCTGTCTGTCTGTCTGTCTGTCTGTCTGTCTGTCTGCCTATCTGTCTGTCTGTCTGTCTGTCTGTCTGTCTGTCTGTCTGCCTGCCTATTTGTCTGCCTGTCTTTCTGTACGTCTGTCTGTCTGTCTGTTTGTTTGCCTGCATATCTGTCTGTCTGTGTGTCTGCCTGCCTATTTGTCTGCCTGTCTTTCTGTACGTCTGTCTGTCTGTCTGTTTGTTTGCCTGCATATCTGTCTGTCTGTGTATCTGTCCGTGTTCATTGATTTGGTCTGTCAGTCTACTTTCCTGCATGTCTTGTCTGTCTGTCTGTCTGTTCACTGATATGGTTGGATTGTCTGTGTGTGTCTCTCTCTCTCTCTGTCTGTGTTCATTGATATGGCCTGTCTTTCGTGAATTTTCTGAATGACTTTTCTGCCGGTAAATTTGTGATTGGGAGATAGAAAGAGGATATCGTATATTATATGGAGAGAAAGAGAGAGTGCGTGTCGTCTCTTTCTGTGTATCTGTGTGTGTCTGTATAATATCTGCCCGGCTGTCTTTCTTTGCGTGACTACCCTTGGTTTAAACAAAACTTTATTCAATTATTATCATGACAAAAACAATACATGGTTTTTAGGATAACTAACTCAAGCATATAATGCTTATTTTAAAAATAAATGAGGGAGGCAAAAATGGTCCTACAAACTGAATTTAATGGCAAACTTGGAGCTTAGATGACACCAACTTGCAGCATTTGGGTTCTTTGGAGAAAAAAAATTCCGGGTGGGCATGCCCCCGAACCCCCCTTGCAGGGCTAGGCGCTTCGCGCCGTCGACTTTGCCATTACTTACAAATGTTCAGCCTTTTTTACTTTTTTCAATTCCCTTGCCTGATAAAGAAAAAAGAAGATGATGAAAAAGACTTGGAGCGCCAGATATTTGGGATTCTGTGTGAATCTTAAAAAGCAACGATGTTCACTCCATCACTCTCAGAGTACAATCATGATTGTTTTTCTTTACGGTGAAAATAGCAATCGAAAACAACGGCACGGTGCATTGCCACATACCAGGCTAATCACTGAATTATATATATATACTAACATTGACGGATACTTGTCAGACTTGCTCAGGGGATCGTCTCTGTTTGGTATCTTTAAAAATAATTACAGAGCCTTTGTTCACTGCATCATCTACCGAAACCAATCATCGTTATTTTGTTTCACGGCGAAAATAGTAATCGAAAAGAACGGCACTTTGCATCGCCACATACCAGGCTAATCACTGAATTATTTGCGAACACTGACGGATTCTTGTCAGACTTGCCCTGTCGGTCGTCTCTGTTTCGTATCTTGAAAACTACAGAGCCTTCGTTCCCTGCATCTTCTACCAAAAACAATCATCGTTGTTTTATTTCCCGGTGAAAATTGTTAGAAATAGTTAGTTAAAAAAACAAAGGATTACTGTACTCACCAATACAAAGACGACACAAGACGATTACGAATGTTCGCTTCTGGAAGCTTCATCAGGAAAAGAACACAAAAGACAACAAAAAGCAGACGCAACACGGAACGAACAGGGTTTGAAAGAAAATGGAGGGGAAACACGCAAAAAGGGGAAGGAACTCTAGGAACGGAAATGAATGAAAGGGGAGAGAAGTGGTTGGATGATGTCAAGGGCACAGGCATACAGACTAAAAGTAATACACACTAATTCGTAAACCAGAAATAGTTAGTCTAAAAGAACGTCACATACCAGGCTAAATCGCTGAACTATATATACTAGCATTGAAGGATTCTTTTCCGACTTGCACAGTCTGAGCCGTCCGTCGCGATATAACCTTGAACTGTTGAAAACGACGTTAAACACCAAATAAAGAAAGTCTGGGCCGTATTGGTATCTTAAAATCTGCAGTGCCTGTGTTCACTGTATCGTGTACCGAGAGCAATTATAGTTGTTTTCTTTCACAGCAAATATAACAGTACGCTGCATCGACACATGCCAGGCCAATCACAGAATTACAGTATATGCTAACATTGGCGGAGAATGTGCAGACTTGAACAATCGACAAAATCAGTTTGGTGTTTGAAAAGGTACAGCGATATTTACTGCAGATGAAAGACTTTCATCACCAAACGCCAAAGGTTGTTACTCAACTCTTCGCCTTTGTCCCGTAGTCAGGTTTTTTTTTCTGAGGCAGAGGCAGAGGCAGAAATCAAGTAGAATAAATCGTACAGGAAGAGGATGATTGGGTTTGAACTAGAAGAGAGCTACTACGAGGTATGATCCAAACAAAATGATCAAACCGCGATGATACAAGTCTCAAGCCACTGATCATAAAAAGTAATATATCATTTGAAAGGCCAACTATCTAACTGGTATACCTCTAAGAGATGACGTCATTAGGGTTACTACGTCATAAATGACGAGGTTCTAAAATACGTCACTTTTGGGTTGTGCTTCAAAACGGGGTCTTTTGTCAAGCGCCATGAAAATCTTCACTTTTTTGAAAAAAATGTAGCTGGATGATGGTACAAAGAAAATGTCTACAAAGCTGAAGAACGTTACATGAATCAAAGCTGTTCCATATTCTACAATCTGACCAGAAAAAAAGGTAAATCGAAACTGGGGAAAAGGGGAATAACTCTGACAAGCCAAAATAACTTCCGAAGAGCGCTTCAAACGAGATGAATGTAGCTGTTGTGTCAAAATTCAAGAACTATGATTAAAAAGTGTACATGCGAGTATAAAGTGCAAAACTTAAACTTCCATTTGGAACAGTCCAGAGAATTCTACTCAATGATCTTCCGCTTCAAAAGCTGGCCGTAAAATGGGCGCCTCATCAGCTGACATGGGAACAGAAAGAGCATCAGGGTCCTCTTGTACGCGATCTGCTCAACCGTTGTGAACCCAATAGACCCAAATTTGTTGTTACTGTAGTCACTGATTATGAGACTTTGGTTTCCTTCTACTTTAGTGCCAAAGAACACAGAAACAAAGCTTTTCTATACCAAAATGACGAGATGCATCACATTTGTAAGCGAGGTTTTCAAAGCAGAAACAGGGCTATTCGCTCTATTTTTCGACCACGAATGTCACGTTGCTGTCGATATTCTGTCTGACTAACAGCACTTTCATTGTCACGTACTATGCAGAAACCTTTTTACCCAAACTTACTTAAGAGTTAAGCAGTCAGCGACCAAACTGCAAAACCCAGACAGCCCTTCTTCTTCATGAAAATGTGATTCTCCACAAAAGAAGGGCCGTAACTCCATTCCTAAAAGACCAAATGATCCCATTTTTGCCTCACACATTCTTCAGACCTGATTGCACCCCTTGTGATTTCTGGTTATATACCCTCTTTTGAAAATCAGACTTTTTGCCAACAAGTTTCACTGCACCCAGGACCTCAAAAAAAGCCGTCAAATCAGAGCTCAAAAGCAACCCCAAATAAGGCCACTTTAAGGCCTCTTCTGATTGGCTCAGGCACTTGTGACTTTGCATCGACATAGGAGGAGAGTATAGTTCTAATGACTGCTGTATTTTGGGCCAGATACGCCAAACAGTCTCTGCGAAAATCACATTTGATCATTTTGTTTGGATCATACCTCGTAGTTGTGTTGATCAAGATATAACTACTGATAATGGTGATGTACTCTCTTCCTGTTATTTAGTCTGGGGGGTGTTCTCCAATCCCCTCTCTCATGTTTTCTTCCTGAGAGGACCTTGCTCTTCTTTCCTGGTAGTACTCATTTTGTCTCTCTGTTGGCCCTCTGTCTCTGTTTGTCTCTCCATCTCTCTCTCTCTCTCTCTCTCTCTCTCTCTCTCTCTCTCTCTCTCTCTCTCTCTCTCTCTCTCTCTCTCTCTCTCTCTCTCTCTCTCTCTCTCTTGAAATGGCAAACTCACTTGAGTAAAATTTGCAAATTAGTATCTAAAAATGTGTACTTATTGTCTAAATTAAGACATTATGCTGATGTGGAAGCACTCAAGTTGTTTTATTACGCCAACATAATGCCCCATATCAACTTTGCTTTAACACTTTGGGATAACTGCAGTGATGTTCATCTCAAACGACTCAATTCTCTTCATCGCCGTGCTGCAAAACTAATTCTGCATGAGTCAAACAAGCCAACAGATGATAAATTAAAGCTCCTTAATTTCCTTCCCTTGAAAGATCAGTTGACGCTAAACAAGGCTATCTTTATGTACAAAGTAATTAACAATAATGTTCATGGATATTTAAAATTACATTTTAGACATGCCACAAAAAGATATGGGTCCCAGAACCTGATTTCCCCCATCCCTCGTCTAGATTTGTATAAGTCAAGTTTAGCCTTCTCAGGAGCGTCTCTATGGAATTCCATACCCCTACCCCTTCGAAATGCCTCCTCTGTGAAAACGTTTAGGCGCCAGTTTCATTCCCGCTTAATGGGTAAATAGAACACTTTTCATGTCTGGTATTTTAGTGCTTTTTATATTTAGTCAAGTTATGTTTGTATTTTGATTGTTCTTTATGTGTATGTATTGATAATGATATACATGCAAATGATCGGGACAATTCCTCCCCACATTGTTTTTTCCTCCATTTTGTTATTAGTTGTTTTAGATGTTTATATGCAATGCAATTTCCATACTATATTGTTTTTCCCATTTTTGAGTGTGTATACAAAACCATAACCCTTTTCCTTATTACTATTTACATTATGTACGTCTGTAAGAAACAATAACCTTGTCAATTTTACTATCTATATTCTGTGCGTCTGTATTAAGTGTTTGTATAAGGGACAGGTTGTAAGATTAGGCTTTGCATAAAACCTCTATCTTTTGGTAATAAAGTCCAGTTTCAGTTTATCTATGTCTGTCTGTGTCTGTCTGTCTGTCTGTCTGTCTGTCTCTCTCTCTCTCTCTCTCTCTCTCTCTCTCTCTCTCTCTCTCTCTCTCTCTCTCTCTCTCTCTCTCTCTCCCTCTTCTTCTCTTTCTGTTCGTTTAATTTGTTTATTCGTCAGGTTGTTTTACCTGTTTATCATTTATTAGACATTTGTATTAGAAGTAAGGACCGGTTGTAAGAAAAGGTGTAGCCTTAAACCTCTATCCTTGAAAAATAAAGTTCCATCATCATCATCATCATCATCATCATCATCATCATCATCATCATCATCTGTCTCTTAGTCTCTCTGGCTTTCTTTCCCTCTCTGTCTCCATGTCTCTGTTTCTAAGTCTCTGTCTGTCTGTGTATCCCCCTCTCTCTCTCTCTCACTCTCTCTCTCTCTCTCTCTCTCTCTCTCTCTCTCTCACACACACACACACACACACACACACGCACGCACGCACGCACGCACGCACACACACACACACACCACACACACACACTCACTCACACACACACACACACGCACACACCACACACACCACACACACACACACACACACACACACACACACACACACACACACACACACACTTGTTTCTGATGTAAATCTTCTTCTTCTGCGTTTATGGACAAGGATTCCCACGTTTTCTTTCTTCATTGCACGAGTGGGGTTTTGCGTGTATGACCGTTATTCTCCGCCATTTAGACACCCATACTCTGTTTTAGGGGTGATAGATGCTTGGGTTTTTTTCGAAAAAAACCACCGAACTCTGACACGGATTACAGACTCTTTTCCGTGCGTACTTTGTCTTTTGATTGCGTGTACACACGTTTTTTTCGTGGTTTGGACGTCTTTCGTAGAAGAGGCTCCCTAAAAATACAGAATGATGGTGCCTGCGTGGCCGCGGACGGATTGTTCACGTCGAAATTCCAGTAATCGATGGGGATGCTTTAGACAAAATCAAAATAACCTCCAAACAAAAAACAAAAACTACCCGTCCAATCCCCGATCAGTTACTCAACTGGGAACGATGGCACAAGCACAGTCGGAACAATTATCGCCCCTGGCTGTGACCTTCTGCCGTCTGTAGCTCCCAGATTTCCTGTAAACTTTCTTCCGGCGAATAACCACCGTCATGCGCCTGATTACTCCGCGCCAATACGGCTCACGATTGGTGTTATAGGGCAGAGGTGTCATTACTATGAGCGGACTATTTTTTATGATTGCATTTTATACTCGGAAGTGGTGTTTGTGCCATGTCAGCGCTTGCCGGTGTTGAGCCGGAGGGCGACGCCATGCAGATATTAAGAGGAGACCTTTTTTTCTTTTCTTTTTTATCTGTTATTATTTTACTTCCTCGTTGTAAGGACGATGCTTTCGTTGTGAACGTGTTGAGAAGAGGGGAAACGTGTATTTCCGGCTTCGTTTGTTCATTGAACAAAAATATAGATGAGAGAGAGAGAGAAAAAAATAGAGAGAGAGAGGGAGAGAGAGAGAGAGGGCGCAAAACGGAAACGAACACAAACAATAACACCACCATAAGCAACAGCAGTATTAGCAACCACAACAATAACAACAACAACAAAATCAACAAAAGATTAAAAAAAACAATCGCAGTTGGAAGTACTGGAAAGCTAGACCCTGGATATACAATTGATTTCAACAAAATTGTGTATCGCCCAGTACAGAAAAGACGAATTCCGGTCATAAACAAAAATGTCCTAAAATAACTCTGTGGTTTTCTTACTGGATTAGAAAGAGTTGTGTTCCTTTCAGATGAATCAAGCTAAGCTTTCATATTCAGTTAGCTCGTTGGGATTAACCCATGGACCCAGAGACACGCTGGTGGCACCGCAAACAATAATGAACTCCGATTATCGGAGAAACAAAGGGACGTAAGCGTTCTGAATGCATACGACATGACTGTGCAGCAAGAGTGAGTGAGAGATTATGTGGAACCAATCTCCTTGCACCCGAGAGAATAACAAGCACTGAAATGATCAAGCGACTTCCGTCCGATCTGCATGCTTTCAAAAGACAAAGGCAGTAGATGGAGTGTCTGGTCAATACGGTTCTATTTAAAAAAATTTAAAAAAATTTAAAAAAACACGCCGATTGGAGCTCAATATTCACTTTGACACCAATGGTGCGTTTCGACTGTTCCGTTTTTCCCAAATGTTCAAGGGATGCAACTCTTTGCCAGCCTATAAACACCCAGACAGAATCATCTCCAAAAACTGTCTATTTCATAAATTTGTCCTCTGCAATAAATCTCCAAACGAACCTCGCATGGGGGACTGCTTTAAATAATTAAATTGAATTTCAGAGTCGATCATGCCCATGACAAATGTAATGATTGTGTCTCTCTCTTTAGGGCCAGCAATGATTTGCTGTAAGAGAGTTGTGTGGCCGTATGTTCCCCAGAGGCGACAAGACCTGTCTCCGATCCAGCGATGTCTTCTCGGCCTCGATGACCATTCTTTAAAGGGCCCGGGGTTTCGCCTGTCTCGGTCTGTCATCTTTTTGTGTTTGAAGGAGAGGTTGGTGACAATCTCATTCAGGTCTAATGACAATGGCCCGTTCTTCAAATAAAAGTGGCTGAAGCCTTACGAGTCTCTTAATGTGTCAGTCACCTTTGTTCGGGGAGGAGAAAATATCTTACTGATCTTTCCTTGAAAGAATCTAAGTTTGTTTGTGTGTTTGTTTGTTTGTTTGTTTTGTTTTGTTTTGTTTTGTTTGTCTGTTTGATTGATTATTTGTTTGTTTGTTTAGTTTTTGTGTGTTTGTTTGTTTGTTTGCTTGTTTGTTTGCTTGTTTGTGTGTTTGTTTGTTCTGTCAAAATTGTACTCCAAATTGTAAGTTCTTATTGACTGGATTTCTTCTCTGCCTTGTATGCTTCACCTCCACCATTTTCCATCTCTGCTCCAGGGTGATAATCTGGTTCTCTCTCTCTCTCTCTCTCTCTCTCTCTCTCTCTCTCTCTCTCTCTCTCTCTCTCTCTCTCTCTCTCTCTCTCTCTCTCTCTCTCTCTCTCTCTCTCTCTCTCTCTCTCTCTCTCTCTCTCTCGTCCTCCCAACCAAAATATATTCTCTCTCTCTCTCTCTCTCTCTCTCTCTCTCTCTCTCTCTCTCTCTCTCTCTCTCTCTCTCTCTCTCTCTCTCTCGCTCCCTCTCTCTCGTCCTCCCAACCAAACCATAATATTGCATCGTGCCTCATTGACCGATTCCATTAGGGAATCGATGAGTTTGTCACGTTTCCAGCATGATTAACCGCGATGACGTGATTTGATTATCCTATTAGTGCGTCACTTAAAGCTGCATTAAATTGAGGATGAGCTTCCGGTTATGAGCACAGCACTTTAAAAATGAACGTTTACTTTCGTTGTTTAATGGTATCCAATCGTAGTTTCAACTTAGGATGAACCAGTTGTTCGCAACACAGCAGACTCTGAACAAGAAAATAACACTGCAGTAGCGTATTATATTTCAAGGTAAAATGTCACCAGGAGTGTCATTTCTTCTAAGGCGAAAACAAATAATATCGCCCGCAATCAAATTGCTTCGACGAAGAAATACGAACCTGTCTGCCGTTTTCTTACGACGCGGACGAGTAATTTTCCTTCCATAGTGTCGAACAGTGGTCTTTACGTGCCAATCGCTGAGCTCCTTTCTCCTCAAAATGTTAAAGGCACACCCCTTTCCGTGCAAACAACTCGATTCACTATCTCAGATCTGCCCTGGCTCTTGCATTGGAAAACACTCCATTTGAGCACACACCAAAGGGGCGGGGATGTAGCTCAGTCGGTAGCGCGCTGGATTTGTATCCAGTTGGCCGCTGTCAGCGTGAGTTCGTCCCCACGTTCGGCGAGAGATTTATTTCTCAGAGTCAACTTTGTGTGCAGACTCTCCTCGGTGTCCGAACACCCCCGTGTGTACACGCAAGCACAAGACCAAGTGCGCACGAAAAAGATCCTGTAATCCATGTCAGAGTTCGGTGGGTTATAGAAACACGAAAATACCCAGCATGCTTCCTCCGAAAACGGCGTATGGCTGCCTAAATGGCGCGGTAAAAAAACGGTCGTACACGTAAAATTCCACTCGTGCAAAAAACACGAGTGTACGTGGGAGTTTCAGCAGAAGAAGAAGCAGACACCAAAAATCAACCTACTGGCTTCTTTTTATGAAGGTTGAGATTTGTTTGTCTGTATGGGTATCTAAATTGCCACCAGTGTTAATATGCAAAAGTAATTTCCCCAACATGTGCCATCCTGCACAGCGAGGCTCTTGATTTTTAGTATGTGTTCAAGTGTGTGGATGGTCCTACCCAGTGTAAAAGCCTGACCTGCTGAGCCAAGTCGTTTTCACGGAGAGGAGTGTTCCTTTAACCCTCTGTGTACGGTACAGTTACGAGCTAGCAAAGCACCATTCGTAGGCTGAAAGAACGGCTTCACATGATTCAACGAGCGAACATTCTTTTAACACTAAGCCTGTTGTACTGGCTCGCAAAGCGCCTTAAACTCTTCTTTTGCACTGCAGTTTGCCGACAACTATTGCAGTTGGTATCGTTTCGGAGCTCACTGAGATATAAAGACTCTGAACAAAAGTTGCCCAAGGGCTCAAAACACCGACCGAAGTGTGTGTGTGTGTGTGTGTGTTATGTTGTCTTAATTTTGTGTGTGTGTCTGTGCGTGCGTGCGTGCGTGTATGTGTGTGTGTGTGTGTGTGTGTGTGTGTGTGTGTTTGTGTGTGTGTGTGTGTGTGTGAGTATGTGTGTGTGAGTGCGAGTGCGTGCGTGTGTGTGTGTGAGTGTGCGTGCGTGCGTGTGTGCGTGCGTGCGTGCGTGTGTGTGTGTGTGTGCGTGTGAAAGAAACAAAACCCGATTGTTTCTTTCTTGTAAAGTAGAATTACGATAATTTCGAGGCAGGAGCTTTGGTCTTACCTCAACAGGAAATTACCCAGAGTGTTTTTACGGCTGCAAAATGGCCCTGTTAACGGATATTTACCACACTAAACGCAAATTTCCACATTTTCTCCCACTCATCAAACAAACACACATTAGACAGCATAATGCCCTGGTTGTTTATAATACGATTCCTGGTGTGGAGAAATACTTTTTTTGGATGAACAAGAGCAGGAGAGAACCGACTCTGCAGCAAAAGTGCTGTTCCCATGTACAATTTTAGCCGAATTTCCAATCGAAGTTTGTTGGCGAAAAGTCGCTGAGAAGTTGCAAAATCGGCAGGAAGTTTCCTTTTTTTCAATTTGTCCATTATTGTCTATAGTTAAATATAATTACAAAAAGCTGCTGTTTTTTTATGAATTTCAAATGCGACATTTGTTCAGTATATTCATAACATTAAAAGAATGTATTGACATGAAAAATATAACGGATCCCATTCTGTTTAGTTTGTCAAAACAGTCCCGTGTCTCAAAAAACAAAACAAACAAAAAAAACTGAAAAAACGCTCAATTTTGCTTCAACAGGACAGCCTGATTTCTTGACAAGTTTTGTTGAGATGATTGTTTATGGAAACATAAGAATGTTTTCCTCTGACAATATATCTGAAGATCGATTCCACACCCCCTCCACTTCATTGGTTGATTGATCGAGTGAGTGAGTGAATGAGCGAGTACCTGATTTATTCATTCATTCATTCATGAATTCATTCATTCGTTCATTCATTCATTCATTGATCGATTTTGCATAATAGTGTAAGTTATTATATATTTTCTATTACAGAAAAGCTGTTATTATGTTGGAACCTTAACACATGTCATGTGCGCCACCAATGACCCTGACAAAAACCAGATGCAGAAAGCACTGGGTGCCAATTTTCCTTCAAATTACTGGTGACGCTATTTGCTTATGTCAAAGAACTTTCTTTCTTTTATTTCATCCTAATCTAACGTAAATATTGATGCAACATGACAAATCAGATAATCAAATTCATTTCTTGGCAAAGCGAACACAACTGCGCATGAAAATCTACGCAGACTTGTAAAAATAAAAACGTAAGGAAAAACGCTGTTGAAAGCTCTCGGTGAGGGGTAGGGTTTTCAGGCAGTCATTGCAGTGATAATTGCATTCCCTGTAAATTAAGGCGGCTTCTCTCGCTGGTCCGGAAAGCAGTTTGCGTGGTCACGCCTCGAGCCAAGTGCGGTTTTGCCGATGACCGGACTCCGTGTTAATTGAAGTTTCATTTCGAAATCTCGGTCAGGAATTTCCGAAAACGGTCACACCCGGCTGCTTTCGTTCCGGTTGACCAGCTGAGCAATTTCCGGTGGGTTTGGGTGCCAGTGCCGTTCATGATTATGGTCAATGTGTTTTGAATGCCATCTGCAAATCTGATGCACCATTACTCGATGCGAATATGATAATTCGCCGTGAAAATGTAAGCCAGCATTGATCGATCTGAATGTGACATTACGACTTGAAAATGTGAGCCAGCATGAAAGGGGGTACAAGTGGCTGTTTGTGACACTTTTTCTGAAATATGGTGTTGAACGTGACGAAGTACGATCTGAAATTGTGCGTTAATCAGCTTACTACAAAGAAAAGGTGTATCTTTCACTGGATTAAAAGTTACTTCCCTATACATCAACGTTTTACATTGTCGAGTTCCCATCTGTGGATGGTATATACACCCACTGTATGAAGTTTTTTGTTTGTTTGTTTGTTTTTCCTTTCTTGGTTTTTATTTGCTTGTTGTTATTGTAGTTGTTGGTTTTTATCCTCAACGGATGGATGTTTCACACATCAAGATTCAGCAGGTGATGCTGTTGTTGGTTTGTGTGTCGAACCACAATGCTCAAAGCATTGTTCACAAGGAACTTAGTCGATAAATATCGACAGGGGGCCGACTAATGGTTTAAATGTGAAATGTGTGTATAATAATGGGTGTGGGTCTGAAATGAAGTTAGGTAGTAGTTAACATTTGTTTTGAATAATTATTGGTATTTTGACAATGTGGGTAGCATGGAAATGTAAGCATTTGAATGTAAGTCTTAGGTACCATTGTACCCAGGAAGAGAGACCAGAGATAGGAGTAGGTTGCAATAGCTTGTGTGGTCTTTGAGTTTTGTTTTTGGAAAGATATTGTTAAAGAAAAAGAAGACAATTACAGTAATGCAATATTTATTGTGAAAACCAACGATTGTACAAAGAACATGTGAAGCAACATTATGTCTATGATGATGTGAAGAAAATTAGTTATGATTTATACTATTATTATTTAGACTTGAGACTGACAGTGTTGTGACGAGCGTTGGCTAATGGTAACGAGTACATATGTGTGTAGTTGTGGTGTGTGTGTGTGTGTTTGCGCGTTGGTTTGGATTATGGGTGTAATTTGTAATACAGATGTGACAGTAATAATGGAGTTCACATCAGTGAGGTTAGTTTGAAATGGAACGCACGCACGTTTTTGAAAAAAACAATATGCAGAGAGGATAAAGTCGTCAGTAGCGTTATTCCCAAGTTGTCGAGAACAGCTCAAGAAGGATTTTGTGGATCCACAAGGCGAGAAGAACGAGGACGTCAAAGTGACAGACGATAAGAATTTTTGCTTATGAAAGCTTCACCAGGAAAAACAAGAACACAAAAGACAACAAAAAGCAGACGCAACACGGAAAGAAAATGGAGGGGAAACACGCAAAAAAGGGAAGGAACTCTAGGAACGGAAATGAATGAAAGGGGAGAGAAGTGGTTGGATGATGTCAAGCAATTAAAGCAATTAAAACAAATCCCACTCTGCACAGGAAACAGGCAAGCTGTTGCTCTGTGGCGTGTGTTCAAGTTTGAAGGCAAGCTGTTGCTCTTTGGCGTGTGTTCAAGTTTGAAGGCAAGCTGTTGCTCTTTGGCGTCTGTTTAAGTTTGAAGGCAAGCTGTTGCTCTTTGGCGTGTGTTCAAGTTTGAAGGCAAGCTGATGCTCTTTGGCGTGTGTTCACGTTTGAAGGCAAGCTGTTGCTCTTTGACGTGTGTTCAAGTTTGAAGGCAAGCTGTTGCTCTGTGGCGTGTGTTCAAGTTTGAAGGCAAGCTGTTGCTCTGTGGCGTGTGTTCAAGTTTGAAGGCAAGCTGTTGCTCTTTGGCGTGTGTTCAAGTTTGAAGGCAAGCTGTTGCTCTTTGGCGTCTGTTCAAGTTTGAAGGCAAGCTGTTGCTCTTTGGCGTCTGTTCAAGTTTGAAGGCAAGCTGTTGCTCTGTGGCGTCTGTTCAAGTTTGAAGGCAAGCTGTTGCTCTGTGGCGTGTGTTCAAGTTTGAAGGCAAGCTGTTGCTCTTTGGTGTGTGTTCAAGTTTGAAGGCAAGCTGTTGCTCTGTGGCGTGTGTTCAAGTTTGAAGGCAAGCTGTTGCTCTTTGGCGTGTGTTCAAGTTTGAAGGCAGACCCAGCACAGCACAGATCCACTTCTGGAATCTTAAGCTAAATGTGTCCCAAGACACACATTTCGTAGTCCTGGCATCCTGAAAGGCAGAGGCCCCAACCTACAGGTTTGCTTCCATACCAAAAACGCCTCCAGACACGGGAACTTGGGAGCAGAGGCAACAGCTCCGCTTGAATCTCAGAAACCAAATGTGCCTCCAGACACACAGATCCCTTAGACGGCCGAGGCTGTGGCCTCTAAGGTTCTCTTGTACCAAACCGCCTCCTGACTCTGCATCAGATTGCTTGCGCTGGCATCTGCTTACATAGACCCACATTAGTCACCACCGTGTCGTAGACACAGACGACATTTGGTAGCACTGACTGCCAGCTTTACGGTAATGCGTACCCCTAGCGCGGCTCTGCTTGGGTGGGAATGTTCTGAGCAAAACACTATGTGTTACTCCATACCACCCGCCCTCCATGGAACTTCTTGACCCCAACCAATTGGGGGGGGGGGGAGTTTGCCCAGTCGGTAGAGGCGCTGGCTTTAAAACCGGTTGTTACTATCAGCGTGGGTTCAACCCCCAAGTTCGGCGCGGGATGTGTGTCCCAGAGTCAACTTTGTGCAGACTCTCCTCGGTGTCCGAACACCCCCGTGTGCACGCATGCGCACGATAAAGATCCCAGGGTCACAGCGAAAGCCTCAGGCCTTGGAAACACGAATACATGCATGCAAAAATATGAAGCTCGGGTGTCCGTTCGGCCAACAGCCAATAAAGTAACCATTTCAGCACTGACCCAAGACGACCCAACCCGGTCCCTAGCCCATTTCAGGTCTCCTCTAGCAGCCGGCAGCCAGCTGTCTACATCACCCCCCCCCCCCTCCTGCATTTTTATTTTTTATTTTCATACAAAGCCGGGTTTTCCCGTGTAACATGCCCCTAATGGCTTTGCCGTGAGGGCGTAAAACTTACATTTTCTCGAGTAGTATGAATGGTTTGTGTTTGTTGCGGTTAACCCTGCACAGTTCGGCCTATGACGGATTTCACAACTTTCTACTGATGAACAATGTTGCCTTCACACCTCCCATAGGGTGACGGATGTCACAACTTCTTGTGTACACAAACTGATGACGTATTTCACAACAAAATGGCGCTGCCCATGGTCAACCTCGAAACTATCCGTATAGAATGGGGGCCTCCTGGCCCCCATAATAAATTTGCGACTTGCGTTTGGGAACCCGCTACTTTCTTAAGTATTCGACCGCAGAACGCCGGAAAGTATCCAGGTTTCTTTATCTTGAAGGTTGTTTCGCCTAAATTCAATAGAAATAATCTTGATCATTACAGCACGTTTCATATGATTAAATAAATACATCCGACATTATTATCTTGTCCACAACAATACATTCTTTCAAAACAAATCTCACATTGATTATGTTTCACTTGTGGTGCTTCCCTGGTGTATTATGGGTTGAAGGCATTACAAAATATATAATGAGTCATGAACAAAGCACTGCATAAACATACTGTGCTTATACATGTATGCGAATTTGAAACAGTTCGATCCTACCCCACTCTACATCCGTTTAGAACCTGCTTTCAGTCCAGTGTCCTCAATGAAGTCCAGTTATGAACAAAACACTTTTGAAACCTATAGTGCTCAGATGTGATTTTGAAACAGTTCCGTCCTGCTCCACTCTTCATCCGTTTAGAACAAGCTATTAATCAGCACGTGTCCTCAAATTTGTTATTTTTTGCAAACGGATAGTTGCCTGAGACATGACTGAAAGCCCTAGGGGCTCCGTGCACCTGTACGTGACAAGTTCAGTAACTTTAATGAAGTCCAGTTATGAACAAAACGCTGTTTAAACCAGAAGTACTCATGTGGTTTTTTCAAACAGTTTCGTCCCACTCCGTTCTGCATCCTTTAAAACCCTGCGTCCATGCAGTCCAGTTTCCCTGATGAAGTCCACCAATTTCCCTGATCAATTCCCTAATTGTAAAATCCAGTTTCCCTAATGAAGTCTACCAATGTCTCTTATCAAATCCAGTTTTCCCGAATTGTAAAGTCCAGTTTCCTTAATGAAGTCTACCAATTTCTCTTATCAAATCCAGTTTTCCCGAATTGTAAAGTCCAGTTTCCTTAATGAAGTCTACCAATTTCCCTGATCAAATCCAGTGTGCCCTAATTGTATGTTCAATTTTCCTTATAATAGCACTGCATCCCACAGAAGACTGGTTTCGATGCAACCAATAAGAGAGCACTTCATTTCTGTCAGCAAGAGTGTGACTAAACGCTGGTTTCTCGCTGATATCTAAATAATTATTGGACTTTCATTTCCTGGGAGAGGGCATGCACCTCACACCCTCGCGGGTCACTCGCTGGTCACTCTTCGCTAATTCATTGATGAATATATTACTAGGGCTGAAGGAGACCTGATCGTTTGTTGGTCGGTTGGTTGAAAATTTAAAAAAAAAGAAAGGTTAGGTATTGGAAAGTTTAATTATTGAGAAAAAAAAACCGTTACGTACACTGATCTTTGACCCAGCGGTCTTTTAAGTGGATGGACAGACAGACACGTCTTATTATACACAAAATAAACGTATGTGAAAAATTATCCAGAAGCTCCCTCGGAATACACAAGCGAGACAATTTTGGTCGGTTGGTTGGTTGGTCGGTTGGTTGGTCGGTTGGTTGGTCGGTCGGTCGGTCGGTCGGTTGGTTGGTCGGTCGGTTGGTCGGTTGGTTGGTTGGTCGGTTGGTTGGTCGGTTGGTTGGTCGGTTGGTCGGTCGGTTGGTTGGTTGGTTGGTTGGTTGGTTGGTCGGTTGGTTGGTCGGTTGGTCGGTTGGTTGGTTGGTTGGTCGGTTGGTTGGTCGGTTGGTTGGTTTCATGTTTGTAGATGGATCTTCGGGGATTTGAAAAGCGTATCTATTTATTACCACCTGCCTACGCATATTCACATCTGCTTTATGACACTTGGCGGCGACTAGATGAGTAGTTTGAGTCCGACAGAGAGTGGATGCACTATGCTATTCCATTGGACTCCCCGTTCGTTGTTTCCTGGGGGAGATTGTGACTCCCTCCCTAGTCTGGTGTCTGGTGGTCAGCCGATGGTCACTCTGTATCACTTACTTAATTTCCAAGCATTGGCATTTTAGCTTTTAGGGGCTCAGTAGGAATGTTTGATGAGTTAGTTAGCTACTCACTCACTCACTCACTCACTCACTCGCTCGCTTGCCCCCTCATTTACTAACTTACTTACACACTATGTCATCTGACGGTTGTGTAGGCACACATCAACGTAGATTAGGGTTGTGTAGGCACACATCAACGTAGATTAGGGTTGTGTAGGCACACATCAACGTAGATTAGGGTTGTGTATGCACACATCAACGTAGATTAGGGTTGTGTAGGCACACATCAACGTAGATTAGGGTTGTGTAGGCACACATCAACGTAGATTAGGGTTGTGTAGGCACACATCAACGTAGATTAGGGTTGTGTAGGCACACATCAACGTAGATTAGGGTTGTGTAGGCACACATCAACGTAGATTAGGGTTGTGTAAGGGCACACATCAACGTAGATTAGGGTTGTGTAGGCACACATCAACGTAGATTAGGGTTGTGTAGGCACACATTAACGTAGATTAGGGTTGTGTAGGCACACATCAACGTAGATTAGGGTTGTGTAGACACACATCAACGTAGATTAGGGTTGTGTAGGCACACATCAACGTAGATTAGGGTTGTGTAGGCACACATCAACGTAGATTACGGCGTAGATTACGGTTGTGTAGGCACACATCAACGTAGATTACGGTTGTGTAGGCACACATCAACGTAGATTAGGGTTGTGTGGGCACACATCAACGTAGATTAGGGTTGTGTAGGCACACATCAACGTAGATTAGGGTTGTGTAGGCACACATCAACGTAGATTAGGGTTGTGTACGGGCACACATCAACGTAGATTAGGGTTGTGTAAGGGCACACATCAACGTAGATTAGGGTTGTGTAAGGGCACATCAACGTAGATTAGGGTTGTGTAAGGGCACACATCAACGTAGATTAGGGTTGTGTACGGGCACACATCAACGTAGATTAGGGTTGTGTAAGGGCACACATCAACGTAGATTAGGATTGTGTAAGGGCACATCAACGTAGATTAGGGTTGTGTACGGGCACATCAACGTAGATTAGGGTTGTGTAAGGGCACATCAACGTAGATTAGGGTTGTGTAAGGGCACACATCAACGTAGATTAGGGTTGTGTAAGGGCACACATCAACGTAGATTATGGTTGTGTACGAGCACACATCAACGTAGATTAGGGTTGTGTAAGGGCACATCAACGTAGATTAGGGTTGTGTAGGCACACATCAACGTAGATTAGGGTTGTGTAGGCACACATCAACGTAGATTAGGGTTGTGTAAGGGCTCTGTCAACGTAGATTAGGGTTGTGTAAGGGCTCTGTCAACGTAGATTAGGGTTGTGTAAGGGCACACATCAACGTAGATTAGGGTTGTGTAAGGGCACACATCAACGTAGATTAGGGTTGCGTAAGGGCACACATCAACGTAGATTAGGGTTGTGTAAGGGCACACATCAACGTAGATTAGGGTTGTGTAGGCACACATCAACGTAGATTAGGGTTGTGTAGGCACACATCAACGTAGATTAGGGTTGTGTAAGGGCTCTGTCAAATCAAACAGTTTTCCATGTTACCCTAGCTTAAATTGAAAGAGACTTTTACTTTCAATTTGTACATGCCTGTCAGTGAATTTCAATCTTCATAGCCGTCCTTTTCTCAAGTCACAAGATTTAACTTTCATGTACAGCGAGTCTGAATTTGCCTGGTATAGAGCCGGGGGAAACAATCATTTTATCATATCGAATATTTTACTGACAGGAGGTGAGTGGTAGTCAGAATCGATTAATCCAGGAACGTTTCGGTTTTACTTATTGGCAGGGGCTGAAATGTGGGAGAGTGGGACTCGTCGAGCCTGCACCATGATGTGTCTGGAGCCCGCCACTCTAAAAAAAAATTAATACAGAATGGACGCGCCTGGTGGGTTAAGGTGGAGATTTGTCCGATCTCCCAGGTCAACACGAAAATACTCAGCATGCTTCCTCCGAAAGCGGCGTATGGTTGCCTAAATGGCGGGGTAAAAACGGTCATACACGTAAAATTCAACTCGTGCAAAAACACGAGTGTACGTGGGAGTTTCAGCCCACGAACGCAGAAGAAGAAGAAGAAGATCATATATTTTGTTGTAATTGTGTTTTGGGTCTTAGCGAGTCACCACATCATGTCCCAAATAGTTTCTTAGACTAGGGACCAAAAAACACACAAATAGACGTACCTACCGACCTACTCCGACCAGGCCAAGAGTTACAGTATTATTCATTCTACTACAAGTCACCCTTGTTAGATCGTTGGCACTAGTGACACAATTCCCGCTACTTCTCTCATTTATCGCGAGGCTTTGCTTTGTAATCTGGCTTGACCGGAGATACAGAAGGCCGTCGGGACTTGTGTAATTCCGTATGTGTATTGGCAGCCTTCCGGGCATTTTGCCACCGGTAATGGGTGCTGATTGACAGAATTGCTTCGTTAAGGAAATATTTCCCTGGTTTTTAGATTTCCCCTTCCTTTAATGGCGTTAGTGGGCCAAGGGAATTAGCTAACGCCAGAGTCCGTCGTTACATTTGGCGATTACTCGGTGAGTGTGCGAAATCAAAGCTGGTGCTAAGGGAATTGTGGGTTGACCTATCTGTGTGTCATTTTGTCC
>NC_090249.1:54532415-54559915 GCF_037325665.1 Littorina saxatilis
AAGAGTTACTGGGAATGGATCTGGGAAGATGAACAGAAAAACCAAAATCGGTTCAGCGCTGTGCGCTGAGAGCACGTGAGTAAAATTCTCATCGACCAGGTTGTGTCCGGGGTCTACCTGAATATGCCCACCAAATCTGAAGCAGATCCATCGAGAACTTTGGCCGTGCATCGCGAACACACACACACACACAGACACACTGACACACAGACACACAGACACAAGTCGTATATATATATATAGATATACTAGATGATTACCCGCTTCGCCGGGTACCGGCTTCGCCGGGAAGAAGTAGAGCCGAATACCAGGCTGCACCTGGGACCCGGCTTCGCCGGGTGTACGTCGGCTTCGCCGGCGCACGAAGGAAAGGAGATAAACGCGCAAAACACTGGAGACCTTCTAAAAATAGTAACGTGCAGAGACCTTCTGAAAATAGTAACGGAATGGGAATATCCGCGCGCCATACGAAGGAAGGGAGGTAAACGCTGAAAACACTGGAGAAGATAAGGAAGAGTTACTGGTAGTGGATTCAGACAAAAAAACCAAAATCGGTTCAGCGCTGCGCGCTGAGAGCACGTGTTGAAATATCTCATCGACCAGGTTGTGTCCCGGGTGTACCTGAATATGGCCACCAAATTTGAAACAGATCCATCGAGAACCTTGGCCGCGCATCGCGAACAGACACACACACAGACACAAGTCGTATATATATATATATATATAGATATAGAAGCTCTAAGCTGTTGTCCTTACAAAATCGTACTTTAAATGTGCAGAGCATGGCTGTTCCTTTTTTGTGATTTTGATATTTAAATATCTAATTTTTGTTTTCTTATTGTAATTTGTTAACTGTTACATGTAGCCCTTCGGGATTTTAAAAACAAATTGCCTTGCCTTGTCTTGCCTTGCCTCGCCTTGACTACTAAATCATGTCCAAATGTCTCGAAGAAAATGTAAGTTTTACGCCCTCACGGCAAAGCCATTAGGGGCATGTTACACGGGGAAACCCGGCTTTGTATGAAAATAAAAAATAAAAATGCAGGGTTGGGGGGGGGGGGGGGGATGTAGACAGCTGGCTGCCGGCTGCTAGAGGGGACCTGAAATGGGCTAGGGACCGGGTTGGGTCGTCTTGGGTCAGTGCTGAAATGGTTACTTTATTGGCTGTTGGCCGAACGGACACCCGGGCTTCATATTTTTGCATGCATGTATTCGTGTTTCCAAGGCCTGAGGCTTTCGCTGTGACCCTGGGATCTTTATCGTGCGCATGCGTGCACACGGGGGTGTTTTGACACCGAAGAGAGTCTGCACACAGTTGACTCTGGGACACACATCCCGCGCCGAACTTGGGGGTTGAACCCACGCTCCAAATGTCTCAAGGGAGATGGTAAAGTTGTATGTCTAAAGCAAGGTGTGGTGGATCAGATTGTGTAACTGTCTCACATCATCGTCTCGCTCGTCTTTGAGGTTAGATAAGTTTAAGAAAATGTTTTGGTTATGCCTGTGAACGGAAACACATTCAAACAGGCTGTTTTGTTTAGAAGCTAGATATTGCATGACAGAAATAGGAACAATAGTCTATGTATAGTCTGTACACGAACCCACAATGATTGATCACACGCGGGAGCGGAAATAGGGGACTGAGTTAACAAAGAATAACGCACATCAACAAACTCTGTCACATCTTACTCCCTTAACCCCTTTCCCCGAGGTACTTGTTCAACATTCGACAGCCGCAAAATTGAAACTCTATTACATTATCTTCCGTTTTCCCTTCCAACGGCAACAGATGTTTCGTGCGAGTTTTGTTGTTTTACAATACTTCATACAGCAGCGAGAGAGGGGACAGAAAAACAGAGATGATGGAAGAACAGCTGACGTCGCCAGGGCTGAAAAATACTGTCCCAAAAACTCATCTCCGTTGGGCAACGGAATTGTTGCATGCAACAGGTACTAGAAGCAACCAAGTATGGACCAAGCGAAGAAGACCAAAGGGAAGAAGGTTTTCTGAACACAAAAATTACTGCTATATTTTTTTGTTACTGAATTTTGTATGGAAATGACCAAAAACGTGGGACATTGTTTTCTTGAAATTGAGGACGTTTTGCTCAAGAAAGCCTTCTAGTGTTATAATTGTATGATAGCACATGGTGTATGTACGCTCAATACCATATTTTGCCCTTTTCTTTCACAACCATGCGGATCGGAGCTCGGTATTCACTGTGATGCCAACAGCGTGTCTCCACTGGTATCTCAAACTGAGCTATCTTGCCGCACTTTCAAGGAACACAACTTTTGCACAGGCCATAAAAAAACTAACAGAGTTATGCCGAACATGGTCGATTGATTCCATGGCCTGTTCTTGCGTGATGGTACAATAAACTGTAGCCAGACAGGCAATATCCGTGCCTGGGATCGACTGTGTGCACGCTATCGTTGACTGCTGATCACTGGGTAATAGCTTTTTCCGACAGTTTGTGTGGCAGTTTGTGAAACGCTGGCACTTTAGCGCTCCGTATGGGTATCCTGTTAAAAGTTATTTTTGTGTTTGATATTCCGACAAACAAATGTGGTGTTGTTTTCATCGTCTTTTACAAATGTTGTTTTTTTTATAAATTTTATCCTCAAGGGTTTTTACTGGATGGGCTTTGAGCTAACGATTAACAAGTGGCTCCAACGTTGCAAATCCTCTAACACTCTTAAAAACATCAAAGCTCACAGCAGATTTGAAGTTGTATTCATCCGCTAAAAGCCTCTTCGGACAAGACAATGGCCTAATGCTGCACTGCGTTCTGTGGAAACCACATTGTTCCAAATGGAATCTGAAAAGACGTAACGTCTACTACTTTGTTTTTCAGAGTCGTCAAGATACACAGTAACACTGTTTTTTTTAAAGATTCAAAAGGCTAGAAGGGCTCGTTCGCACTCAGACAAAAACGTATGTGCAGCGCATTCTTCTCCAAAATCGGACGCTGACCAAACTTAATGCAGTTATCAAGCTTTTACCTCACAACCACCACGACCAACATCACCACAACCTCCACTACAACAAGCAGTAACAACAACAACGCCTCGGTCAGCTATCAGCGATCTCTCTCCCCCCCCCCCCCCCCCCAGGCCCCCTCTCCAAGGGGATAGAAACCAAATAAAGAAGAGGACCATCGCATGCAACAATTACTAGAAAGCGCCACAGTGACCCACAGGCTTCAAAACCTTCAGACCCAGCTTGGTCGATGACTCGCGCATTTGCAGAGAATATGTAAGTATGTGACAAGGCACAAGAAAAAGCGACATAGTAGAAAAGTTTGACGAAATGAGTCTTGAGTGTCGTGAATAAGAGCAAAAGTTGCAGCGTAACATCCAATACACATATTCATTTAATCTTTCTTACTTTAGAAATGACAATCTTTCAAATGCATAATTATGGTCCTAGAACGAACGTTTCCGGGAATTCAACTCACAACGTAAGCTATTCATATTGACACAGCGTTGCAAGCTAAATAACCTGCTCAGTTTGAATCATTTCTAAAAAATAAATCATGAATTTGACCCTGTATAGAAGACCTTGTACACACACAAAAAAGGAAAATGTCAAAATGAGTAAATCCTCACCTGCCCAAAGTTGTCGCAATATAACTCAATCAATCAATATGAGGCTTATAACTCGAAAATGTGTTGTGCGATTTATGCCACCTTTTCCCAAACGCTGTCACGTATGTTTCGCCTGAGATCCAGTCGATTTTTTTGCGGAAAATTGAGTTGAGGGATGATTGTTGGAGCAAGGGATATGGAGAGGGGGGGGGCAGGGAGGGGGGATGGTGGGGGAGGGATGCGATGGGTCGTAAGAGCAGACACCAAGATAAGCGGTCACTAATGCAATTACTCTATGTGCTTCAAAGGTTAATGTCCACTTTGAAGCTAGGGAGGCTTTTAAAAGCTAAAGATGCTGCCCTGCGGCATGGAATAGAAAGCAGGATTTAAGAAAAAGGTAATGCTAATAGGCATGTCTCTAAACAACAACAACAAAAGTGGATCAATCCACATTGCGTTTAATAATGAAACAAAAACGAAACAAAGCGTTATTGACACCTTCCCTCTCTCTTTCCCCCTCCCCGATCTAAATCCTATTCATTTTTGCGCAATGCTAATAGCAATGTCAATCAAAGGCAAAAACAAAATTGGTGAATGCTTTCTGCTCTCTCTCTCTCTCTCTCTCTCTCTCTCTCTCTCTCTCTCTCTCTCTCTCTCTCTCTCTCTCTCTCTCTCTCTCTCTCTCTCTCTCTCTCTACCGGCACAGTTGGCCTAGTGGTAAGGCGTCCGCCCCGTGATCGGGAGGTCGTGGGTTCGAACCCCGGCCGGGTCATACCTAAGACTTTAAAATTGGCAATCTAGTGGCTGCTCCGCCTGGCGTCTGGCATTATGGGGTTAGTGCTAGGACTGGTTGGTCCGGTGTCCGAATAATGTGACTGGGTGAGACATGAAGCCTGTGCTGCGACTTCTGTCTTGTGTGTGGCGCACGTTATATGTCAAAGCAGCACCGCCCTGATATGGCCCTTCGTGGTCGGCTGGGCGTTAAGCAAACAAACAAACAAAAAATGTCCATCCTTGCTATTCTCTCAGGTGCCAGGCAATTGGTTCCCGCATAACTCTCACTTACTCTTGTTGCACACGCCGCATGTATTGAGAGCGCTTACGTCCCTTTGTTTCTCAAACCTTAAAATAGCTCTGCCTTCTTTGATTAGGATTATGATGAACCATCTCAATGACGAGTAAATGACGGGCGCAGTGGCGTGGTGGTAAGACGTCGTCCTCCTAATCGAAAGGTCGTGAGTTCGAATCCCGGCCGCGGCCGCCTGGTGGGTTAAGAGTGGAGATTTTTCCGATCTCCCAGGTCAACTTGTGTGCAGACCTGCTAGTGACTTAACTGGCCCCTTCGTGTGTACACGCATGCACAAGATCAAATGCGCACGGAAAAGAACCTGTAATCCATGTCAGAGTTCGGTGGATTACAGAAACACGAAAATACCCTGCATGCCTCCCCCGAAATTGGCGTATGCTGCCTGAATGGCGGGGTAAAAACGGTCATACACGTAAAAATCCATTCGTGCTTAAAACATAAGTGAACGTGGGAGTCTAAACCCATGAACGAAGAAGAAGAGGAGAAGAAATGACGAGTCGCTAGTCCTGTTGAGTCCATTGACTCTAAGGCTGAAGCGTACGAAGCGAAAGTGGGTGCCACCTAACTGGGTGATAACAAACCGCGTGTTCTGATTCGTTGAAATCACAACTAATCTCAAATTTAACCAATCCAACACTGTGGCTAGCTCCCATCCGGTTGACTACTTTCTCGTGCGCCCAGGCCCAGGTCCAATGCTGGTCCTGATAACGAACTGAGGTCAGTTGATTCAAGTCATCTGCAACACGTTTGGCAACTCTTAACGGAACCTTCCTTCTCGGATTAAGCGAGCACGTGCACCACCTTAGATCTGTCGAATAGTGTATCCTCAGAATAAGAGCATCCTTCCCCTTGACACATCCCCACAGATCTACAGCCCGGCTACTTCTATGCAGACTGGGAATTGTTTTTTTTCTTCTGAATTATGTTCGTAATTGACGCCATTGTCAATGAACAAAATTATTTCAGAACACACACAAAATAGACGAATTTCGAAAATAGCTCTGTCGGGTTTGTATGGGTTGTGAAAGAGTGAATACCCTTGCTTTTAGGGGAACAAACATTGCACGGGCCAATCACTAGCGGGGGGGGGGGGGGGGGGGGTGTCTGAAACACGTGCACAAGATGCACGCATGGATTTATTTGTCCCCGAAAAAGCAAGAGTATTCACTCTATCACAACCCATACAAACTCCACAGAGTTATTTCCAAACAAATAATGAGGCTGGTGACGTGTCCAAGTGAGTGTTCTTATGTTCTTATGTTATGTTCTTAACCCATGTAAAAACGCGGAGAGATCTGTGGGGGTTTACATGATCGTGTAAACGAGAAGGGAGGTCCCTTTAACATTGTCAATAACAGCTATCGAAATGACACTTTGCAGCAATCTTTTTCTCTCTTCTTCTGCACGTGCTGTAAATGTAAGAACGTTGGCATGAGGCAGGCATATGTTCCCATTTAACACGATAATGGAACATGATGGAACGACTATCGGTTTATCGTGAAGTGTTTTCACTAACCTCTCTTTCTTTTCCTCCTTGTCAATCTCACTTCGGTTTTTTGTTCTTCTCTAAATTAAATTCTATTGTTTCCGCATCTTCCTGTCTGTTTTTTTTTTTTTTGGCCCTGTTTTGATTGTTTCGGGTGTAGAAAGATTGCATCCTTTAACTAATTTGATTTTAGCGGCTCTCTTTCTTTTTGTTTCTTTCTGTTATTTTCTTTTTCGGTTTCTTCTTCTTGTCGTTCGCTGACTCTTTTTCGGTTTAAATTTCACTTTGTTCCTGTTCCTGCCCTTTTTTTCGTTGCTTCCGAATCTTCTACCCCCAAAGTGTTTGTCCTTTTTCTTTTAGCCTTCTCTTTATCCGCCTGTTCTTTGCTTTATCCACTTTCATTTCATCATCTCCTCCAGTTGTTCTGGCCCCGAATGGCCTTTCAGCGTTCAGAGGACCTACACACTCAAGAATGAATCGATCGACATAGTCATAGAAAACTTTCAATGTCCCGCGTTACCATCTCCCGCCATCTCACCTTCTCATACAGGTCTCTTATTCGACACACATGGCATACAAGCATATTCTCGTTCTTGTTCTTGTTCTTGTTCTTGGTCTTGTTCTTGTTCTTGGTCTTGTTCTTGTACTGTTCTTGTTCTTGGTCTTGTTCTTGGTCTTGTTCTTGTACTGTTCTTGTTCTTGTTCTTGGTCTTGTTCTTGTTCTTGGTCTTGTTCTTGTTCTTGGTCTTGTTCTTGGTCTTGTTCTTGGTCTTGTTCTTGTTCTTGTTCTTGTTCTTGTACTGTTCTTGTTCTTGGTCTTGTTCTTGTTCTTGTTCTTGTACTGTTCTTGTTCTTGGTCTTGTTCTTGTTCTTGTTCTTGTTCTTGTTCTTGGTCTTGTTCTTGGTCTTGTTCTTGTTCTTGTACTGTTCTTGGTCTTGTTCTTGTTCTTGTTCTTGTTCTTGTTCTTGGTCTTGTTCTTGGTCTTGTTCTTGGTCTTGGTCTTGGTCTTGTTCTTGGTCTTGTTCTTGGTCTTGTTCTTGTACTGTTCTTGTTCTTGGTCTTGTTCTTGGTCTTGTTCTTGGTCTTGTTCTTGTTCTTGGTCTTGTTCTTGTTCTTGGTCTTGTTCTTGTTCTTGTTCTTGTACTGTTCTTGTTCTTGGTCTTGTTCTTGTTCTTGGTCTTGTTCTTGTACTGTTCTTGTTCCTCTTCTTCTTCTCTTCTTCTTCACAACTTGTTACTACGCCCCTTTCCTTTCCTACGTTATTTTCTTTTCCGAAGAAGATGGTGTTCTTTGGCACGATATAAGTGGGTGGTTCTTATATTAAGTATTTCTTCTTGTCTTTCTTTTTGTTGGTCTGGTTCTTCTTCTTTCATTAATTTTTGCCTCGGGTTTTTATCAAAACTATCTAGCTGCTCTGTTGCACCTGCTTCCGCCGTTCTTGCCCCTTGTGTTATTCTAAGTCTGATAATGTCCTAGTAGTATCTTCTTTTATTTCTTCTTCCCTTTCTTTTTCCTCATCACATCCCCCATCCAAATCACTGAGGCCCCGATATCAATCCCACCCCGGCGGGGATGTAGCTCAGTCGGTAGCGCGCTGGATTTGTATCCAGTTGGCCGCTGTCAGCGTGATTTCGTCCCCACGTTCGGCGAGAGATTTATTTCTCAGAGTCAACTTTGTGTGCAGACTCTCCTCGGTGTCCGAACACCCCCGTGTGTACACGCAAGTACAAGACCAAGTGCGCACGAAAAAGATCCTGTAATCCATGTCAGAGTTCGGTGGGTTATAGAAACACGAAAATACCCAGATTGCTTCCTCCGAAAACGGCGTATGGCTGCCTAAATGGCGGGGTAAAAAACGGTCATACACGTAAAATTCCACTCGTGCAAAAAACACGAGTGTACGTGGGAGTTTCAGCCCACAAACGCAGAAGAAGAAGAAGAATCCCACCCCAACCCCTTACCCCCCAGATGCTATTCTTTCTTTTGTCGGGTTTCTCTTGCTTTTGTTGAAGAGAGTTTCGAAACTTTTTACTGCTGTTGCAGTTTACAACTACATTTGAAAGTCAGCAAACCGAGCGACCGTTGAGACAGAGACGAGATTTTTGTGAAATGGTCCACGAGATGGTTGGAATAACATGGACAAAAGATAACGTTTCTTCTTCGTCATAGTCGTAATGTTGTCGTTAATGTCGTCTTTTTATGCGTTTGCTTCATTCTTGTCTGCTAGACAATTTTGCTATATTTTCTGCATGTTTACTGCTGCTAGTAAAAGTCAGCAAACTGAACTGCAATTTAGATCAAATCGATTAACAAAACGGTCCATTAATGCTTCCAGACGTCAGATGAGGCAAAATAGGCTGTCGCTATTGCGTCTTCTTTCTCCATCTTGTTGTCGTCTGTCTTCCTCTTCTTCCTTTTATTCTTCCTGTCTTTCTTCACCTCTTCCTTCTTCTTCTTCTCTGTATACGAAGTTTTCGTCCTGTGTCCATCCCCTCTCCTCTCGCTTCTTGGTCATGGCACTTCTCTTTTCCTCTATTCATCATTGTTGTTGTCATCGGGTGTGGCCACCTGATACTCGCTTTTCAAGTCCTCGTTAGTCTTCCTCTTCTTCTTCTTCGACAATATTTTAATCATTTGTGACAGGGGAGGCTACCGCTCCTTTCACAGCAGACTCTGCACCCGAGTTGTTGGCCTTTAAGTCAACACCTCTGGATTGTGGAATTCTGTTTGTGATGGGGTCTGGTGGTTTCCGATTGTCTGTATGTTCATGGAAACCTTCAGGTTTGCATAACAGTTTTTCAATCCTGTTTGATTGCACTTCGCCTCCCGAGGTGATCGTAGTGTTTCGGCACTCGGTTACACATTTTTCATTTTTCCCTACAACCCTTCCCTTTGTTTTATTCTTCTTGTCTTTCTTCGCCTCTTCCTTCTTCTTCTTGTCTGTGTACAAAGCTATCGTCCTCCGTCCCTTCTCCTCTTGGTCATGCCACTTTTCTTTTCCTCTATTCATCACTGCTGTTATCATCGGGATTTTAACACCTGATACTCATTTTTCAAGTCCTCCTCGTTATTCTTCCTCTTCTTCCTTTCCATCGAACACATTTTAATACTCCTTTCCCTACCACCCTTCAATTAACTCAACGTCACCATGTTCTTCTCCGTCTCAGCCAGTCTTCGTTTTTGAAGAGAGTTCCGAAACTTTTTGATGTGATTTACTGTTCTACTGCAGATCCAGGCGGAAAATAAAAACCGAACAAAGTCATGCAGCAGGAAGTTAGCTACATGTAGCGGGCTGGTTGGGCCTAGCGACGCGAAGGCAAGGCTAGTACTTCAGTGGAACCCCCCTTTTAAGACCCACACAAATCTGAGAAAATCAGGTCTTAAAAAGGACGGAGTCTAAAAATGGGGGTACATTTACAAATGTTATGAACCGAAAATCTGAAAAATCAACGTCTGAAAAAGGAGGGAGTCTTTACATGGGGGTAAATTAACAAAGGTTTTGAACAGAAAATCTGAAAAATCAACGTCTGAAAAAGGAGGGAGTCTTTACATGGGGGTAAATTAACAAAGGTTTTGAACAGAAAATCTGAAAAATCAACGTCTGAAAAAGGAGGGAGTCTTTACATGGGGGTAAATTAACAAAGGTTTTGAACAGAAAATCTGAAAAATCAACGTCTGAAAAAGGAGGGAGTCTTTACATGGGGGTAAATTAACAAAGGTTTTGAACAGAAAATCTGAAAAATCAACGTCTGAAAAAGGAGGGAGTCTTTACATGGGGGTAAATTAACAAAGGTTTTGAACAGAAAATCTGAAAAATCAACGTCTGAAAAAGGAGGGAGTCTTTACAATGGGGGTAAATTAACAAAGGTTTTGAACAGAAAATCTGAAAAATCAACGTCTGAAAAAGGAGGGAGTCTTTACATGGGGGTAAATTAACAAAGGTTTTGAACAGAAAATCTGAAAAATCAACGTCTGAAAAAGGAGGAAGTCCTAAATTGGGGGTCTTCGAAGGTGGTTTCCACTGTACTAGCGAAGGGGAAGGGAAGAGCCGATCCAAAGGGGGTTCTACTGTACTAGCGAAGGGGAAGGGAAGAGCCGATCCAAAGGACAATTAAGCCGGGGACGGTGTGTAAAATGGCCGGCGCGCTGTCTGGGAGGGATGACACTGTGACCAGACGATCAGAGAAGGGTTGACCAAGGAGGCGAGCGGCTGGTCAGAGGTCCAGACAGAACACACTTTAAAGTCCGCTGGCGTCTAATGGACATCAAACCAATGGTCTGATGGTCCGGCTAAGAGGAGTAGGCCGTATAATTATGAATGTAACGGGACGGGAGAAAGGGGGTGGACGGAGCGTTGAGGGTGGGGGGGGGGGGGGGAGGGTCGTAGGGCCGCGAGCACCTCTGAGACATACATAGCCTAGTGGAGAGAACGAAAAAAAGTAAAAAGTAAATTTTAAGGGGCTTAT
Organism: Littorina saxatilis; assembly: GCF_037325665.1. Classification (NCBI taxonomy): domain Eukaryota; kingdom Metazoa; phylum Mollusca; class Gastropoda; order Littorinimorpha; family Littorinidae; genus Littorina; species Littorina saxatilis. Next base: position 54,543,047 of record NC_090249.1, read on the forward strand.
TGTCCGTCAGGTCTTAATTGCCTATATTGGACATGAATTGGTTTATACGATTCGAGTTTTACGCCCTCACGGCTTTTTGATGTATGCGTGTTTAGGTGGTATCAGCCATCTGCACTTATGGTAGAATGACCAAGATCTTTAACGTGCCCTTGTGGTGACACGGGGGGTGGGAGATGGATACCGTCTCTCGGTCTGCACATAAAGTTGACCCGTGTCCGTCCCGGCCCGGATTCGAACCAGCGACCTCTCGATCACAAGTCCAGTGCTCTACCACCTGAGCTACCCAGGCCCCCGAGAGAACGAATGGCGTTATGGACACTTAAGAAGAGTATATAGCGCGTAATTGTGAATATTACGCGGCGTGAAAATTAGGGGGGGGGGGAGGGGGGCGTTAAGGGGGTACGACGGGTTGGAAAGCAGGAGAGAGAAGTGATGGTATGCTGATCGCTTCAAAAGGGGGGGGGGAGGGGGGCGTTAAGGGGGTACGACGGGTTGGAAAGCAGGAGAGAGAAGTGATGGTATGCTGATCGCTTCAAAAGGGGGGGGGAGGGGGGCGTTAAGGGGGTACGACGGGTTGGAAAGCAGGAGAGAGAAGTGATGGTATGCTGATCGCTTCAAAAGGGGGGGGGGGAGGGGGGCGTTAAGGGGGTACGACGGGTTGGAAAGCAGGAGAGAGAAGTGATGGTATGCTGATCGCTTCAAAAGGGGGGGGGAGGGGGGCGTTAAGGGGGTACGACGGGTTGGAAAGCAGGAGAGAGAAGTGATGGTATGCTGGTCGCTTCAAAAGGGTAGGGGACTAATTGATGGTCGCGCAGGGGAAGTAGGACGTAATATTAATGTTGCGTGGGGAGGAGGAGGGAAGGAGCTAATTGTCTTATGGTAGTTTTAGAAGCGAAGAGCGTTATAAATTCCTTTATTTTTTTTTATAAATGTTGAAGGAGAAGCAAGCGGATATTTGCAGAGAAAAATAGATACTGAGAAAGGACGCGAGACAAAATAAGAGAGTTTAGATCCCGCCATGAAATAACAGGTATGATTATGTGAGCACTTACTATTAGTTTTAAACTTGTTGTGCTCCTTTGTAAACATGTTATATCATCATGATTGTGTGTGTTTAAGAATAAGATACTGTTCAAACCAAGAGAGTTCAGAATAGCGAACTCGTGTCTAAGAAGTCAGCCATTCGACATTTTTGATAGAGACTTTCAAACACAGAGACGGAGAATCTCACACAGACAGTAAAACAATATAAGCGGAGACTTTACGCACAGAAACAGGAGAACTGAAGACGCAGAGAGAATAGCGAGAATGACAGGAAAAGGTTGACATTTGGAACTCATGTCCAGACAGTTTAGATACTTGTTCATCACCAAGAAAGAGCAAAGAGACAGAAAGCGGAGTAAAAATAGAGGCGCTTAGAAAGAGATCGAGACAGAGAAAGATCAAAGTGAAGCTTCTTCAAAGGCTCAGCTATTAGGTCTTTTCCGTCCAAGACGGGTCTTGTGGGGTTGTTTTCCATTCAGCGGTATCGTAATCCTAATAACACATATTCCAAGAAGTAATCCAAATGATTATGGCATAATTCCGACTTCATTCCGCGTGAATTCCCATCATTGACTCGTTCCAAAAGCACCCTTTCACTCAGAAACAGGAAGACAGTCTCAAACACAGGCAGACTACACAAGAGAGAAATTGTGGTATTGTCCCCACCAGCGTCAACGTAATCTTAATGTTTATGAGATATTTCGGAATCAATTCAGCGTGAACTCACATCTGTGACCCGTGCAAAGACTCAGCATGCAGTCTTCGACACAGAAACGGAAAAACTGTCTCAAACACATGAATACGAGACAAGGGAGAGATTATGCAAACTAGGAGCAGTTAACAGGAAAGCTTATCTGGTATCTCTTCACAGGCAATATACCATGAAGAACAGATAACCGCTGAGACCCATTGGCCATTTTCTACGAAGAAGCGATTTCAGACCTAAACCTTCAGTGGCTATTTCGGACCAGAAGCAGAGATAATAATGATGAGAAACGCTGTCGGTGTTGCTGAACATGATGATGAGAAACGCTGTCGGTGTTGCTGAACATGAAGATGAGAAACGCTGTCGGTGTTGCTGAACATGATGATGAGAAACGCTGTCGGTGTTGCTGAACATGATGATGAGAAACGCTGTCGGTGTTGCTGAACATGAAGATGAGAAACGCTGTCGGTGTTGCTGAACATGATGATGAGAAACGCTGTCGGTGTTGCTGAACATGATGATGAGAAACGCTGTCGGTGTTGCTGAACATGATGATGAGAAACGCTGTCGGTGTTGCTGAACATGATGATGAGAAACGCTGTCGGTGTTGCTGAACATGATGATGAGAAACGCTGTCGGTGTTGCTGAACATGAAGATGAGAAACGCTGTCGGTGTTGCTGAACATGATGATGAGAAACGCTGTCGGTGTTGCTGAACATGAAGATGAGAAACGCTGTCGGTGTTGCTGAACATGAAGATGAGAAACGCTGTCGGTGTTGCTGAACATGAAGATGAGAAACGCTGTCGGTGTTGCTGAACATGAAGATGAGAAACGCTGTCGGTGTTGCTGAACATGATGATGAGAAACGCTGTCGGTGTTGCTGAACATGAAGATGAGAAACGCTGTCGGTGTTGCTGAACATGAAGATGAGAAACGCTGTCGGTGTTGCTGAACATGAAGATGAGAAACGCTGTCGGTGTTGCTGAACATGAAGATGAGAAACGCTGTCGGTGTTGCTGAACATGATGATGAGAAACGCTGTCGGTGTTGCTGAACATGATGATGAGAAACGCTGTCGGTGTTGCTGAACATGATGATGAGAAACGCTGTCGGTGTTGCTGAACATGATGATGAGAAACGCTGTCGGTGTTGCTGAACATGAAGATGAGAAACGCTGTCGGTGTTGCTGAACATGAAGATGAATCTCAAACTCCTGCCAGACGTCCATCCGACGTTTTCTACGAAGAAACTATTTCGGACTTGAACTTTCACGGGCTGCTTTCTTCTTCTTCGTTCATGGGCTTAGACTCCCACGTTCACTCATGTTTTTAGCACGAGTGGATTTTTACGTGTGTGGCCGTTTTTACCCCGCCAATCAGGCAGCATACGCCGATTTCGGGGGGGGGGGGGGGGGCATGCTGGGTATATTCGTGTTTCTATAACCCACCGAACTCTGACATGGATTACAGGATCTTTTCCGTGCGCACTTGGTCTTGTGCTTGCGTGTACACACAAAGAGGGTTAAGCCACTAGCAGGTCTGCACACAAGTTGACCTGGGAGAACGGAAAAATCTCCACTCTTAAGCAACCAGGCGGCAGGGACCGGGATTCGAACTCAGGACCTCCCGATTAGGAGGCCGACGTCTTACCACCACGCCACTGCCCCCGTCGCTGCTTTAGACCAAAACAGAAGAAACCCAAAGCAGAAACACAACAGTTCTAAAACACTGCCGTTGTTGCTGCATATGCAGATGAATCTCGTTGAGACACAGTCGGCAGTGCAAGTTTTCTCAGCTGCAGATTTGTTCGTGCATGTGCCATTTCCTTCTCTCGCAAATTTCAGCAGAGTTTGAGGTCTCAGGTGCAATTATTCAAAAGACATCCCTAACAGTGAAACACCAGAGCAACGAAATTTTCACAAGATAACAACAACCACGCACATCAACAACAACAACACAACAAAGAACACCAAAGATAGTTCAATTTTTGACTGCTGTCTGTAGTGCACGGTTCTGCCGAATCGATCAGCACCGAGTGAACAAGCTTACCGGCATCGCAACTTAGTGTTGTTACAACTTTCTTCTTCTTTTTTTTCTTCTTTTTTTTTAAATTGTTTACTTTATGTGTTTGAAATGTCATGCACGAAGGAGGAAAACGGAAGTCCCGCGATGGGTTGAAACAATAACGATAAAAACTAAAAAACACAAAATAAAATTGCTTTTGAGTCATCAAGTTCGCCGCAATTAGGCGTGAGATTTTACACGAGCTATTCTAAAAAATGAAACGCTCTCTGATGATGGTCGATAGCCTACATTGCGTACGACTTATTTTACAAATTCAAAAACTGTGAAAGGTCCTTAAGGTCCATCTAGACAGTTGCTGGCCGATGGCATTTGCCGTCTCCAAAAAGCAATTATCACCAAGTCAAGTGATTGTCATTCAACTAGATACTCTTAGCGGAACTGAATACGAGTATACTGGTCTTTTACTCATTGTTTTCGATTGCTACATGCATAAGAGCTCTAAGGCTTAGAAATTACTTCCCGGGTGAACAATTATGTCAACCACTAGAGAACTGTCCGGGGTTTTACACACAATGAGAGCATCCTTCCTCTTAACCAACAACCTTTTGAAAACATACCTTCTTCTTCTTTTTCTCCTTCGTTCGTGGGCTGAAACTCCCACGTACACTGGTGTTTTTGCACGAGTGGAATTTTACGTGTATGATCGTTTTTACCCCGCCATTTAGGCAGCCATACGCCGCTTTCGGAGGAAGCATGCCGGGTATTTTCGTGTTTCTATAACCCACCGAACTCTGACATAGATTACAGGATCTTTTCCGTGCGCACTTGGTCTTGTGCTTGCGTGTACACACGAAGGGGGTTAAGTCATCAGCAGGTCTGCACATAAGTTGACCTGGGAGATCGGAAAAATCTCCTATCTTAACCCACCAGGCGGCAGCGACCGGGATTCGAACTCACGACCTCCCGATTAGGAGGCCGACGTCATACCACCACGCCACTGCGCCCGTCTTGAACACAAACCAAAACGCCGGGCTGCTTTCTGAACACAGAGAATTGTGCATGTCTACGCTGGTGTCGGTTATACTGTAGAAAAAGTTCATTGAAAAAATTCCAATCTGTAGAGATATGCTTCAAAGTTGAAGCATGCTCTTATCCTATGTAAAATTCAGCATCCCCCCCTCCCAAAAAATTTACACACACTATAACCAATCCACCCCCATCCCCCTCACCCCCCCTCACCCCCCCCCCCCCCCCCCCCCCCCCCCCCCGGCTTTCAACCCGTGAGAAAATTTTCTGTTTCCAAAATAAAAAGTGAAAAGTGCCGACCGTTCCGTCGTGAAGTGTGTCTGCGCGATGTCATTTGTGTGCCCAGTCTATCGTGAAATGTTGCGAGGGTGTCGTGGTGCCTCGTTTAGGCGATGTGGGGCACTAAAATTAAACTTGGAGAATACATGGAATAACCTAGTTTTCTGGGTAGTTATTGAAGTGACTGAACAATTTGTAAATATTATTGGACACAGATCGCCGTTGCTATGGAAACAGCCGCCATATTGGATTTCTAGGAAACGGTTTTACAGCGACATCATACATCAGAAATGCATGATATTTGGCACAAAGATACACATGACTTTTATCTACAATCATATAGAACGATATTTTTACTAAAGACTACAGTTGAATTTATATTAATTTTTGTAATAAGGATTAATGAATTTCTAACTGCATATTTAGTAATCCCTATTACGGCAGTCTATGTCCTGTAGTATTCACATATTTTTCATTTCTTTTCATAAGTCACTTCAATAACTACCCAGAAAACTAAGTTATTCCATGTATTCCCCGTGGTGTGAGACCACCGCAGACTGCTGCTCTAACAAGGCCTTTAACCTTCAAGTCTCAAGTACATCAAAATTGACTGAAGTCTCGAGGGAGAAAAAAGTACAGGAGAAACATCTGACAGACTTGGAGATTTTCTTAAGATAGATAAGATAAGATAAGATAAGATAAGATAAGATAAGAATACTTTAATGCCCATGTTCATTGTACATAAACATGGAAATGTGTCTTTTGGCCGGTGGTTTCAAGTATTTGATTGTTTCTTGGGTCGATTGTATGCGGACGAATTCGACCTTGGAGTAGACACAAAAACTAAACATGAATGATGGACTATAACAAAAAGTTGAAGAAATTAAACATAAATGATGGGCTCAGTGAAAAGTGTAAAAATGGAGTAATCATATGTAGAAGTTTCAATCTTTTGGTCTTCTGCAGCAATTAAAACATCGAATTGTGTCTGTTTTTCTTTGGTATGTTGTTTTTGCTCTATGTGTTGATCGCATCCTCGTGCCTTTATGTGCATGTCTATCTTAAATACCCGATTTGTTTTCTGTCGCAAATTTGTCAAAATGGCCATAACAGTTTCCGTGTTTTGGCAGCTCTTGGTGTTACCTTTACCCTCGCCGTTAAAAAGTTTAAAAAAGAATTCAGAAATCAAAAATCAAGAAAGGTGAAATTATTTGAACGTTTAATTCAGTAAAAAAATAAAAATTATAACATTCACATGCTTTTAATTATAGCAACGTTTTGGGCTATTTGAAATCAGTTCGGCGTTTCACCGACTGCCGACATAAATCAATATATATCCCTCTACTGTATCTTGGATGGCATACCGCAACACGGTGGCCTAGTGGTAAGGCGGCCGCCCCGTGAGCGGGAGGTCGTGGGTTCGAACCCCGGCCGGATCATACCTAAGACTTTAAAATTGACAATCTAGTGGCTGCTCCGCCTGGCGTCTGCCATTATGGGGTTAGTGCAAGGACTGGTTGGTCCGGTGTCAGAATAATGTGACTGGGTGAGACATGAAGCCTGTGCTGCGACTTCAGTCTTGTGTGTGGCGCACGTTAAATGTCAAACCAGCACCGCCCTGGTATCACCCTTCGTGGTGGACTGGGCGTTAAGCAAACAAACAAACAAAAATCTTGGATGGCATTGAACGAATCGTCAGTGTAACTGCATCATCCTAATATATGTATCATCCTCGCGATCATGACATACGAGTGACAGGTACATGAGAGGAAGCCTTTAATCAACCAGAACAATTCAGTCATGTGGAATATGTCAGGAGTGATTGCTTTGAGCCTGGCCTAGATGGCTTTCCAATTTTAATACTGCTGGTGTGTCGTATTCTGCTGGTGTGTCCTTCTCTTCGGCCCATCAGTCACTGTTAGAGATCGGTTGTAACTTCTCAATGTAAAATTCGGCTGAACTTTTAGCACTAGGTCTTAAAAGCAGTTTTGCACTTGTATGTATGTACATAATTATGATAGAATATTGATGTATGAATTGAAGAAATGTATAAGAACACAAGAATGTATGAATGACAAAGAACAAATGTTTATTTTTGAATGTTTTATGTATGTTTTATTACGGACACAAAAGCTTAGCAATGCAATTTCTCTTTTAGAGATTAATAAAGTTATTGTATTGTATTGTATTGTATTGTATTGTATTGTATTGTATTGTATTGTATTGTATTGTATTGTATTGTATTGTATTGTATTGTATTGTATTGTATTGTATTGTATTGTATTGTATTGTATTGTATTGTATTGTATTGTATTGTATTGTTTGTGTCATCATTATTTGTCTCAACAACGCCGATTTCGCTTTTTGCAGATCATTATTGAAGTAATTTTGACAACTCTTGCACTAACTTTAATAACTTCCCACCTCAGAAACGCCTAAACAACATAAAGGCATAGCTGCACAGAGACAGGATTTGCCTGCAAAGTTACACGGTGGTGAACACTGAGCTTTAATGAAAAAAAATTTAGATTGGCAAAAGCTATTCGGGTGGTTAAACTTAATAGCCAGGCAATCAAACATAAGAATAAGAATAAGAATACTTTATTATCTCATAGAGAAATTCAGGGGTGGTACATAACAATAATACAAACAAGACATTGATTTTACATAAAACATATAGCACTATATAACATGGACATCTTTAAAGCACTGCGCTTACATGTTCTCGCACACCTACGCGTATAACGAACTATGGCTAAACATCATTGCAAAATATCATAACATACAATATATCGCAGGAAATATACGGTTGTACATAAAACCAATACATACATGTACATTACTACTGATTGCACTGGCAGAAGAGGGGCTGAGTCGGGTATGTGGATGTGTTTACATGTTGCTAAGGGTGATGGATTTGGGGATGAAGCTGTTTTGCAGCCTGAGTGTCCTAGCTTTGTGCGTGCGAAGTCTACGGCCAGAGGGAAGGAGTTCATAGACGTGGGCTAGGACATGGGACCTATCTGAAGCTATCCGCCTACTCTTTCTCACCACACGCTTTTCATACAGGGACTCCACACTCCATCACGTTTCATCAATAAATCATCTGTCTGGAAAGGACCTTATCCGCACAATAATGTCACTCCACCAAGGAGAATTACACTCTCGTGTTCAATGCTAGTTCGAATAAACTTGATACACCTTTGTGATCTGACTTTTGTTTTTCGGTTTTTGCTTTTTAATCTTGTTATTTTATCTCTTTTTTATCAGCAGGGGGTGAATAGAAACAGAGCGATTAAAGTTTATTTCCAGCGTCATTGGCAATTAGGTCAGCAGTTTCAGAGCGAGTTCTCGACCTTTTCCTGAATGTGACAGTGTAATCCCCTTACACTTGCGACCAATGGTCCTGAAAATGGATTTTAAAATAAATCACCAAACATTTTCCTCTGACGAACAATAGCTGTGAGGTTGTTGTTGATTTTATTTTTTTTTTATTTTTTTTTTTTTGGGGGGGGGGGGGGTCTTTGGCAAAAGTACGGGGAGTATTTGTGTCACGGGAAACCAGGACCCCGAAACAGAAAGAAAGACTGAAACGGTAATGGTTTTTCTCTGTTTATGTCTGTTCTCCACTGAACCGGCTTCAAACGAGAACACGCATTTGGTGTGCGTGCGTGTGTGTGTGTATATTTGTGTGTGTGCGTGCGTGCGTGCGAGTGTGTGCGTTCGTGTGTGCGTGTGTGCGTGTGTGCGCGTGTGTGTGTGTGACAGAAGTCAGAAGTCAGAAAGTTTAATCGCCAAAAACATGATAGTTCATTGCGATGGGGAGTTTGGGGGAGAAGGAAACAGTTTCGAAAGCAAGAAAAGAGTTATAATGTACAAATCATGGTTTCCATCCCTTACCCGATATGGGAAATTCCGCGTCAGTTTTTGTTTTGTCCGTTTGTTCCGCGATCCGTGTAAAGCAAATTAACACAGTTCTTCCGAATGTCTCAGCACAAGCTAAAGTCCCGAATCATACCCAGAGACAACGAATATGCGAAACGAATAGTCAGCTGTCAACTGAGGTAGAACCTTGTAACGTTTCTGAGCACAGACACTTCTTGTAGCATTGTTCGGAGCTGATCTTTGAACTTGCCTCTGTCGACTGGTGACCCTTGCCGAAGCTTGTTACACTACTCCTTTTCTTCTTACATTTAGTCAAGTTTTTACTAAATGTTTTAACATAGAGGGGGAATCGAGACGAGGGTCGTGGTGTATGTGTGTGTGTGTCTGTGCGTGTGTGTGTGTGTAGAGCGATTCAGACCAAACTACTGGACCGATCTTTATGAAATTTTACATGAGAGTTCCTGGGAATGATATCCCCGGACGTTTTTCTTTTCTTTTTTTCGATAAATACCTTTGATGACGTCATATCCGGCTTTTTGTAAAAGTTGAGGCGGCACTGTCACACCCTCATTTTTCAATCAAATTGATTGAAATTTTGGCCAAGTAATCTTCGACGAAGGCCGGACTTCGGTATTGCATTTCAGCTTGGTGGCTTAAAAATTAATTAATGACTTTGGTCATTAAAAATCTGAAAATTGTTTTTAAAAAAAATTATAAAACGATCCAAATTTACGTTCATCTTTTTCTTTATCATTTTCTGATTCCAAAAACATATATAAATATGTTATATTTGGATTAAAAACAAGATCTGAAAATTAAAAATATAAAAATTATGATCAAAATTAAATTTTTGAAATCAATTTAAAAACACTTTCATCTTATTCCTTGTCGGTTCCTGATTCCAAAAACATATAGATATGATATGTTTGGATTAAAAACACGCTCAGAAAGTTAAAACGAAGAGAGGTACAGAAAAGCGTGCTATCCTTCTCAGCGCAACTACTACCCCGCTCTTCTTGTCAATTTCCCTGCCTTTGCCACGAGCGGTGGACTGACGATGCTACGAGTATACGGTCTTGCTGAAAAATTGCATTGCGTTCAGTTTCATTCTGTGAGTTCGACAGCTTGACTAAATGTTGTATTTACGCGACTTGTTGTAGCATGTGGCGAGCTGCTTGTTTTATCATCCAGTACGTGCCTGGAAGATGTGTGTGTGACAGAGAGAGAGAGAGAGAGAGAGAGAGAGAGAGAGAGAGTGGGAGGGGAGAGGTGTGTGTGTTTTGTGTGCAGGGGTACACGGAACAGGAAGGGGGAGGGCGATATGCGTGAAAGTCGGAGATTACTAGACTTTGCAATAAATTTGAGGACTGATGGATCATTTTGTGAGCAAGCATTGTACGCGGAGAAAATGCGATCAAAGCCATTGGCGACACCTGCAACCACTTGATGCAGGAGTATTTAATCCCCCAACATCGACGTAGCGTCACCACTCACTAGTGGTATACATTTCTAAACGATACGAGAGACAGAGAAAGTCACATCTATTTGTTAAAATACATATGTATTTATTTTTGCAGCTTCTGCGCGGTCCTTTGCAATGACCCCCTCCCTCCCTCCCTCCCCAGACAGAAAAAATTCAATCAAAATCATTTTTGACACGTACAACCAGTTGATGCAGGAGTATTTAATCCTCCCACCATCGACGTGGCGTCACCATTAACTTTGGCACTATCGCACAAAAGTGATCATCTGTAAGCTCTCCGAGCTTGGCTTCGAGATCAATTAATGTGATATGTATATTGCACACTGTAATTTAACCTCACAAACCTTAAAATGTTGAGAGAGAATTTTAATAACTGATTTTTGATGTTGCACTTTAAAAATTAAGAAAAGTACATCTTTACAAGTTTGTATGCAAAGCCAAGATTTACTGCGGTCGAAGAATTTTCCTTTGACGGATGATTTTGTAATGGCCCTTCAAGACCTTAAAGATGGAACGGTTGAACTTTTAACTCCGTGGCAATAATTATATATTCAACCGATCAAATAGCTTGAGCTTTAGTTTCAATCTTTGTCTCTTCTTTCTTTTCTTCGTTCTTCTTCTTTTCAGTCAGAAAGGTTACAAATGGTAAATGCCAACCTGTCCCAAAGCCAGGACGACAGCCTGCGTCTTTTTACATTCAGTCAAGTTTTGACTAAATGTTTTAACATAGAGGGGGAATCGAGACGAGGGTCGTGGTGTATGTGTGTGTGTGTGTGTGTGTGTGTCTGTGTGTGTGTGTGTGTGTGTGTAGAGCGATTCAGACCAAACTACTGGACCGATCTTTATGAAATTTTACATGAGAGTTCCTCGGAATGATATCCCCGGACATTTTTTTCTTATTTTCGATCAATATGACGTCATATCCGGTTTTTTGTAAAAGTTGAGGCGGCACTGTCATACCCTCATTTTTTAATCAAATTGATTGAAATTTTGGCCAAGCAATCTTCGACGAAGGCCGGACTTCGGTATTGCATTTCAGCTTGGTGGCTTGAAAATTAATTAATGACTTTGGTCTGAAAATTGTTAAAAAAAACAAAAACAATTATAAATCGATTCAAATTTACGTACATCTTATTCTTCATCATTTTCTGATTCCAAAAACATATAAATATGTTATATTTGGATTAAAAACAAGCTCTGAAAATTAAAAATATAAATATTATGATCAAAATTAAATTTTCGAAATCAATTTAAAAACACTTTCATCTTATTCCTTGTCGGTTCCTGATTCCAAAAACATAATAGATATGATATGTTTGGATTAAAAACACGCTCAGAAAGTTAAAACGAAGAGAGGTACAGAAAAGCGTGCTATCCTTCTCAGCGCAACTACGGTACTACCCCGCTCTTCTTGTCAATTTCCCTGCCTTTGCCACGAGCGGTGGACTGACGATGCTACGAGTATACGGTCTTGCTGAAAAATTGCATTGCGTTCAGTTTCATTCTGTGAGTTCGACAGCTTGACTAAATGTTGTATTTTCGCCTTACGCGACTTCTTTAAACTATTTCTGTCGTTAAAGGTGGTCGTCTACATTTTTGATTTTTTTTCAATAATCTTATGGTTAGATTTCGCTAAAAAGTTATGTCAGATGATGAATGAACCATGGGGGAAAAAGTAATAGAAAAAAAAATATGTAAAAAAAAAAAAAAAAGATTTTATTTTTGGGTAGCGTGACTCACGCTTCCAATATTTTGTTTTCTGTTTGCTGAGAACATGTGCTTTGCCTAAAAATACTGACCAATCAAATTCATGTCACTATGCTTATACTTATAGCCACGCCCAAACAAGTGCAGCAACAGTTTGACACTGGAGCGCTGCATGTCCACGCTTTTTTTTTAAACGCACGAAATGCACGGGATTTGAGAGGAATTTTGCGCTTGGCATTTTCCAAATAAGGATATCCTACTATGAGTACTACGCTGGAATACTACAATGAATTTTCAAACGGCTACACTGGCTTCGTCTTTCCTGATCGAAAGGGTGTGTATTGTTGATAATTGCAGATAATAGACTCTGCATTTTAATGGTCAAATGGCGATTTCGGTATAAACATGTAGACAAGGACCTTTAATAGTGTCCCTTATCACCCTTGAACTCAGATGTGAGCCTCCAGCGCTCGGCCTCCCACACCGAGTTACACCTACACCCGTCTCGTGTGTTTTGTTTGTTGTTTTGTTTTTTTGTTTTTTCGTGGGGTTGATGCATCCTGCGTTCTCCACACAGTGACATTGTGGTCACATCTGTGGTGCTGATCTCAGGTTACATATTTGTTTGTTTGTTTGTGTGTGTATTTGTTTGTTTGTTTGTCGTGTTGTGTTGGGTCGTGTGTGTGTGTGTGTGTGTGTGTGGGTGGGTGGGTGGGTGGGTGTGTCTGTGTGTGTCTGTGTCTGTCTGTGTGTGTTTGTGTGTATGTGTCTGTGTCTCTTGTGTGTGTCTGTTGTTGTTGTCGTTGTTGTTGTTGCTGTTGCTGTTGTTGTTGTTATTGTAGTTTGTTGGCACAATTTTGTCTTTGAGGTAATATATCGACAAAAGCAGTAGATCTGAACACCATAAGTCCACAGCCACAGGAGGTGCACTCCGTAGACTCACGCCAATGCTGTATGTGTGGTCAGAGTCAAAGCTAAGTTGGCGGCGGAAGGACGCCCCACTGGCACTTTCACGTACCTGTTGAACCTTACAACTGTCTGTGCTTAACTGATGTGATTAGCTCGCTCAGCCGCGAAAAATCACGTCCATGTGTTTTGCATCTTCATTTACTGGTACCGCTACATCATCGCTGAATCAAGGAGGTTCCTGCTATGTGGCGTAGCGTATGGAACCGATTTGCAACCGTCACATATCCACCCACCTGCTTCGGTAGAGAGAACTGTACAAACAACAGTGAGGAAAAGATCTGACTTGCCACGGTCTTCAGCTAAAGAAGTCAATGTACATTCTCACATAACATGTGCTCCCCCAAAAGCGGCGTATGAATGCCTGAATGGTGGGTAAAAACGGTCATATACGTAAAATCCCACTCGTGGGAGTTTCAGCCCGCGAACGAAGAAGAAGAAGAAGAAGAAGAAAAGATAACTTCTGCCAGGAAGGCTGTGTGTGTGTTTTTTTGTGTGTTTTTTTACAGATGTAAAATCTGAAGATAGCTTTCATTCATCAGAGAGGATTTGATTTGCATGGCATCGAAAAATAGACTGACTGGAACAAGTTCTTACCGACAAATTTACCCTTTTGCCCAGTCGAACGGCCAAGGGGGTTGCCACCTCCACAGTCCCCATAACGTACATGTGTGTTCTACTGATTGCTTCATTAGCCTGGAAGTCTGGGAGATATAGGGGGGGGGGTGTAAGTTTAGCTTACCACGTGCTCATTCAGTTCTAGAACAAATAAAAACAAACGATTAACGATTAGAGACGCTATATTGGGGATAGTTTACGATGTACCCATTTCAATTACAGACATAGGGGTTATTATCGAGTAGGAAAGCTTTAGATAATCGGGAAGTATTGCGATGTGCCCATTTTGTTTTAGTACAGACGGGCAAAAAATAAATCGAATTGGGAAGCTTTATTGGTGGGTCAAGGGTGGAGACTTTTTCGATCTCCAAGGTCAACTTATGTGCAGACCTGCTAGTGCCTTATCCCACTTTGTGTGTACACGCAAGCACAAGACCAAGTGCGCACGGAAAAGAACCTGTAATCCATGTCAGAGTTCTGTGAGTTATAGAAACACAAAAGTTCCCAGCATGCTTCCCCACATTCTGATCATCATCGCTCCACGGCTATCGCCAGTTATCTCTCTGACCGGACGCTAAGGTCCTACGCGAATCTATCAAAACAAGAATACAGAGTTATCTCCCATATGTTGTTCGCGAGCAGTGTTCGGGAGACAAAAATCATTGCAGATTGGCCGACTTCGACAGTGATCTCCGTTCTGTTCTTCACAGTTTGAGTTATGATATCGTTCTAAGGTCAAAACAAGTCGAAATGTTGGGACTGCAGCCGGAAGGAGACAGAATATATAGTTGCATCACTGTCAGAAAAAATCGTCTGCTCCAGCGAGCGCCGAAACCAAACGGTTGTTTATCACGTGACACTTTTGCCATATTTAGAGTTGTTTGCACAGGAAATACAGCCGCGAAAAATAGCTCGCTTGAAACTGTCTTACATATCAATTCCTTTGAAATTTAAAAATTACACAACACCATGAAAAATCATTATCGACGATCGCGAACTTGCTTATATCCATAACACATTACGAAAAGATCTAGATATGTATAAAAAAATAAATCGATTTCTTACCCACAGAAAGAAAACCAAGGCATCCTGTAAGGGATAGAATAAGCCGAACTCATTTTGACCTGAGGTCAGGATGGCTTCCCAAAAAATCGGCGTATGGTGCCTGAATGGCGGAGTAAAAACGGTCATACATGTAAAAATTCACTCGTGCAAAAACATGAGTAGACGTTGGAGTTTCAGCCCATGAACGAAGAAGAAGAAGAAGAAAACGAAGGGGAAATATTACGATGTACCCACCCAGTTCTTTTTAGGACAAACAGACCTGTAATTATCGAATAGGGAAGCTATAATGGTAAATTATAACGATGTTCCCATTCAGTTTTAGGACAGACGGTCGATCATAAATCGAGTAAGGAAGCTATAACGGTGAAATATCACGATGTAACCATTCAGGTTTAGGACAGACGTGTGATTATCGAGTAAGGAAGCTATAACGGTGAAATATCACGATGTAATCATTCAGTTTTAGGACAGACGGTCGATCGTAAATCAAGTGAGGAAGTGTTGCGATGTACCCATTCACCGAATCAGACAGACGGACAAGTTTGCTGTCAATTTTAGCACCAGCCAGTTTTAATGAAGGGATGGCAGGTGAGCACATAACAAACATTCTTGTGCATTCCCCTCATTAGTTACCGTTGCCAATGATGATGGTCACCAGGTGCAGGTAATGAAGTTTGGGGCGGTTAATTACTATTGTGTGTGAAGCACAAATGAGGCTTCTGCATGCCGGAAACTTTTCTCACCTTACAGTAAAAAGGAAAAGAGGCTTGTTGGTTCTTTTGTCTGTTTCTGTTTTCTTGGCTATGTTTCTGTCTGTCTGTCTGTCTGTCTGTCTGTCTGTCTGTCTGTCTGTCTGTCTGTCTGTCTGTCTGTCTGTCTGTCTGTCTGTCTGTCCGTCTGTCTATCTGTCTATCTGTCTGTCAGTCTCTATCTATTTCTTTCTCTCTTCCTCTCTTAAATCTTTATCCTTGTAAAATAAAATTCAATTCTTTCCTTTTTAGACACACAAAGGCTTCTCTGTCTCTATGTGTGTGTGTGTGTGTGTCTCTCTCTCTCTCTCTCTCTCTCTCTCTCTCTCTCTCTCTCTCTCTCTCTCTCTCTCTCTCTCGTTCTCCATCTTTCTCTTGAGGCGTACCCCCGGACAAGATTTTAAACTTTTTGGAGGAGATTAATCTGTTCGGACGTTCGGGATAAAAAAAACGCTCGCGCTGGACCCGAGTACTCTTCAGACTGGCTCGCTCAATAAATATAAATGTTTGGAATGTCTGTGGTGTGAATGTTGGTTTCTGACCAGAAATGCAGATCTATCTCTGGCCGATTCATAGATTCAACCTACAAACTGCGACCTCATCTGTGATCAGATGGCCAAGCAATGCGTGAAATCTTTTATTCTAAAGCCTTATGGCTCGTTTCGACAAGCATTACACGGATGAAATTAACCACATGCAGTTTATTCTTCAGAAAAATGCACACAAAAAATGGGTTGGTTTGGGTGATTTGTACATAGACGTCTTCCTCGCCATAGATTCGCTTATTATTTTGTCTTATGAAGCCGTCATCAACACGAACACAACGATTGCAGAAGCAAACTCTGTACCTACACGACCGAGACACAAGACTGATTATTTCACAGCTGCAATGTGAATAGAGAACAAAGACGTGTTGGGTAAGCTTACTTACGTCAGGTCTTCACTGACAAGCTAGGAACAGACGGAAAATTCCGAACAAAAGTAAATGACGTCAAAGTCTCTTTCGCTTTGCGTGTAACTTTGTCATGACGTATTTTTGTGTGACGCGTTCGGCTGTTCTATCAGCTCAATGGCTGCCTGTTGCCCCGCCGGTGTGAACTCCTCCTACGGCCAAGTCGTTTTTGTGGTTTATTTCGCATTTAGGTCCCAGGTAACATTATGAAGTTTTAATACGATCAATCGGACCTATTATCAAGTTAGTGTATCAACTTTTGAACGAACTGCGCCCAGTAGTTTCCCAGCAATAAGCTGTTAAGTGGAGAAAGACACACAGACAGACACACAATTAAAGTCTGCTGAGCCCAAGTACCGTAAA
>NC_090249.1:54564915-54570212 GCF_037325665.1 Littorina saxatilis
GTCTTTATCGTTTTGCATTTTACCGAACAAATTTGTTTTTTTCCAGTCTGTGTCCCCAAGTTATCTTCCTTTTCATGCGCAGAATTGTTCCCAGAAAAACCGACAAGGGAGATTGTTTTTTATTTGCCAGGTTGGGTGCCTGTTTTGGCGTCTTTCTTTTTGGTGTTCTCATTGGATATTCAGTGATTGATAGTGACAGTTTCGATGATCGTTTTTGCTGTTTGCTCAACAGATTTATTTTTTGTGGGTTTTGCCTTTTGCTGATACTCTCATTCATAGTTAAACTGCGTTAACCATGTTTCGATATGATTTGATTTCGACGTTGAAAGTGCGTTAACTTTGTTTCAACATGATCTGATTTTGACGGTTAAAGTGCGTTAACCTTGTTTCTATATTTGATCTGATTTCGACGGTAAAAATGCGTTAACCTTGTTTTCATATGATCTAATTTCGACGGTAAAAATGCGTTTACCTTGTTTCAGTTTGTTAAACTGAATGCGTACGTTGTTTGTGGGTTCAGCTCTTAAACCAACAAGCAACAAGTCGCGTAAGGCGAAAATACAATATTTAGTCAAGTAGCTGTCGAACTCACAGAATGAAACTGAACGCAATGCCATTTTACTCGTAGCATCGTCAGGCCACCGCTCATGGCAAAGGCAGTGAAATTGACAAGAAGAGCGGGGTAGTAGTTGCGCTAAGAAGGATAGCACGCTTTTCTGTACCTCTCTTTGTTTTAACTTTCTGAGCGTGTTTTTAATCCAAACATATCATATCTATATGTTTTTGGAATCAGGAACCGACAAGGAATAAGATGAAAGTGTTTTTAAATTGATTTGGACAATTTAATTTTGATAATAATTTTTATATATTTAATTTTCAGAGCTTGTTTTTAATCCGAATATAACATATTTATATGTTTTTGGAATCAGCAAATGATGGAGAATAAGATAAACGTAAATTTGGATCGTTTTATAAATTTTTATATTTTTTTACAATTTTCCGATTTTTAATGACCAAAGTCATTAATTAATTTTTAAGCCACCACGCTGAAATGCAATACCGAACCCCGGGCTTTGTCGAAGATTAATTGACCAAAATTTGAACCAATTTGGTTGAAAAATGAGGGCGTGACAGTGCCGCCTCAACTTTCACGAAAAGCCGGATATGACGTCATCAAAGACATTTATCAAAAAAATGAAAAAAAACGTTCGGGGATTTCATACCCAGGAACTCTCATGTCAAATTTCATAAAGATCGGTCCAGTAGTTTAGTCTGAATCGCTCTACACACACACACACACACACACACACACACACGCACGCACGCACACACGCACGCACATACACCACGACCCTCGTTTCGATTCCCCCTCGATGTTATAATATTGAGTCAAAACTTGACTAAATATAACAAGTCGCGTAAGGCGAAAATACAATATTTAGTCAAGTAGCTGTCGAACTCACAGAATGAAACTGAACGCAGCAAGACCGTATACTCGTAGCATCGTCACTCCACCGCCCGTGGCAAAGGCAGTGCCCGTGGAATTGACAAGAAGAGCGGGGTATTCGTTGCGCTAAGAAGGATAGCACGCTTTTCTGTACCTCTCTTCGTTTTAACTTTCTGAGCGTGTTTTTAATCCAAACATATCATATCTATATATTTTTGGAATCAGGAACCGACAAGGAATACGATGAAAGTGTTTTTAAATTGATTTCGAAAAAAAAAATTTGATAATAATTTTTATATATTTAATTTTCAGAGCTTGTTTTTAATCCAAATATAACATATTGATATGTTTTTGGAATCAGCAAATGATGGAGAATAAGATAAACGTAAATTTGGATCGTTTTATAAATTTTTAATTTTTTTTACAATTTTCAGATTTTTAATGACCAAAGTCATTAATTAATTTTTAAGCCACCAAGCTGAAATGCAATACCGAACCCCGGGCTTCGTCGAAGAGTACTTGACCAAAATTTCAACCAATTTGGTTGAAAAATGAGGGCGTGACAGTGCCGCCTCAACTTTCACGAAAAGCCGGATATGACGTCATCAAAGACATTTATCAAAAAAATGAAAAAAACGTTCGGGGATTTCATACCCAGGAACTCTCATGTCAAATTTCATAAAGATCGGTCCAGTAGTTTAGTCTGAATCGCTCTACACACACACACACACACACAGACACACACACGCACACACGCACATACACCACGACCCTCGTTTCGATTCCCCCTCGATGTTAAAATATTTAGTCAAAACTTGACTAAATATAAAAATGATGTAGGGTTTGCTTTGAGTTATGCGCACGAAAAAGTTCCAAAGTTCACAACGAAAGTATCAGGGCTTACGCATGCTGGAAGAAAACAAGTCGCGTAAGGCGAAAATACAATATTTAGTCAAGTAGCTGCCATTTTTCAGCAAGACCGTATACTCGTAGCATCGTCAGTCCACCGCTCATGGCAAAGGCAGTGAAATTGACAAGAAGAGCGGGGTAGTAGTTGCGCTAAGAAGGATAGCACGCTTTTCTGTACCTCTCTTTGTTTGAACTTTCTGAGCGTGTTTTTAATCCAAACATATCATATCTATATGTTTTTGGAATCAGGAACCGACAAGGAATAAGATGAAAGTGTTTTTAAATTGATTTGGACAATTTAATTTTGATAATAATTTTTATATATTTAATTTTCAGAGCTTGTTTTTAATCCGAATATAACATATTTATATGTTTTTGGAATCAGCAAATGATGGAGAATAAGATAAACGTACATTTGGATCGTTTTATAAATTTTTATTTTTTTTTACAATTTTCTGATTTTTAATGACCAAAGTCATTAATTAATTTTTAAGCCACCAAGCTGAAATGCAATACCGAACCCCGGGCTTCGTCGAAGATTACTTGACCAAAATTTGAACCAATTTGGTTGAAAAATGAGGGCGTGACAGTGCCGCCTCAACTTTCATGAAAAGCCGGATATGACGTCATCAAAGACATTTATCAAAAAAATGAAAAAAACGTTCGGGGATTTCATACCCAGGAACTCTCATGTCAAATTTCATAAAGATCGGTCCAGTAGTTTAGTCTGAATCGCTCTACACACACACACACACACACACACACAGACACACACACACACGCACACACACACGCACATACACCACGACCCTCGTTTCGATTCCCCCTCGATGTTAAAATATTTAGTCAAAACTTGACTAAATATAAAAATGGGTAGCGCAGTTGTTAACCCGTGATTTGTAAAAATGTAAAAATATTTTACAAATCACGGCGAACCTAAAACCGCGATTTGTAAAAATGTAAAAATGGAAAAATATCGCATTCCACAAAGTAATGCATGCCTTTTATTATTATTATTTTTCTTGTTTAGAGCCTCTACGCTGAGTGGTGGGGGTGGTTTTAGTTCCACATCCCATTTTGGTGCAATCCCATTTTGCCGCCGTCCCATTTTTTGCCCCATCCCATTTTCGCGACATTTCACAAGCCAAACGTCATTTTACTAACATGTCATAACAATAGCGCGACATCCCATTTTGACACCATATCCCATTTGGCCGCCATGCCGTTTCACCGCATTCCATTTCGCCCCCATCCCATTGTCGCGACATTTCACAAGCCAAGCGTCATTTTACTACCGTGTCATAACAATTGCGCGACATCCCATTTTGACACCATCCCATTTGGCCGCCATCCCATTTTTACATTTCGTCAAGTTTTGACTAAATGTTTTAACGTAGAGGGGGGAATCGAGACGAGGGTCGTGGTGTATGTGCGTGTGTGTGTGTGTCTGTGTGTGTGTGTGTAGAGCAATTCAGACTATACTACTGGGCCGATCTTTATGAAATTTGACATGAGAGTTCCTGGGTATGATATCCCCGGACATTTTTTTCTTTTTTTCGATAAATACCTTTGATGACGTCATATCCGGCTTTTTGTAAAAGTTGAGGCGGCACTGTCACACCCTCATTTTTCAATCAAATTGATTGAAATTTTGGCAAAGCAATCTTCGACAAAGCCCGGGGTTTGGTATTGCATTTCAGCTTGGTGGCTTAAAAACTAATGAGTGAGTTTGGTCATTAAAAATCGGAAATTTGTAATTAAAATTATTTTTTTTATTAAACGATCCAAAAACAATTTCATCTTATTCTTCGTCATTTTCTGATTCCAAAAACATATACATATGTTATATTTGGATTAAAAACAAGCTCTGAAAATTAAAAATATAAAAATTATGATCAAAATTAAATTTCCGAACTCGTTTTAAAAACTATTTCATCTTATTCCTTGTCGGTTCCTGATTCCAAAAACATATAGATATGATATGTTTGGATTAAAAACACGCTCAGAAAGTTAAGGTGTAAGGGTCACCCAGAATTTGGAAAAAAATCGTTTTTCAGATATACTAAATTATGATGTTGCCAAAAGCTAGAACAATATCTCTATTTTCATGTGCAGTTTACATTTTGTCTCTAGCATACATAGTTTTCTTGCAATAAGTGGTCAAAGTAGGTTGGTGGGAATTAAAAATCCCTTTAATCAAGGCCTCTGTTGAATGAAATTATCGGTTCTGATGATGAATTTGATTCCAAAAACTGCTCAGAACAGTCAGACACAGATGATGAATCAGACAGTAGCTCAAGTGAAGATAGTTTTGATTCTAATCTCTTGATGACCCCCCCATAAAGGACATAAACTGATAGATGTTGAACTTTTTGCTGTTTTATGTGGTGAAAGTTCGCGCAAAATCACAGGCAGCTGCACTGTCTGAATGAAAAACTTTTTTAAATATTCACCTATTCCATTGAAACTTTGCACATCAAATGTTCACTTGACTGGCTATAGTTTGTTCTAGAATGAAGCTGATAATCAGAAAAATAGATTTTTTTTTATTGTGTGATATATCATAATAATATAGAATTATAGTATTCTTTTGCTAATGCTACTAAAAGCAACATTTCCAACAAAACAGAAAGCTTTTAGAACATACTGTAGGTAATGATGCTTTAAATATGAGTGCCAATTTATTTTTCAATTGGACACATAGTTTTTCCCCAAGAGATATTTCAAAAATGCTAAAATTAGCATTTTTGCAGGTTTATTTTGCCCATTATTTTACGAATTAAATAATTTTGTCAGTTGTTCTACTTAATGTAGGTATTCAAACTTGATGTTTTCTGAAAATATAATGATTTTTGAAGAAAACTACCAAACATCAAGCCAATTCATTGATTGCAAGTGACTGAATAAAAAAATTACAGTTTTGGTCCGACAATCTGGGTGA
>NC_090249.1:54570412-54592912 GCF_037325665.1 Littorina saxatilis
AGAGAGAGAGAGAGAGAGAGAGAGAGAGAGAGAGAGAGTGAGTGGGAGGGGAGAGGTGTGTGTGTTTTGTGTGCAGGGGTACACGGAACAGGAAGGGGGAGGGCGATATGCGTGAAAGTCGGAGATTACTAGACTTTGCAATAAATTTGAGGACTGATGGATCATTTTGTGAGCAAGCATTGTACGCGGAGAAAATGCGATCAAAGCCATTGGCGACACCTGCAACCACTTGATGCAGGAGTATTTAATCCCCCAACATCGACGTAGCGTCACCACTCACTAGTGGTATACATTTCTAAACGATACGAGAGACAGAGAAAGTCACATCTATTTGTTAAAATACATATGTATTTATTTTTGCAGCTTCTGCGCGGTCCTTTGCAATGACCCCCTCCCTCCCTCCCTCCCCAGACAGAAAAAATTCAATCAAAATCATTTTTGACACGTACAACCAGTTGATGCAGGAGTATTTAATCCTCCCACCATCGACGTGGCGTCACCATTAACTTTGGCACTATCGCACAAAAGTGATCATCTGTAAGCTCTCCGAGCTTGGCTTCGAGATCAATTAATGTGATATGTATATTGCACACTGTAATTTAACCTCACAAACCTTAAAATGTTGAGAGAGAATTTTAATAACTGATTTTTGATGTTGCACTTTAAAAATTAAGAAAAGTACATCTTTACAAGTTTGTATGCAAAGCCAAGATTTACTGCGGTCGAAGAATTTTCCTTTGACGGATGATTTTGTAATGGCCCTTCAAGACCTTAAAGATGGAACGGTTGAACTTTTAACTCCGTGGCAATAATTATATATTCAACCGATCAAATAGCTTGAGCTTTAGTTTCAATCTTTGTCTCTTCTTTCTTTTCTTCGTTCTTCTTCTTTTCAGTCAGAAAGGTTACAAATGGTAAATGCCAACCTGTCCCAAAGCCAGGACGACAGCCTGCGTCTTTTTACATTCAGTCAAGTTTTGACTAAATGTTTTAACATAGAGGGGGAATCGAGACGAGGGTCATGGTGTGTGTGTGTGTGTGTGTGTGTCTGTGCGTGTGTGTGTGTGTGTGTGTGTGTGTAGAGCGATTCAGACCAAACTACTGGACCGATCTTTATGAAATTTTACATGAGAGTTCCTCGGAATGATATCCCCGGACATTTTTTTCTTATTTTCGATCAATATGACGTCATATCCGGTTTTTTGTAAAAGTTGAGGCGGCACTGTCATACCCTCATTTTTTAATCAAATTGATTGAAATTTTGGCCAAGCAATCTTCGACGAAGGCCGGACTTCGGTATTGCATTTCAGCTTGGTGGCTTGAAAATTAATTAATGACTTTGGTCATTAAAAATCTGAAAATTGTAAAAAAAAAAAATATATAAATCGATCCAAATTTACGTACATCTTATTCTTCATCATTTTCTGATTCCAAAAACATATAAATATGTTATATTTGGATTAAAAACAAGCTCTGAAAATTAAAAATATAAATATTATGATCAAAATTAAATTTTCGAAATCAATTTAAAAACACTTTCATCTTATTCCTTGTCGGTTCCTGATTCCAAAAACATAATAGATATGATATGTTTGGATTAAAAACACGCTCAGAAAGTTAAAACGAAGAGAGGTACAGAAAATCGTGCTATCCTTCTCAGCGCAACTACGGTACTACCCCGCTCTTCTTGTCAATTTCCCTGCCTTTGCCACGAGCGGTGGACTGACGATGCTACGAGTATACGGTCTTGCTGAAAAATTGCATTGCGTTCAGTTTCATTCTGTGAGTTCGACAGCTTGACTAAATGTTGTATTTTCGCCTTACGCGACTTCTTTAAACTATTTCTGTCGTTAAAGGTGGTCGTCTACATTTTTGCTTTTTTTCTCAATAATCTTATGGTTAGGTTTCGATACAAAGTTATGTCAGATGATGAATGAACCATGGGGAAAAAGTTATAGAAAAAAAAATATGTAAAAAAATAAAAAAAAGATTTTATTTTTGGGTAGCGTGACTCACGCTTCCAATATTTTGTTTTCTGTTTGCTGAGAACATGTGCTTTGCCTAAAAATACTGACCAATCAAATTCATGTCACTATGCTTATACTTATAGCCACGCCCAAACAAGTGCAGCAACAGTTTGACACTGGAGCGCTGTCCACGCTTTTTTTTTAAACGCACGAAATGCACGGGATTTGAGAGGAGTTTTGCGCTTGGCATTTTCCAAATAAGGATATCCTACTATGAGTACTACGCTGGAATACTACAATGAATTTTCAAACGGCTACACTGGCTTTGTCTTTCCTGATCGAAAGGGTGTGTATTGTTGATAATTGCAGATAATAGACTCTGCATTTTAATGGTCAAATGGCGATTTCGGTATAAACATGTAGACAAGGACCTTTAATAGTGTCCCTTATCACCCTTGAACTCAGATGTAAGCCTCCAGCGCTCGGCCTCCCACACCGAGTTACACCTACACCCGTCTCGTGTGTTTTGTTTGTTGTTTTGGTTTTTTGTTTTTTCGTGGGGTTGATGCATCCTGCGTTCTCCACACAGTGACATTGTGGTCACATCTGTGGTGCTGACCTCAGGTTACATATTTGTTTGTTTGTTTGTGTGTGTATTTGTTTGTTTGTTTGTCGTGTTGTGTTGGGTCGTGTGTGTGCGTGTATGTGTGTGTGTGTGTGTGTGTATGGGTGGGTGTGTCTGTGTGTGTCCGCGTGTGTGTCTGTGTGTGTTTGTGTGTATGTGTCTGTGTCTCTTGTGTGTCTCTGTTGTTGTTGTCGTTGTTGTTGTTGCTGTTGCTGTTGTTGTTGTTATTGTAGTTTGTTGGCACAATTTTGTCTTTGAGGTAATATATCGACAAAAGCAGTAGATCTGAACACCATAAGTCCACAGCCACAGGAGGTGCACTCCGTAGACTCACGTCAATGCTGTATGTGTGGTCAGAGTCAAAGCTAAGTTGGCGGCGGAAGGACGCCCCACTGGCACTTTCACGTACCTGTTGAACCTTACAACTGTCTGTGCTTAACTGATGTGATTAGCTCGCTCAGGCGCGAAAAATCACGTACATGTGTTTTGCATCTTCAATTACTGGTACCGCTACATCATCGCTGAATCAAGGAGGTTCCTGCTATGTGGCGTAGCGTATGGAACCGATTTGCAACCGTCACATATCCACCCACCTGCTTCGGTAGAGAGTACTGTACAAACAACAGTGAGGAAAAGATCTGACTTGCCACGGTCTTCAGCTAAAGAAGTCAATGTACATTCTCACATAACATGTGCTCCCCCAAAAGCGGCGTATGAATGCCTGAATGGTGGGTAAAAACGGTCATATACGTAAAATCCCACTCGTGGGAGTTTCAGCCCGCGAACGAAGAAGAAAAAGAAGAAAAGATAACTTCTGCCAGGAAGGCTGTGTGTGTGTTTTTTGTGTGTGTGTTTTTTTACAGATGTAAAATCTGAAGATAGCTTTCATTCATCAGAGAGGATTTGATTTGCATGGCATCGAAAAATAGACTGACTGGAACAAGTTCTTACCGACAAATTTACCCTTTTGCCCAGTCGAACGACCAAGGGGTTGCCACCTCCACTGCAGTCCCCATAACGTACATGTGTGTTCTACTGATTGCTTCATTAGCCTGGAAGTCTGGGAGATATAGGGGGGGGTGTAAGTTTAGCTTACCACGTGCTCATTCAGTTCTAGAACAAATAAAAACAAACGATTAACGATTAGAGACGCTATATTGGGGATAGTTTACGATGTACCCATTTCAATTACAGACATAGGGGTTATTATCGAGTAGGAAAGCTTTAGATAATCGGGAAGTATTGCGATGTGCCCATTTTGTTTTAGTACAGACGGGCAAAAAATAAATCGAATTGGGAAGCTTTATTGGTGGGTTAAGGGTGGAAATTGTTTCGATCTCCCAGGTAAACTGATGTAAAGAACTGCTAGTGCCTTATCCCACTTTGTGTGTACACGCAAATACAGGACCAAGTGCGCACGGAAAAGAACCTGTAATCCATGTCAGAGTTCTGTGAGTTATAGAAACACAAAAGTTCCCAGCATGCTTCCCCACATTCTGATCATCATCGCTCAACGGCTATCGCCAGTTATCTCTCTGACCGGACGCTAAATTCCTACGCGAATCTATCAAAACAAGAATACAGAGTTATCTCCCATATGTTGTTTGCGAGCAGTGTTCGCGAGACGAAAATGATTGCAGATTGGCCGACTTCGACAGTGATCTCCGTTCTGTTCTTCACAGTTATGATAAAGACATCGTTCTAAGGTCAAGACAAGTCGAAATGTTGGGACTGCTGCCGGAAGGAGACAGAATATATAGTTGCATCACTGTCAGAAAAAATCGTCTGCTCCAGCGAGCGCCGAAACCAAATGGTTGATTATCACGTGACACTTTTGCCATATTTAGAGTTGTTTGCACAGTAAATACAGCCGCGAAAAATAGCTCGCTTGAAACTGTCTTACATATCAATTCCTTTGTAATTTAAAAATTACACAACACCATGAAAAATCATTATCGACGATCGCGAATCTGCTTATATCCATAACACATTACAAAAAGATCTAAATGTGTAAAAAAAAAAAAATCGATTTCTTACCCACAGAAAGAAAACGAAGGCATCCTGTCAGGGATAGAATGAGCCGAACTCATTTTGACCTGAGTTCAGGATGGCTTCCCAAAAAATCGGCGTATGCTGCCTGAATGGCGGAGTAAAAACGGTCATACATGTAAAAATTCACACGTGCAAAAACATGAGTAGACGTTGGAGTTTCAGCCCATGAACGAAGAAGAAGAAGAAGAAAACGAAGGGGAAATATTACGATGTACCCACCCAGTTCTTTTTAGAACAAACAGACCTGTAATTATCGAATAGGGAAGCTATAATGGTAAATTATAACGATGTTCCCATTCAGTTTTAGGACAGACGGTCGATCATAAATAGAGTAAGGAAGCTATAACGGTGAAATATCACGATGTAACCATTCAGTTTTAGGACAGACGTGTGATTATCGAGTAAGGAAGCTATAACGGTGAAATATCACGATGTAACCATTCAGGTTTAGGACAGACGTGTGATTATCGAGTAAGGAAGCTATAACGGTGAAATATCACGATGTAATCATTCAGTTTTAGGACAGACGTGTGATTATCGAGTAAGGAAGCTATAACGGTGAAATATTACGATGTAACCATTCAGTTTTAGGACAGACGTGTGATTATCGAGTAAGGAAGCAATAACGGTGAAATATCACGATATAACCATTCAGTTTTAGAACAGACGTGTGATTATCGAGTAAGGAAGCAATAACGGTGAAATATCACGATGTATTCATTCAGGTTTAGGACAGACGTGTGATTATCGAGTAAGGAAGCTATAACGGTGAAATATCACGATGTAATCATTCAGTTTTAGGACAGACGGTCGATCGTAAATCAAGTGAGGAAGTGTTGCGATGTACCCATTCACCGAATCAGACAGACGGTCGATCGTAAGTCGAATGAGGAAGTGTTGCGATGTACCCATTCACCGAATCAGACAGACGGTCGATCGTAAGTCGAGTGAGGAAGTGTTGCGATGTACCCATTCACCGAATCAGACAGACGGTCGATCGTAAGTCGAGTGAGGAAGTGTTGCGATGTACCCATTCACCGAATCAGACAGACGGTCGATCGTAAGTCGAGTGAGGAAGTGTTGCGATGTACCCATTCACCGAATCAGACAGACGGTCGATCGTAAGTCGAGTGAGGAAGTGTTGCGATGTACCCATTCACCGAATCAGACAGACGGTCGATCGTAAGTCGAGTGAGGAAGTGTTGCGATGTACCCATTCACCGAATCAGACAGACGGTCGATCGTAAATCAAGTGAGGAAGTGTTGCGATGCACCCATTCACCGAATCAGACAGACGGACAAGTTTGCTGTCAATTTTAGCACCAGCCAGTTTTAATGAAGGGATGGCAGGTGAGCACATAACAAACATTCTTGTGCATTCCCCTCATTAGTTACCGTTGCCAATGATGATGGTCACCAGGTGCAGGTAATGAAGTTTGGGGCGGTTAATTACTATTGTGTGTGAAGCACAAATGAGGCTTCTGCATGCCGGAAACTTTTCTCACCTTACAGTAAAAAGGAAAAGAGGCTTGTTGGTTCTTTTGTCTGTTTCTGTTTTCTTGGCTATGTTTCTGTCTGTCTGTCTGTCTGTCTTTATGTCTGTCTGTATGTATGTCTGTCTGTCTGTCTGTCTGTCTGTCTGTCCGTCTGTCTATCTGTCTATCTGTCTGTCAGTCTCTATCTATTTCTTTCTCTCTTCCTCTCTTAAATCTTTATCCTTGTAAAATAAAATTCAATTCTTTCCTTTTTAGACACACAAAGGCTTCTCTCTCTCTCTCTCGTTCTCTCTCTCTCTCTCTCTCTCTCTCTCTCTCTCTCTCTCTCTCTCTCTCTCTCTCTCTCTCTCTCTCTCTCTCTTTCCCCCAACAGATAAGAAATGCAACTTCAGTGAAAATGTTTAAGAGACAGTCACGTTCACACATCATTCGTGAATGAAATGTCTTGTTTGATTGTTATTTTGTTGAACATTTTGTACTAGTGTTAACGGATGTGTAGCTGATTTGAGCAACTTAATTCTCAAAATGAAAGGTTTAACTGTGTCAATGTAATTTTGTAATTTTTGAGAATATATAATTCCTTAAATGCACATTGTGTTGCAATCCATACAATGTAATTCTGTATCTTATATGATTGAATTTTTATTTTTTTATGTCCGTCTGTCTTTATGTGTTGTATAAAGGACAGGTTGGAAGAATAGGCTTTGCCTAAAACCTTTATCCTTTTGTAATAAAGTTCTGAGTCTGAGTCTCTCTCTCTCTCTCTCTCTCTGTCTCTCTCTGTCTCTCTCTGTCTCTCTCTCTCTGTCTCTCTCTCTCTCTCTCTCTCGTTCTCCATCTTTCTCTTGGGGCGTACCCCCGGACAAGATTTTAAACTTTTTGGAGGAGATTAATCTGTTCGGACGTTTTTATGGGATAAAAGCATCCTACAGCTTTGAAACATAACGCGCGTGCGCTGAATTCACCATTTGGCAGAGTGACATAGGTTTCACTTATCGAATTCTTCCAACAAATATTCCAACAGAAGTAGACAGCCTGCAAATTACTGGTTTGTATCTAAGTGGAACAATGCTGTAATCACAAAGTCTGGGCGCATAAATGCATGCTGCAAAATTAATTCATCGCACGCAAAATCTCAAGACTGACGACGAGACTGCACGGAAAAGAAAAGGGTTGCACTTTGAAGAATATGGTTCATATATGGTCTCAACTGATATGCTGCGAAATTAATTCAGCGCACACAAAAGTTCAAGACTGACGACGAGACTGCATGGAAAAGAAAAGTGTTGCACTTTGAAGAATATGGTTTATAGATGATCTGTATATGCTGCAAAATTAATTCAGCGCACACAAAATGTCCAGACTGACGACCAGACTGCACGAAAAAGAAAAGTTGTGTACTTTACAAATAAGGTTTATGGCTAGTCTGGTCGAGAAGGAAGGTACCTTTGAAAGGTTGTCTTGGTCCTCAAAAAGTACCGTTTGTTCCAGCGTCGCGGACGACGCTGGTATCTGCGGTCGGGAAGACTTTCCACGAATTTGCCTGCAGGGCGCCGCCATGTTTTCTGTGCTCGACTGCGAGCAGACCACAGGCACATTACACCCAAAATTCTTGTAGGCATACACAGACGCAACATAGCATATACAGACAATAACACCCACAACACTTCAACTGCATATGAAAGGAATAAAAATAAATCCGCAAATCAGTCGCGCACAATACACCAGAAAGAAAAACAAGGAGTACCAAAGCGGCGTGCAGAAACTAAACTGACTCGGAGACTGAGAAGAAACATTTATCACACGATGTGGATAGCAAACATTAAAATAAAACAGATAAGTCAAGCAAAAAATAAACACAAATATCGAAAACACAATAAACAAAGGTAAAGAAAACAAAAAGAGATGCTTGCCGACAGTCAGTGTGTGTGTGCGTGGTTTGCCGTGTGCGTCAGCGGGGTGTGTGTGTGTGTGTGTGTGTGTGTGTGTGTGCGTGCGCGTGCATGCGTGCGTAGGCTACGTTCTTGCGTGTGTGCGTTCGAATGAGAAAGAAGAGAGAGAGAGGATTGAACAATGAGGTCACGTTCTCTGTCACATGAATACATATACACACACTGAAGGCTACTTCGGACACGAACACTTGCCAACAACTGTGGTTGGACATGCTTTTGAAATGTAATATTTTTTCGACATGATTTCTGGACATACGAATCCCGCTGTGTTGCCTACTGATGTTGCGAATGATGAAGGTTTTGAGTTGACTGACCTTGAGGAGGGATTGCATCAGGCGTTTATCGTCTCAAATTATATCCTTGCTACTTTTCAGGAGTCAACTATTGCCATTCATGGTAACTTGGATAGTCAATGTTTTTATTTGTTTGATTCCCATCAAAGAAACAGAAATGGTAACCATTCTTCAAATGGCGCTGCAGTTTTGATGTCATCAAGTTAATTCCTTTGCAGAATTGATTGATTTTCTCAAAAGCCATTATCAATGTGTTTATCAATTAACACCTGTTCATTTCTGTCCAACTGCAATGCAAACTCAATGTGGAGGAAACAAGGATTCATTACAAACAAGTCATCCCTGTACATCAACAGATTTATGTACCTCAATCAATACTGCTAGTATGAGTGACAGGAATCTAAAAGAAAAAACAACCAAACGCAAATGTACTACTACTTCTACGACTCGTTTGAATGTAAAACAGAAATGTAACACTATCTGTGACAATGACGGTTCTACGACTCGTTTGAAGGACAGTATAGATCGAACCACGACAATTTGTGTCAGACTTTTTTGAACAGGAAAATATGCCTCTGTTCAACAGTAACCAAAACATGGAAGATGTTTTTGAAACTTTACAGAAATGTAACACTAGCCTATCTGTGACAATGTTGCTTTTGAATTGAACCCACATTTGTTGAACAGGAGAGAATGTTCCTGTTCAACAGTGCCCAAAACACTGAATCTGACGTTTTTGAATCTTTTCTGTCATCTAACTGAATCTGACGTTTTTGAATCTTTTCTGTCATCTAACCCAATTGCTCATGACTTCATCGATCTTGAACATGCCTACTTTTCAAAGAAAGACAGACAAAAGCGAAATCTGCATGTTAGCCATCTGCCTGAAATGGTCAATGCACTTTTGTAAAATTGTCACAGCTGTAATGCACTTTTGTGAAATGGTCAGTGCTGTTGTGCACTTATGCAAAACTTGGTGCTGTGCTGTTAACATTTGAACAAAATGCATTTTGTTCAAATGTTTAGTGCAACTTGCTACTATATAATCGCTGTATGCGCTTTGTGGTAATAATGCACTGTTGTGAAAAGTTTGCGCTAAATGTTGGCACTATGCATCATTGTTGGAGCACCCTCCTGTAGATGCACCATGCTGAAAAATGTACTTATGAATCAAGCATTGACTGAAATAAACAATTTATATATCCAGCACAACATGCAATTCATTAACTTTTGACCCTAACCTTTAACACTTCCCAAAATAAATCTTTGGTGGACATTGCATCGACGCTGTTCATTTTGAATGAACATTTTTCTTGTATGTCCTTAGGTTTGTGTGGGTGAGTTCATGTCTCTGTCTGTGTCTTTGTTACTCTGACTACTCTGTGTCTGGCAGTTTGCCCACGCGCGTGATCGCATTTAACCTCAGTTTAAAAATGAGTCAAACCTTTCCACATTCCTCTTCAAGTACAAAAATTTTCATTTTTGTGCAGACTGATCGTCAGTCTTGAGGAAAAAAAGCCAATTTCGCAATGAATCTGACAGTTCTTTTAATAATTAATTTCCTATCACGAATGAGAAAAGAGATTTTTTTTCGCGCGCAACAAAGGATTGCGACGGGTTATTTTTTGCAGAGAGACTGAGAGTAAAAGGTTATTAGACATGACTGGAAAAGACGGTAACCAATAAAGCTTCTTAGAGTTCTGGAAGAAACAGAAGAGTAGTGTCTCTTGCTCAGACAGTTTGAGATATAGTTCTGGATGGCTGTCTTCTGCTGGAAAGATCATGAAGTGAAGATGAAACCCGAGTTGGTGTAATCTCCTGCTGTGACGTCATTTGCGGGATTGTATGACATCACTTAATTGGATTTTTTTGATAGACAGAGGAATATACCACCAACAATGAACAAAGTAAGACAAATATAGATGTGTGACATATATATGTATATAAAACATCAGAAATTGTGAAAGAAACAATTGAAAGTCAGCAGAGACTTTCTTCCGAGATTTGTTAAAATCTCTTAGCAGAGAAAGAGAGAGAAATAAGTATCCCTTCACAGACAGCCTATTGGGAGCATCAGACCCTCCTCAAGGGGGACCGAGATTTACAGAGCAAAGTCCCTTTGTGGGGGACGTATCGCAAGGTAATCTAGTCCTGAGGAGGACCATTGTTTTAGTACCTAGACCAGACACGTGTTTCGACACTATTGTGTCTCATCAGTGGTCAGGTGGTACTGATGGCGAGAGTTGTCAACCCATGGTATCCAACTAAGAAGCAAACCACTCTCTGAATGGTAGCTTCTGTTGGCATGGGAGACTACCCTCATCTGACAACCCCAAGGGGATATCTGTGATATATATATATATATATATATATAGAGAGAGAGAGAGAGAGAGAGAGAGAGAGAGAGAGAGAGAGAGAGAGAGAAAGAGATAGAGAGAGAGAGAGAGAGAACGAACGAACGAACAGAGAGGGAGAGAGAGACAAAACGGGAGAGAGAGACACAAAGGGATTTGGAGACAGATAGATAGCGCGAAAGAGAGAGAACGAGACAGAGACTGGAGAGAGACAAAGGAAGAGAGAGAGAGAGAGAGAGAGAACGAACGAACGAACGAACGAAGAGAGAGGGAGAGAGAGACAGAACGGGAGAGAGAGACACAAAGGTATTTGGAGACAGATAGATAGCGCGAAAGAGAGAGAAAGAGACAGAGACTGGAGAGAGACAGAGGAAGAGAGATAGAGAGAGAGAGAGAGAGAGAGAGAGAGAACGAACGAACGAAGAGAGAGGAAGAGAGAGACAGAACGGGAGAGAGAGACACAAAGGTATTTGGAGACATATAGATAGCGCGAAAGAGAGAGAAAGAGACAGACAGAGACAGAGACAGAGAAAGAGAGATGTAGCGAGCGAGCATGTGAGAAAGAGAACTCATAGAAGCAAAACTGAACAAAACCGAAGAATAAAAACTTGCGTAACAACTTCTAAGGCAGAGCAATTCTCTGGATTTCTGTGTGCATAAAGTGCATCAAGGCGGCCAGGGTAACTATCTTCCATGATCTGTGTGGGGCCATCACAGAGCGAGCTGGTTAGACAATGCAATTTCCCTTATGTCCGTTAATCGAAATGCTGTCTTTGGCACAGGCAAACGAAAACATGTGCATCGATGTTGATAGTCGAAGAAGGCAAAATGAAAATCAAGCACGAACTTTTGTTTTTCTTCCTTTCAAGATGAAATGAAAAACTGCTAGATAAAGAAAGACAGTTTTTCTTTTGAAATCAAGAGAGAGAGAGAGAGAGAGAGAGAGAGAGAGAGAGAGAGAGAGAGAGAGAGAGAGAGAGAGAGAGAGAGAGAGAGAGAGAGAGAGAGAGAGAGAGATGATGATGATGATGGAACTTTATTTTTCAAGGATAAAGGTTTAAGGCGACGCCTTTTCTTACAACCGGTCCTAACTTCTAATACGAATGTCTAATAAATGAAAAACAAGTAAAGCAACATGACAAATAAACAAATTAACGTACTAACGTACGACCCAGCAAACAATCGACAAGTAAGCAAACAAGCAAATAAACACAAACAACAAAATGACAAAGTAAGCAACATACAAATCAAAAGCGAAACATGCAACAGGTTAAATGAGGTTACACATGTAAAGTGATCGACAGTAAAATTCACACAATACCAACGTTTGAATTGTGTGAATTTTACCGTCGATCACTTGAGAGAGAGAGAGAGAGAGAGAGAGAGAGAAAGAGAGAGAGAGAGAGAGAGAGAGAGAGAGAGAGAGAGAGAGAACGAACGAACGAACTAACTAACTTTATTTTACAAGGATAAAGGTTTACGGCACATTGCCTTGTCTAATAACCTGTCCTTAAACAAATACAAAACATATAATATCCACTAAAGAAGAAAACAATGGAACAAATTGATAGATGAAAAATGATAAATGCAATCAATATAAAATAGAAACAACAAGAGGCGAAGCCTTCAAGGCTCACGTAAGAAATCGACAAACAGTAACACAAACTCAATCACTCCGTCACACATACACACACACACACACACACAGTAAGTATAGGTGACACTGTGCAAGAAAGCAAGACACTAGATCTGTCTGTCTGCATGTAGCCTGTAACTTACAGGGACACGACTGCCAACTAGTTTCGGCCCGCTCAAAATAACAATGACCGAGACTTTCAGTAATTCCTTCGCGTGACATCTAACCCTCTTACGCCATAATGTGACGTCTTCAAATGTTAAAGTTTCTACCACAGACATACACACGCACACACGCACACACGCACAGACAGACAAAGTTACGATCGCATAGGCTACACTTACGTGAGCCAAAAAAATTCATGCGGAGAAAGTTAGAAAGACCACAATAAAGAAGTACACACACGACTAACAAACAAACAACAAACAAGCCATTGGGATTCAAATGTAAAAAGGGATAAAGATAAGAAAAGAGACTGTTTTTTAAATAATAAAAAAATTACAGTTCTAAAAAATTGTGAAAAAGGGCATACAGAATTACATCAATACATTTATGATTATGGGAACTAATCAAAATCATGCATATTTTCCGATACCGAGTGGCCTTGTTTTATAAAACGATTAACCACATTTGTATGTGCAGAAGTGTGGGATAATTTCTCCTGTCCGTGGCCATCACTGCTGACTGCTGGAAGGAGACAGCGCCTGTGATTGGCTCGCAAAATGCACACGTGATATTTTTGTCTTAATGAGACCCCTCTTGTGAGAAAACCTGACGCAAAGTAGACAAAAGAAAGAACAGGAAAAGGGAAAAACGTCAACATATATGGCTTATAGTTATACGATTAGATTGTCGCAGCGAAGAGGAAGTGAACAGAGAGAAGGTGAGAGGGCGGGGGATTTGGGAGGAGGTGGGGAGTGTATTTTAATAGCTCGTTACTACTACTACTACTAATAATAATAATAATAAATGAGAATTTATATAGCGCAACATCATAACTTTACAATTATGCTCTTTGCGCTTGACACATTTAAAATTAAAACACAGTTATACAA
Organism: Littorina saxatilis; assembly: GCF_037325665.1. Classification (NCBI taxonomy): domain Eukaryota; kingdom Metazoa; phylum Mollusca; class Gastropoda; order Littorinimorpha; family Littorinidae; genus Littorina; species Littorina saxatilis. The sequence goes on from NC_090249.1 coordinate 54,583,843, forward strand.
GCATTTACATCTACATTCATAGTCAACAATGCTTAATTAAAAGCCAGGGACCTATATTTATATATATCTAATACAGGTCTATGTTAAAAGCATACACCATCAAACATACATTACGAAAAATTCTTCCACTAACTAAGTAATAAAAACATGAATAAAATAGGTAGTGAAAACAAGGAAATACCAGCTGAATACCCTCAATCAAACAGAACATGTTATCAACAATACTGAAAACAGCCTTAGATACATTATCACATTATCACTATAACAACAAATACACTACATGTAGCCTACTGATGGACTGAGAAAACAAAATCAGGGGTTGTATTTCTTGAAGAGGTGTTTTAAGTGCTCGTTTGAATGCTTGGGGTGACTGAGAGTGGCGGGTGTGAAAGGGGAGAGAATTCCATTGTGTGGGTGCGCAGAAAGTGAAAGTGCGTTGTCCGTATGTTTTGGTTTTGGTGTGTGGAATGGTAAGGATGCGACGGAGTTGTCTTGCTGGAGAATAGACGGTGATCTTCTAAATATGATCCGGGGTCCTGCAGAAAACTGCCCGACTTCTTGGTTTTCTTCTTCTTTGTCTTTATCGTTTTGCATTTTACCGGAAAAAATTGGTTTTTTTCCAGTCTTTGTCCCCAAGTTATCTTCCTTTTCATGCGCAGAATTGTTAAAAAAAAAAAAAACAAGGGAGATTGTTTTTTATTTGCCAGGTTGGGTGCCTGTTTTGGCGTCTTTCTTTTTGGTGTTCTCATTGGATATTCAGTGATTGATAGTGACAGTTTCGATGATCGTTTTTGCTGTTTGCTCAACAGATTTATTTTTTGTCGGTTTTGCCTTTTGCTGATACTCTCATTCATAGTTAAACTGCGTTAACCATGTTTCGATATGATTTGATTTCGACGTTGAAAGTGCGTTAACTTTGTTTCAACATGATCTGATTTTGACGGTTAAAGTGCGTTAACCTTGTTTCTATATTTGATCTGATTTCGACGGTAAAAATGCGTTAACCTTGTTTTCATATGATCTAATTTCGACGGTAAAAATGCGTTTACCTTGTTTCAACTGAATGCGTACGTTGTTTGTGGGTTCAGCTCTTAAACCAACAAGCAAAAATGATGTAGGGTTTGCTTTGAGTTATGCGCACGAAAAAGTACCAAAGTTCACAACGAAAGTCTCAGGGCTTACGCATGCTGGAAGAAATCAAAAATGGGTAGCGCAGTACTCTATGGCAGCTCGCTTACCCCAGTGAGAAAGCAGCCCGAGTTTCCACAAGGGTAACCTCACGGGACTTCATGCAATCTTAACCTTATCCTTATCCTTAAAAGCCTGAACGAAGCTGTGATGTTTTACAGGATTGTCAACACGGAAGAAAGTGACGAAGTGAGAGAAAAAAACAGAGACAAAATCCAGAGGGACGCAAAAAGTAAAAAGAGAAGAGCACGCAGGAAAACGAGATTTGAAATGATTTCAATAATTTGTAATTTTTACAAAAAACATTTCAGCCTAGGGGGGACTGATGACCGGGTTAGCTGTCTGAAAGAAATCAGACACTTCTTTAAATTGATTTCTCACGTTTCAAGCAATTCCCTGGAACAATTTCAGATCGGACCTCTCTCTCTCTCTCTTTATCTCTCTCTCTCTCTCTCTCTCTCTCTCTCTCTCTCTCTCACTGTCTCTCTCTATCTCTCTCTCTCTTTCTTTCTGTCTCTCTCTCTCTTTCTCTCTGTCTCTCTCTCTCTCTCTCTGTCTCGCTGTCTCTCTCTTTCTCTCTCTTTCTTTCTGTCTCTCTCTCTCTCTTTCTGTCTCTCTCTCTCTCTCTCCCACTCTCTTTCAAATAACCCCCCCCCCCCCTGAGATTTAGTCAGTTTAAGACACCACACACCCCTCTTCCTCTCTCCCTCTCTCTCTCAGTCTCTCTCTTTCTCTCTCTGTATCTCTCAGTCTCTCTCTTTCTCTCTCTGTATCTCTCTGTCTCTCTCTCTCTCTCTAGCTCTGTCTGTCTGTCTCTGTCTCTGTCTCTCTCTCTCTCTTTTTTTTCTCTCTTTCTCCTTGCCTTGCAAGAAGCGCTCAGTTTCCCGATCCTTTTGCCTTATATTATTAAATGCCAAAACAGAGAGAGAGAGAGAGAGGTGGAGAATTTACTTAAAAAATAATAATTATAATGGGGAAGACTAGGACGCACTCATCATCAGGGTCATCAGGTCAAAAACACAGGCAAGGGAGATCAATCGCATCACACTTCCGATCGAGATCAGACGACAAAATATGGACACTTGCTGCGATGAATATAATTGAACTTCAGGTTTTGGGGCTCCTGATCATTAGCGCTGTATTCATTCCGACGGTGAAGGTGATTGGTTCAAATTAGAGTTTTTATCAAGGCAATACGAATCTTTGCCTACTCTTCAAAGTGTTCTCCAAATTAGTTTAAATACTTTTCAGCGACAATGTATTTTCAGACGTGAATACTATTTCTGTATATGAAATATTCTGTTGTAAATCAACTATTCTCTGCGTGACTGTAAAGATGGAATCATCATACACTTTAACCTGAAGTGTACCACTTTTTTTATCCTACATACGTGAGACAGACACCCGTGAGATAATAATCGTTCAAATCACACGTGTGTATATCATGTAAATGAGGTCATGTCAAGCAAGTCTGGCAGGGACCTGTTTTTCCACTGCTTATGATGTCAAAGTCACCGAGACAAACATCATTATAGAAACAAAAATTGCGCTCGCTAATTACCCTCGATGAATCTTTGGAACTAACACGTCACGCCACACTTTCAGAGTGACGTTTCTGTGCTTTGACGTAATAGATTGCACGAGGCTTTAGAAGAGATCGAGGTTCCAAAACAAGCGTCTTCAATTTAGCTGCCTCGACTGCAAGATATTTTCAGTAAAATACACGTAAGTAGGATAAACAGAATACTACATGGCTTGCTGTGTCGTACCAGATTTACACTCGTTGCTTTTTCAAATAGTGAACTTATGCGAACTTTATTCTTCAGCCTATTATGTTGCTGGTGTCCTATCTCGATGAGTTATGCACAAGGCAGATCAACATGATGCGAAGGCATTCATCACCAGCTTTTTTCGTTTTTTGCAAGTGCCGAAAAGATTATTGAAAAAACATCAATCATGTATCCCAAAAAAAAGAGGAAGAGAGAGGAGGGTGGGTGCATGGTGACAGCTCAGAAGACTGCTTTTCGTCGAGAAGCGAACTCGTTTGCGAAGCGAAAATGTGTTTTATCTTTCTTTCCCTTTTTTTCTTTTTTTCTTTCTGTCAGTCATCTTCTTCTTTGTTTCTTCCTTCTTCTCCTTCTCCTCCTCCTCCACCTTCTCCTCCTCCTAGCCGCGTTTTCTGTATCCTGGTCCTGCTGCTGATGCTCCTCCTCCTCCTCCTACTTCTCCTCCTCCTTCTCCTCCTCCTCATAATACCGTCTTTTTCTCCTCACATATGTCCGCCACCTCTTTTTTTTTTAATTCACAATCCTATGCTTTCGTATGGCTAGGAATGCCAAATGGTAGAGAAGAGGCTGCTGGGGTCAGTTCAATGTAGCCTACCTAACACGTTCTGCACGTGCTTTCCTTTGCGACAGGTGGCTTATGGTAGACCGAATAGAGCCAGCGATGTTCTTCATTGCCTCCGATCCTCTTTCTGGACGCTCGTGCATACGTCAGCACAAAGGGGCAGCCTGTCAGCTCACCATCACACTCGACCCAGAAAGTGGGATCATCCGCGAAGGAGGTTTCACGTGCATGCGCTCCATTTATCTTCATTTTCTGGAACTTCCACTATCTTCGGTGTTTTTCTTTTATTACTAGCACCACCTCCAGTCGTCCGCACCCCCCCCCCCCCCACCCTTTCCATACACTACCCATTTACACAGAAACACGCAGACAGGCACAGACTATGTGCACGCATGCACGCACACACGCACGCACACACGCACGCACGCAATCACGCACACACGCACGCACGTACGTACGTACGCACACACGCACACACACGCACACACACGCACATACACACACACACACGCACACACACACACACACGCACACACACTAACACACACTAACACACACTAACACTCGCACACACTAACACACACACAATCGGGCGTGAAAGACTTTACACCCAAGACAAGACAGACAGATGATAGAGATGTGATAAGGTGGATTTTAATCATGGCTTATTGATGTCAACATATGAATTATTCTTTATAAGCCACACCTGTACGTTTGAGATCCATTCTCAATCGGGTGTGAAAGATTTCACGTCTGATTAACCTGTCAGTAATAACGAGTCTGAGACTTGAGGGGGGAAGACTATTTGACGGTGACTGAATACGGTACTTTCGGGCGAAGACGAATTAACGGTTAACGAATACGGTACTTACAGGCGAAGACGAATTAACGGTTAACGAATACGGTACTTTCGGGCGAAGACGAATTAACGGTTAACGAATACGGTACTTACAGGCGAAGACGAATAAACGATGGTTTTACAGTAAACGGGAAAATGGCGAATCGTTAGATACCGCACTGGCGATAACGGCAAAATGCGAAAAAGGCTAGCCAGAACTGTTCTGTATTTACGAGAGTTTGAATCCTCGCTGTCGTAGGTCCGCGTTGTAGACATACCACTGGGGATATAGAATGTGCTGTTTGTATTAATATTTATTTGGCAGCAGCTTGACAAGAATTCCGAGTATTTACTGGCTACCGAAACCTAGCTTGCTAAAAAAAAATTGTAAAAAATACTTACTTGGATACACATTTTTTTCAGATATCTATTCTGGCGGATTTTAGTATGGCGCCTGATTTGAATGCTACAGTTGATTTGACGTAGAATTTGATTTAGAATTCAACAGAAAGTAAAGGACTGTGCGCCATTTTATCTACGTGCTAGCTTACCTTCTTTGGTAGCTTCTTTCTTGCCTTCTTCTTCTTTGATTCATTCAGACGGGCGCAGTGGCGTGGTGGTAAGACGTCGGCCTCCTAATTGGGAGGTCGTGAGTTCGAATCCCGGTCGTTGCCGCCTGGTGGGTTACGGGTGGAGATTTTTCCGATCTCCCAGGTCAACTTATGTGCAGACCTGCTAGTGACTTAACCCCCTTCGTGTGTACACGCAAGCACAAGACCAAGTGCGCACGGAAAAGATCCTGTAATCCATGTCAGAGTTCAGTGGATTATAGAAACACGAAAATACCCAGCATGCCTCCCCCGAAATCGGCGTATGCTGCCTGAATGGCGGGGTAAAAACGGTCATACACGTAAAAATCCTCTCGTGCTAAAAACATGAGTGAACATGGGAGTCTAAGCCCATGAACGAAGAAGAAGAAGAAGAAGAAGAAGAAGAAGATTCATTCATTCGCTCGGCTTCCTGACGAGTGGACGTAAACTGATTCTATCAAGATAAGTTTTGTGTGAATATTTGTTTGTGTGTTCACTTAAAAGACCGTTGGGTCTGTGAATGTATTGTTTTGTCAATAACAAACGTTCCAACAACCTACCTTTCTTGTTTTTTGATTTTACCTTCTTTGGAAAAAGTTCTCCGGTTTCGACCTGGTAAACTATATAACGAATGACTGCGTTACTTTAATCATCTCGGTGAATTATAGGTTACAGAATATTTTAATCAGTATATTTCATCACAAACCCAGGAGCGAGATTTGCTCTGATTACTGGGTGATTGATATGCTTTTGAAAACTGATAGCATATGAAATTTAATCAGCAACACCGGACATTTAACCATTTTCTCTGAAAATTGTATTGAAATTCAGCCGACGGAAAAACAAATTAATGACAGTATGCAGACTTACATTATGACTTGGAACACCTAGATGAAATTGAGGATGAAGAGATTAAGTTTCAAATGAATTATTCTCAATTACTTGTATGTTTGTGTGAGATACGGGGTAAAGCAATATGTTTCTTTCTTTCTTTATTTGGTGTTTAACGTCGTTTTCAACCGTTCAAGGTTATATCGCGACGGGGAAAGGGGGGAGATGGGATAGAGCTACTTGTTACTTGTTTCTTGTTCACAAAAGCACTAATCAAAAAATTGCTCCAGGGGCTTGCAACGTAGTACAATATATGACCTTACTGGGAGAATGCAAGTTTCCAGTACAAAAGACTTAACATTTCTTACATACTGCTTGACTAAAATCTTTACAAACATTGACTATATTCTATACAAGAAACACTCAACAAGGGTAAAAGAAGAAACAGAATCCGTTAGTCGCCTCTTACGACATGCTGGGGAGCATCGGGTAAATTCTTCCCCCTAACCCGCGGGGGGGGGGGGGGGGGGGGGGGGGGGGGGATGTCATATTCTGTAAAATACCCAACTTCCCGTTTAATCAATCACATAAAAACTCTTAATTTGCATTACGCCCTTTAAGTTTTTGTTTGGTTGTTTTGCTTTTTTTTTTCATGTCAAGGCAACCAGTATCGTCATTCAAGGAATCTAAGCAATTTTCTGTATAGTCTATGGACCATTTCGAAGCTGGGTTGGGAGAGGGGAGGAAGAGAAAGCAGAATCTCTGTTTCAGCGCACCGCGTGACCCCGCTAGACGCGTGAAGATTTTCTAAATGGTCGCTAGGCTATGTAGCATTCCGCGTAAACTGAAGAAGACGCACACTCAACATTCTAGAAAGTTATTCAGGCGGTCTCAGAGAGTCACTATATTTTAGCTGTGAGTCTGAGAAGCTCATTTTTTAATGCGGGATGACTCCATAACAGCCAACACGTGTTATACCCCCATTCCACACAACCGTTCTAGGTCCCGTTCCCGTACCGACAAAGGACGGCTGCCACAACAATGGAACGCTGCGCAAACGGCCGTTTTTGGCATCTTTGAGCAGCGTCTGACCATAGTGGCAGCCGTCCCAAGGACAGCTGGGAACGGAAGCTAGAACGGATGTGTGAAATGTGGGTATGACAACTCCGTGTGTGAGAGCGCTACCGTTGCGTTACCGTTGTTTTAAGTTCCTTTAACGATCCAAGCGTTCCGTTACCGATGGGTTAAGGTTCCATTATCGTTCATTCTGATCAGGAGGGGAACGGCTAAAATTTTGAACATGCAGCCCAAACTCAACCGTCCCTACCGACCCTACCGTTCAAAGCACTTCCGTTAACGATCATTTACGTTCCATTGCGGTTCCCTCCCGATCCCTCCCGTGTCCGCACCGTTCCTTGGTCGGTACGGGAACGGGACCTAGAACGGTTGTGTGGAATGGGGGTATTACCTTGTTGGGTCTGTAACGTGCACACAATGTTGATTGCAAGAGCTGCTTGCCACGAACCAAGATACTTATCTCAGCATAAAATGGACACAAAGTCACGCACTGCATGCTGCCAGAAACGCTGAATCTCTACCGCTAGCGTCGTGAAAGTCTTAAATCGTGTTTTGGAGTAATGGAGAAGGTGATAAGTTATCAAAGCGCTGTCCAAGAGTCCCAGAGAGCCTCAACAATTTAGCTGTAAGTGTGAAAAGCTCATTTCTTAACGAGGGATGACACTATCAGCCAACACGTGTTACCTTGTTAGAGCTGTAACGTGTACACAATGTTGATTAAAAGAGCAGCCTGGCACTACTGAAGACACTTAGCTGTGCATAAACTTGACGCAAACCACACACTCAGTGCATGGTGCCAGAACCGATAAATGGTGATGCGCCGTTAACATGCTTGAAATATAATGATTGTCCTCTTCGTGCTTTGTTCTCGAGGTGGAACTTCACAACAAAATAGATTTATTCTTGTTATCTGTCTTGGTGCCTTGTTTCATGTGTCGCTGAAAGGAGGGGAGCGTTTCCTGTAAAGACATAGATAACAACGGGGGTGCAAAAATTGAAATCTTTGCTAAAACCTTTTAAAGGTGTTTCTACGACAAAAACAGAAAACTTTCACGGCAGAGTTTTTTTCTCGGTTTTTCAGGACGTTCGGCTAGGATGTTGAAGCCGAAAGGTTCAACATCTGCTTCTTTTCACTCGTATAATTTTGAGCTCGAGACGGCACATCTTCCGGTAGATAGTTAACCTGCTCTAACACCGTGTCAAAAGCTGTTCCGTACGCTCGTGCCTCTGGATCGTCATAGATTTATGGTGTTCTTAAAGGTGCATCAGTTCCTTCTCGTGTAAGTGATCATGTTTACTGCCACTGATCTTTTCAGGTTATAACACAGTATGTGAGCATCCTTCAAACTTGAACACACGCCAAAGAGAAACAGCTTGCCTTCAAACTTGAACACACGCCAAAGAGCAACAGCTTGCCTTCAAACTTGAACACACGCCAAAGAGCAACAGCTTGCCTTCAAACTTGAACACACGCCAAAGAGCAACAGCTTGCCTTCAAACTTGAACACACGCCAAAGAGCAACAGCTTGCCTTCAAACTTGAACACACGCCAAAGAGCAACAGCTTGCCTTCAAACTTGAACACACGCCAAAGAGCAACAGCTTGCCTTCAAACTTGAACACACGTCAAAGAGCGACAGCTTGCCTTCAAACTTGAACACACGCCAAAGAGCAACAGCTTGCCTTCAAACTTGAACACACGCCACAGAGCAACAGCTTGCCTTCAAACTTGAACACACGCCACAGAGCAACAGCTTGCCTTCAAACTTGAACACACGCCACAGAGCAACAGCTTGCCTTCAAACTTGAACACACGCCACAGAGCAACAGCTTGCCTTCAAACTTGAACACACGCCAAAGAGCAACAGCTTGCCTTCAAACTTGAACACACGCCACAGAGCAACAACTTGCCTTCAAACTTGAACACACGCCAAAAAGCAATAGCTTGCCTTCAAACTTGAACACACGCCAAAGAGCAACAGCTTGCCTTCAAACTTGAACATACACCAAAGAGCAACAGCTTGCCTTCAAACTTGAACACACGCCAAAGAGCAACAGCTTGCCTTCAAACTTGAACACACGCCAAAGAGCAACAGCTTGCCTTCAAACTTGAACACACGCCACAGAGAAACAGCTTGCCTTCAAACTTGAACACACGCCACAGAGCAACAGCTTGCCTTCAAACTTGAACACACGCC
>NC_090249.1:54897912-55050412 GCF_037325665.1 Littorina saxatilis
CATGCTTTCATACGTAGCATTCCGGTTGCTGTATTAAGGTTCTAAACAAACTTGTTGTTGCAAATAGTAGAATTGACGAACGGTGACTTCATCTATGATTATTAAACTGGAACCATGTGTAGTTTGTTGTTGTAAATATACTCTCTATCGTTACACTTCCGAATGCCAAAATAGGGCGTTGTGAGACTATCGAATCACAACCCCTGAATCCCTATATCAAAATAGCAATATAATACATCAACATAATGCAAGCAATTCCTTGGAAGAACATCACAGTATAATAAAACATGTGACACCGCATAACAAAGCGACATATTAGATTTGTTTGACAAAAAGAATTTTTAATGTCATGAACAGTGAGCAAAGGATGCTGAGTAACATGCAAAAAACCGATTCATTGTATCTTTCTTACTTTTAAAATTACAAGCTTCTGGGTGCATGGCACCAAGAACGAAGGTTTTGGAGCATTCAACTCAGAATATACGGAAACTGTACACACAGATACAGAGTATCCCATCCTCCTCCCAACCTCCTTTTCTGCTTTTTTTGTGTGTACATTTCACAGTAATAATAACTAAAAGACGAATCACACTATCAAAGGACAGCTTTTTTTCGTACATTTCATATTAATAATAACCGAAAGACTAATCACACTACAGTGGATCACCCCTTTTAAAACTATATTTTTTACAGATTTTTTGTTCATAAACTATATCAAATATCTTCCATTGTAAGACCTGATATTCTCAGATATTTGGACGTCTTAAAAGGGGGGTTCCACTGTATCAAAGGAGAGCTTTTGTTGGTTCATATTCATGATAACTGAAAGACTAATCACACTGAAAGACTAATCACACTATCAAAAGAGATTTTTTGTGTTCATATTCATGATAACTGAAAGACTAATCACACTATCAAAGGAGCTTTTATTGTTCATATTCATGATAACTGAAAGACTAATCACACTACCAAAGGAGAGCTTTTTTGGGTTCATATTCATGATAACTGAAAGACTAATCACACTGAAAGACTAATCACACTATCAAAAGAGATTTTTTTGTTCATATTAATAAAAACTGAAAATCTAATCACACTACCAAAGGAGAGCTTTTTTGGGTTCATATTCATGATAACTGAAAGACTAATCACACTGAAATACTAATCACACTATCAAAAGAGATTTTTTTGGTTCATATTCATGATAACTGAAAGACGAATCACACTATCAAAGGAGCTTTTATTGTTCATATTCATGATAACTGAAAGACTAATCACACTACCAAAGGAAAGATTTTTGGGGTTCATATTCATGATAACTGAAAGACTAATAACACTGAAATACTAATCACACTATCAAAAGAGATTTTTTTTGGTTCATATTCATGATAACTGAAAGACTAATCACACTATCAAAGGAGCTTTTATTGGTTCATATTCATGATAACTGAAAGACTAAACACACTGAAAGACTAATCACACTATCAAAAGAGATTTTTTTGTTCATATTCATGATAACTGAAAGACTAATCACATTGAAATACTAATCACACTATCAAAAGAGATTTTTTTGGTTCATATTCATGATAATTGAAAGACTAATCACACTAGCAAAGGAGCTTTTATTGGTTCATATTCATGATAACTGAAAGACTAATCACACCGAAAGACTAATCACACTATCGAGATTTTTTTGTTCATATTAATAATAACTGAAAATCTAATCACACTACCAAAGGAGAGTTTTTTTGTTCCTATTCATGATAACCGAAAGACTAATCACACTATCAAAGGAGCTTTTATTGTTCATATTCATGATAACTGAAAGACTAATCACACTACCAAAGGAGAGCTTCCTTTGTTCATATTCATGATAACTGAAAGACTAATCACACTACCAAAGGAGAGCTTCCTTTGTTCATATTCATGATAACTGAAAGACTAATCACACCACCAAAGGAGAGCTTCCTTTGTTCATATTCATGATAACTGAAAGACTAATCACACTACCAAAGGAGAGCTTCCTTTGTTCATATTCATGATAACTGAAAGACTAATCACACTACCAAAGGAGAGCTTTTTTTGGTTCATATTCATGATAACTGAAAGACTAATCACACTACCAAAGGAGAGCTATTTTTGTCCACATTAATGAAAACTGAAAGACTAATCACACTACCAAAGAAGAGCTTTTTTTGTCCACATTAATGAAAACTGAAAGACTAATCACACTGAAAGACTAATCACACTACCAAAGGAGAGGAGCAAAATTCTCACCTCTTCTTCAGCATCTTCTTGCAGGAGAATGTTCTTCAAAAACTGTTGCCGCTCAGTGTTGGTGGACTTGTTGTCAAACATGCCAGCTTGGATTACTTTTTCGTCCACGTTCAGCTTGTAGCGTGCTGCCGCCTGGATACGTTCTTCCACGCTGTTGACCGTCATCAGACGGAGCACGCGCACCTCGTTCTTCTGGCCGATTCGATGAGCACGATCCTGGGCTTGCAAGTCCTGTGGAGAGGTAAGAGTAAGTGAATTACTGGTAACGGCGGGGTAAAAACGGCCATACACGTAAAAATTCACTCATGCAAAAACATGAGTGAACGTGAGTTTCAGCCCATGAACGAAGAAGAAGTCAGCTACTGGTGAGCAAAGTCAATGCAATGGAGGTCAGAGTAAACCTGGGGAGAATTTTTTCTTTCTTTTACTTTGAAAAAGGATAAGTTTATGATTTGCCTGTTTAAAGAAAAGTCAATGCAATGGAGATTGTCAAGAGTTGAGTTAAGGAGATTGTTCTTTCCTGTTTTAGCTTCAAAATTTAAAGCACCGCTCCACAAATTGACATAAGCTCAGATGGTAGAGCACTGGACTTGTGATCGGAAGGTCGCAGGTTCGAATTCGGGCCGGGACGGACACGGGTCAACTTTATGTGCAGACCCAGAGACGGAAGCCATGTCCCACCCCCGTGTCATCACAATGGCACGTAAAAGACCTTGGTCATTCTGCCATAAGTGCAGGTGGCTGAATACACCTAAACACGCAGACACCTGGGTAGCGCGACTCCGTTGCTGCTAGCTTTCCACTGGGAGGAAGCGACCCGAATTTCCCAGCGATGGGACAATAAAGTAATGAAAGTGAAAGTGAAAGTGAAATAATAAATCAAAGCGTACAGAAGTTTAGACACGGAAGATGGAGCCAAGAAGTTTCTGAATAGAAATTGTATCCCTTCTCGATGGAATTAGTGGCTATATACACCGTCACAAACCAACACACATGTACAAACACAAACATCCACACACACACACATACATCCACACTCTTTATTAACAGATTTAAGCTCTTGCTTGTATTCAACATTTACTGTAAGACAACAACCTTCAGCAAAGTTTGTTCTCAGTACTGTTATAAGTAATCCTGCATCTGACTAAAAAAAAACAAAAAAAGAGATAGTTTTGAAACTGTTCCTCCAAACACACCAACTCACCGCCACACACGATTCCACCCTCCCTTTACCCACCTGATGAGGGTTCCAATCCGAGTCAAAGATGACGACAGTGTCTGCCGTCTGCAAGTTGAGACCCAAGCCTCCAGCACGGGTGGAGAGGAGGAAGAGGAAGTACGGGGAATCCTTCCTGTTGAACATTTCCAGCAACTGCCCACGATCCTCCGACTTGGTCATGCCGTCCAGACGCAGGTAGCGGATATCTGCGTCACAAGAAAAACAATCGCTTGTGTGATAGACTCCTCTTTGCAAATCTAATCAACACTCTGGTAGTCTAGTATTCATTTTCTGTGTAGATTACTTCAGTCCCATCTTCTGCTCTTCAGTGCTCCATATACAGAAAACCCCAACATTTTCAATGAACATTATGACTATTAAAGAAGAGAATTGTTCAGACTCGGCCCAATCCTCTCCCAACACTACTCGCCGACGGGCACAATGGCTTAGTGGTTAAGACGTCAGCTTTCAGTGCAGAAGGCTCAGGGTCCCAGCTGCGCCTGGTAGATTAAGGGTGGAGATTTTTGCGGTCTCCCAAGTCAACTCATGTGCAGACCTGCTAGAGCCTTATTCCCCTACATGTGTTCGTGCAGGCTCATGACCAAGTACACACGGTAAAGATGCTGTAATCCATGTCAGACTTCAGTGGGTTATAGAAACACGAAAACACCCTGCACGCATCCCCCGTAAACGGAGTATGGCTGCCTTAAAAGGGCAAGGTAATAACGAACATAAACGTAAAAACCCACTCATGCCAAAAAACAAGCGTACGTGGGAGTTGCATGCCATTAACGCAAAAGAAGATTAAGAAAAAGACTGACTTTTGTAGACAAGGTAGTCCTCCATGATTGACATAAGGGAGGTCATCTGACAGAAGACCAGACACTTGTGGTTCCTGGACTGCAGCTTGGGTAAGATGCGGTCCATCAGCTCAAACTTGCCCGACGATCGGTACAGCTCAGGGCTTTGAGGTAAGAAAACACACATTGTCAGTTAAAAGCTCAAGTCTTCAGGTGAGAAAACACACATTGAAAATGTTATAGACACATTTTCAGTTTACAGCTCAGACCTTCACGTTCGAAAACACACATTGTCAGTTGAAAGCTCAAGTTTATAGCTCAGGCATTCAGGTGAGAAAACACAGACTGTGAGCTGAGAGCTCAAGTTTATAGCTCAGACTATTACAAGAATACAACACAGTATGGTCTTAAGAAATGTCCCTGAATCAGACAAGAGGGCTGGGGAGTACAGCCCAACCTGCCCTGGTGACCACCTGCCTACAACAACCACTTTTGGTCAGTCTCTTGGTGGTGGTCACAGACAGGTTGACTGCATAATGAAATGACGTCGAGTCCAACTCACCCCTGGACCACACCTCCGGACAGGCCGGCGTGTTCGGCAAAGGCCTCCTCAATGTGGTTGAACATGAAGGGATGGTTGCAGATTTTACGTAGCTGCATGATGGTGTTCATCAGTGTCTTCGTTCCACCCTTGCCCTGTTCAAACATACAGCAAAGTCAAATAAAACTCTATGCTCTACCGTCAGTAACATGGTATGGATGATCACACTGCCCATAGCAATTACAAGTACAGGTGAACAAATAAAGACACAAGCAGAAGAATTCACATGCAGTTAAGTAAGATGATACAAAATAATAAATAGCGCAAGTCCCGATAACAAGCTCAAGCGCTTCACAATTCCCATATTAGAAACAAAAACCACACACTCACACACGCACGCACACACACACACATGAACTTAGAACAGAAAAGCAAACCAAACTAACACTAGTAAAATAGCAATGAGACCAAGCACAAAGTCAGCAACAACCAAAATCCTTTAAGAAAAAGCTTGCATGCGTACAAGACAGTTGCCACCGAACACACAGAGCGTCAATCAAACAAAACATTCCACTGTACCTTCTTGTCCTTCTCAGACCCGTCAGTGAGCAGCACTCCCTTGCTCTGCATGTGGTTGTAGATGAAGCGCTGGAGAGCTGACATGTCGCACTTGATCACGTACTCAATCTGTACAGAAGACCACACACATTTCATTCATGTTGCAGCTGTCAAATGGTACTGTGCAGCGATGTCATGTTTTTTCTTAAACGTACAGGTGACATTAAAAACCCTACACTTGCATCCATACAGACACAAACATGGAGATCAATGTTAAAAAGAAAGAACAGAATAACAGTTAAAAAAAACTCTGCTGTGGAGTCCAATAGTTTATACATGCACAAATGTAGACCAAACATTTTTTTTTTAATTTACCAGCAATTTCCTTCGAGTCTGGTATTTTATATTTGCACAAATGTAGATCTCCAAAACAAAACGATTCCATTTACAGCACTCCAAAACAATGTAGTTCCTTAACAGCAATGTCCAAACACATTCATAACTGTCTCACTGGTGACATTTTTTTATATTTTTATAACAGCAGCGAATCTGACCTTGTCTGGCAGCTGAGACTCCACTTCCTTCTTCAGACGACGCAGCAGGAAGGGACGCAGAACCTTGTGCAAACGTCGGATGATCAGCAGCGTCTCTTCTTGGTTCAGTTCCACCTGCACAAGTCACCAAATCACAGTGTTATTTCCAGAAATTGTAAAACACGTGGATGGGAGCACAAGTTTCCGACACTCCACTCGCTAGCAATTGGCCCCTCCAATGTTGGCAGAGGTTTTGCAAGAAAAGGTCACTCTCCCACAACACATACAAACCCGACGGAGTTATTTTCGAAATTCGTCCATTTCAACAACTTTACCTGTTGCCCCATCTTTACACGGTGGTTGCACATACAATTTCACAGCCTAGTTATTTATAAGTAACCATCTTCAGTCGATGCTATCTCTAGTATCACAAAGGAAGAGAAGATTTTCATCAAACCACACCATCCATCAGAATATGCACACAAACATGCAGATGTCAACAGGGATCGCGTTTACGCATGATTTTTGCGTATTTGACGCATTTTAAAAGTCGCTGACGCGTTTTTTCCGCCGCGCCGCGTAAGCCATACGCAAAAATATTGTAACTTTTTTTTGTCTTCACGCAGCGCTTTTGCTCTGACTTAATAATCACCCGATCCTGAAACTGACTATAGGGCTCGAGAAGTGACGACACACATGAAATCTGCGCGTCAAAACTAAAGTCCGTTTCTTTTTGCATCGAAGTATCGCAAACGAACGTAACGAGGGTATTACCAGATAATGTCTTGTCGGATAATGAAACAGACATTAGCTGCTCTCCCATCTCGCGCTTCCAAAAGGCGGAAAGTGTGTCTAGTCGTATTAGAGCGGGAAACAAACTCGCAAGGCCCGAAGGTTGGAGACAGCAAGGGTGTTATTCGACAGGCGTGCGCGGAGTTCGACAGGAAAACTCGCCGTATTTAGGTAAGGAGTGTCTTTAAGTCTTTCGTGCGTGTTTTGTTTGTGTCTGTACGTGTTTTCGTAGTACGCAAAAATATTGGTCCGTGACGCGTTTTTTTCGTTTCGTTGCGTATGACTTACGCGTTTTTTAAAAAGCTAGCGGGATCCCTGTGTCAATAATTGGAATGCCTGGTAAAAATCCCTGTAATTCCCTTCTTATATAAAAACACCAATAACTGTTACAAAGAAAGTAAAAAAACCTCTGCTGCCTCCAGTTTCACTTTTCAAGGCATCCGCAGGGCAACCATAACAACGTCCATGGCAATACTCACAACTCTCACATGACACTGATCAAGATCATACACACATACCTTTTCTCCCGTCATGGCGAAGGGAGCGTTGAACCATTGTTCAAAGGTTGTGCAGGACTTGAAGATTGACGGCAGCAGGAAGTTCAGGAGGGCCCACAATTCTGGCAGTTTGTTCTGTGCAGAAAAATTTCTATCTTGTAGAATACAGGGAAACTTTAGTCTTGAAAGAAAAGCAAAGCTATATAGTGGAATCTTTTGTGAAACTGATTATTCAACCTGTTACAATTTAACCTTATCAGCTCTAACAATCAAACCACGAAGCAAACTGAGCGAATACAAGAACAACACACCAGGCAGTAATAATAACAAACAGGCTAGTTAGAAAAGTCAGTAAAAATGAGGGATACATGAAAATTAAAAGCTCAGGCGAGTCAAAAAGAAAGGGCAATTGGAAGGAAAGAAGGAAAGAAAGAAAGAAAGACGGACACAAAGAAAGAACGAAAGAAAGAAAAAAGAAAGATGAATAAAAAAACAGAAAGAAAGAAAAAAGAAAGACGAACAAAAAGACAGAAAGAAAGAAAGAAAGAAATAAAGAAAGAAATAAAGACAGAAAGAAAGAGAGAAAGAAAGAAAGAATGAAGAAAAGATGTGCTCTCATGTGTTTCAGCTCTGTCATTGCTGTGACTTATCAGTGACAATGCTTTAGAATGTGTCATTATAAATCTGTGCTTGCCTGAAGAAAAAATTGTTGAAGAAAAAAAGAAAAGAAAAGCTGTGCTCACCTGCAGAGGGGTGCCAGTAAGCAGAAGGCGGTTGGGGGCGATGTAGTATGTGTTGAGAATCTGCGTCAGCTTACAGTGGTGGTTCTTCATACGATGACCCTCGTCAATGATCATGTACTTCCAACGCAGCTGAGGGAAAAGGAAATACAAACATAAATTCAGTACAGCATAGTTAGTATACACCTAATAAAGAGGGGGAAAAACTAGCGAGACAGAACAGCCCATTATTTTTCGGTTTTTTGTTGTTCAATTACACTGTGCTCAATCCAATTCCTCCAAATCTTAGTAAGAAAATACCCCCTGGGCTCCAAGTTTCTCAGCTGAAGTCAAACACACCATCTACTCGAAGCAATATTTCAAGCTATCCAAAATTTGCAATAAGTCAGTGATTACATGAGAATGTTTAAGAAAAGATCCCCCCCAAAAAACGAAGTTCTCACAAACATTATCTTAGATAGAAACAAGAAGGGCAAAGCCCATACGACTCACATGCTTGACCTTGACCTTTACAGCAATGACATCATACACTAAGAACTGCTTTACACATTTTCCTACCAAAATACATGTACCCAAGGCAGTGATGTACATTTTTCTAGCAGCCTTTAGGACAATTGTCCTGAAGACTAAAAATCAATAGGACACAGTGTCCTGAGATTGCAATTTCAATAGGACAAAAACACGACTCGTAAAACCGCATTTAAAAAGATTTTTCAGTTTAAATTCTCGGTTGACGTTGTTGTTGGTTCAGCTGAAGCCACAGTGGCTGGCGAACGCAGCATGGACATCAATGTCTGCTGATTTGTATCTGCTTTGAGCTTTTTTTTCGGACCCATGTCGTTTCTCTTTCGTTTTATTTTCGTTCGAACGCACAACGGTTTTTCCGGATATTATGACGAAAAGTAATGCCTTGCGCATGTGCGAACATGCACGGGTGGTTCCCATTGGTTTAAACGATTTATTGCTGAGCCAATGAATGCACTCGAGGCACCATATGGGTTCGGTTTTCTTTTTTTCTTCTTGATCCAACTTGAGGATAAATTAATTCAAAGAATCAGATCCCATATGGTGCCTCGTTCACTCAACAAACTGGTCACACGCAGTGCATACTTTCGCTTGGCAAAACCGAAACCAGCTTTCCTCACGCAGTGTTTACTTTCGCTTGCCAAAACCGAAACAAGCTTTTCTCTTGAAAATTAAACAGTCCGCATGTCCGCTTCATTGTCAAAAACGATCGGACCCTTGACCACTTCTTCTGTAGGTTAATCGGACCTGTGTCCTGCTGGGGTTAAAGCTATAGGTCATGGGGAAATTGGATCGGTCAGAGACCGGAGACCGACTAAAATGTACATCACTGCCAAGGTCAAGGTCATCCAAGGTCATGCAACACAAAGCTGTTAATTCAAGACATAGGAAGTACAATGGTGCTCATTGGCTCTTTCTACCATGAGATATGGTCACTTTTAGTGGTTCACTACCTTATTTTGGTCACATTTCATAAGGGTCAAAGTGACCTTGACCTTGATCATATGTGACCAAATGTGTCTCATGATGAAAGCATAACATGTGCCCCACATAATTTTTAAGTTTGAAACAGTTATCTTCCATAGTTCAGGGTCAAGGTCACTTCAAAATATGTATACAATCCAACTTCGAAGAGCTCCTGTGACCTTGACCTTGAAGCAAGGTAAACCAAACTGGTATCAAAAGATGGGGCTTACTTTGCCCTATATATCATATATAGGTGAGGTATTGAATCTCAAAAACTTCAGAGAAAATGGGAAAAATGTGAAAAATAACTGTTTTTCAGGCAACATTTATGGCCCCTGCGACCTTGACCTTGAAGCAAGGTCAAGATGCTATGTATGTTTTTTGGGGCCTTGTCATCATACACCATCTTGCCAAATTTGGTACTGATAGACTGAATAGTGTCCAAGAAATATCCAACGTTAAAGTTTTCCGGACGGACGGACGGACGGACGGACGGACGGACGACTCGGGTGAGTACATAGACTCACTTTTGCTTCGCATGTGAGTCAAAAAAACCACAAAAAACAAAAAACAAGCAACACACAAGTAAATGGATAAAAATACAAATAAAATAAAAGAAAGTCACAACCCAAGAGAAATATCCAAACACATCTGTACCTTGGCCAGAATATTCTTGTCCTTGATGATGTACTCGTAGGTCGTAAGCAGGACGTTGAAGCGAGAGGTCCTCAGCTGTGGAGCCAAGCCGCGGCGTACAGCCGGCGATCCTTTGTACGGGATCTTCACCACCGAGGGCGCCCACTTGTCAAACTCCAGCATCCAGTTGGATAAAGTACTGTGTAACAGGAGAGAGAAAAATTGGTGATGCGGTGTTCCATGGTATTTTAGTACAGTGCCCCCCCCCCCCCCCATCCCTTCCTTTCTTTGGAGGTCTTAAAACAGGGGGGGGGGGGGGGGGGTGTTGAAAAAAGGGGGGTTCTGCTGCAGTATCTATTTCTGTTTCCAAAGATCCAGACCCTAAGAAACTCTTTTTCTGGAAATAACAAAATTCAAAACAAATTTAATGAAAACCGTTTTCTGATTTTATGGGTGTTTTTGTTATATTTTTTCAAGATGCATGAAAGCAGCAAGAGAGTGGTGCGATACGTTTTGTATGGGCAAAAGTCAACCTTGTGAGGGAAAAGATACACCTCAAAGACTACAATACTGTCTGCAAAGCTTCAGGAAATGGATTGTTTCGTGACAATTCAATGCTATCGCTCAGTCATGTACAGACATTTATCAAGACTGTGATCCCTTCTCCCTCCTGTATAGGAGAGAACTAATTTTCTTCATCACAATACTTCTGCAATTTGAATGATTCCAACCATGGAAGCATGACCATACAATCATGTATTTGCTTTTCTTGAATTTGTTTCATGTGCTTGCAGGTATCTTGTAAATGCACACAATGACAAAGGAAAAACTTACGACAGTGGCACAATGATGAGGAAGGGTCCGTTAACTCTCTTTTTCTCCATGAGGTAGGTGATCAGGCCGATGGTCTGGATAGTTTTTCCCAGTCCCATCTCATCGGCCAGGATCCCGTTCAAGTTGTTGTTGAACAGAGACACCATCCATTCTAAGCCCTTCACCTGGGAAAAAAATACAGAGTTTTTATTATTTGTATGATAGAATTGATCTGAGCCAATTTTGTGTGACAGACCCCTTACCAACTTCAAAATACCGGCACGGTTGGCCTAGTGGTAAGGCGTCCGCCCCGTGATCGGGAGGTCGTGGGTTCGAACCCCGGCCGGGTCATACCTGGGACGATAAAATTGGCAATCTAGTGGCTGCTCCGCCTGGCGTCCAGCATTATGGGGTTGGTGCTAGGACTGGTTGGTCCGGTGTCAGAATAATGTGACTGGGTGAGACATGAAGCCTGTGCTGCGACTTCTGTCTTGTGTGTGGTGGCGCACGTTAAATGTCAAAGCAGCACCGCCCTGATATGGCCCTTCGTGGTCGGCTGGGCGTTAAGCAAACAAACAAACTTCAAAATACTGTAAAAAAAAAAATAAATCACTGAACATTCCAAACACACATATTCCCCCTTGTTCTCCTGTGCAAAACTTTGATGAGCTGGTTCTTTATTGCTCTTTGTGACTAAGGAATGGCAAGAAATTCTAAGCCAGCACAAGAATGATGGCAGTTGGTGACAAGAGGCTGTCGGTATCCACTACAGAATACAAATGTGATGTGCTAAAAAAACACACCACCCAATATTTCCATAAAATATTTGATGTAGGCAAATGTTATTGGATACATTTTTGGATAACCAGAAGCATTTGCTCACACTGTCAATTTCAGCAAATATTTTGGGCATCAACAATCGCAAATTGCACTTACTGAAGCAAAAGAAAACGCAGATTTCAACCAATCCCAGTTGGACATTTTCTACCAGCCCAGGTCCCCAAAACCTTTGCGATGGAAAAAGGAAACTGACCTGGTATTCCTTGAGCTGTCCGTTGACCAGAATAGAAGCCTGCTCAGTGATTGTCTCACTGACAGTGTGAGCCAGTGAGTAGTAGTTGGCGTTAGAGCCTTCCGCATTGTACTCGTCATCATCTCCAACACGCCCAGGCCTGCACAAAAAGCGTCAAGATGTACACAGCATTCAAACATTATATATCATATGAAATGCACAAAACAAACATTATACGTCATATGAAATGCACAAAACAAACATTATACGTCATATGAAATGCACTAAACAAACATTATACGTCATATGAAATGCACAAAACAAACATTATACGTCATATGAAATGCACAAAACAAACATTATACGTCATATGAAATGCACAAAACAAACATTATACGTCATATGAAAGGCACAAAACAAACATTGTACGTCATATGAAATGCACAAAACAAACATTATACGTCATATGAAATGCACAAAACAAACATTATACGTCATATGAAATGCACAAAACAAACATTATACGTCATATGAAATGCACAAAACAAACATTATACGTCATATGAAAGGCACAAAACAAACATTATACGTCATATGAAATGCACAAAACAAACATTATACGTCATATGAAATGCACAAAACAAAAATTAATGAAAATCAGGTCTGAAAAGGGACGGAGTCTTAAGATAAGGGAACAGTACAGCAATTATGACCAGAAAATCTCAAAATCGGAGAGTCTTAAAAAGGAGGTTGTATTATTTAGTTCCCAGTCTGCGGACTAAACAGGCCCATCCTAATCTCGATTCCCAGTCTACCGGAATCCATTCAGTCAAATATTGACTAAACGAAAAAAATGAAATGAGCAACACAAATAGCAATAAAATCAAGAAAACATGGTTGACTTACTCAACTCCTCGGCTGGCGTCATCATCCTCGACACGAGTTGCATGTGATGGTCCTGCTTGCTGAGAGTTTTCATCCTCTTCTTCCTCCTGAAAAGGTCAAACGTAACATAAAATTCAACACGGCACATAAAATCGAAAATTTCAATAATAAATTTTCATTTGATTAATATACTTACCCAATTCTCATAGTTCCATTGACTTCAAATCTCACATGCTAGATGTTGAAACACTACTCAAATTACGTGCCCTTGAAAGGGGGATAACCAAGCTAAATAAACAGACACCATAGCCGTTGCTATGCCCTGAACCCACTTGGTTACCCATAACCCCCAGCGCACCACGTGACAATAGAGTTTGCCTGAGAATGTTGGGCTGGGTGGATGGCAAGTTATCTGATACAGAGGAAACGAAAAGTGGCAAGCCATAGAAGAATACTTACTTCCTCGCTGCCGTCTTCGTCATCCTCCTCTTCGTCGTCCTTGTTCGCAATTTGCCACCTGAAAAGCACAGAGTGAAGTTCAACCCATGATGATGACATGAAACTCACAGGTTATCAATATTAACACACACACACACACACACACTCAATAATTCCTGTTGTGTGCAGTTAAAATTGTACCCTTCGTGCTCATAAAGAGTCTTGCTTTCAACCAAACGTCTACAGCTTTTTCATGTAGCTTTTTCATGTATGAAATCTGATCACATTTGTGGGTTTTTTATTTTCAAATTTGTTCTCAGAAATCCATGCATTAGTCAAAAAGCAGGAGCCCTGCAACTTTAAATTCTCCTTGGAATAAAGCCACAACCGAGAGAATGCTAGCTACAGTAGACACTCACTGTGGGTTTTCCTCCATCCAAGTTTCCAGCTGACTGGCCAAGGGTGCATCCTCTCCAGAAAGAATCTGCCCCGTCTCCATATTGATCACCTTCACGTGCATCTGACTCTGGCTGGTTTCATCCTGTCAACGTAGTAAGCAAACAAGGTCAAGGTGGAGTTCCATTTATGTCGTGCTAACAGTGGGAGACCTCGTTTAAAGGAAAAACAACACCAACAACGCTGACGCTGTGTTCCAAGAAATACATGTTTCGACAAAGCTTGAAGGTGTGCAAGTTTTTAATCATTGCTCTTGAAAATATTTTTTGTCAAGACGTCAGGTTTGTCGCCAAAGCAGTGCCCTTGCTTTCCGCCTACATTAAGTGAAAAGGGCACATTAAGGGCAGGTGGGCCAGTGCAAAATTGACCAAATCGTTCAAAACACTGTTTTGGGTATTTTAGCAGATTATGTTTCCATAACATACCTATCATCCATGTGTGTCGGTGTTTTTGTCAAAAGTGTCCTATTTATCTGTCAATAAAGACAAAATGTGAACATGTGTGGCATTGATTGTCTTCTGTAGTCGATATTCCCCCGCCAAAAAATGTCATTTCAAAGGCTAGTTACGGCTTTGTCCTCAGCAAAACAGTGCATTCACGACATACGAAACTGCGCAGCAGCTCTTGACCTATAACATGACATCAGTGTTTTGATGAATGTTCCATTCACTCAGCCACTTGTCCGTTGCAAAGGCAGCAATCGTAATCGAACGGAAATGTCCTTATTTGGAAGGTACTCGACATCCATTGGTTCGTTTCATAAACCGAAATCGGGAACCAGTTTACTTTGTGAGTGCGCATGCTCAGCTTACGAATTTTGCATACGGAAACTACCGAAGA
Organism: Littorina saxatilis; assembly: GCF_037325665.1. Taxonomy (NCBI): domain Eukaryota; kingdom Metazoa; phylum Mollusca; class Gastropoda; order Littorinimorpha; family Littorinidae; genus Littorina; species Littorina saxatilis. The sequence continues at coordinate 54,912,438 of NC_090249.1, forward strand.
GACTCTCGGCCATGACGGGAACACCCGAAGTTCACTCGGTTTTACAACATCCTGGTTACACATCAAACGATCGGTGACAACCGAAAGCGAATTTTTCCTTGAGAAACAACCTTTGATACGATAACAATGGCTCGAAATAAGAAAGAGGACAATGTCTTTATTAGTTCGGTTAGCAACAACAAGTAGTTCCGCTGGTACTAGGCCAAAGTTTGGATTCTGTCGGTGTTTCCGATACAGAGGAAAGCTTTGATCTCCACGCAGATCCACAGGTCGCCATTTCCGAACACGCCATGCAGCACACTTTTTACGTCTCGGCACTGGCTTGCTTTGCGCTGAATTTGAGTCAGTTTCTGTGCAGTATCTCCTCGACAAGCAAGTTGAGCATTTGCTACGCAAAAAAAACAAAAACAGGAGAAAGTATCCAACATCAGTCAGATTATCGGTAATGTTTGCTGGGCCTGCCATTTCCCGAACGAAACTGGATCAGCAACTGTTTGTATCAATCTGCACTTTCGTAAATTCCGTCACTGTCTTGACGAACTGTGTCATTTTCTTCACCGCGATACACAGTTCATTGCGAAGAGCTTCCTCAGTAAATCGTTCAGATTCCACGTACGATTTGTTGTCAAAAAACAACTCAAACGAAAGTTTCAAACTCATCATCCTCCATCTTGCTTGTCGAAGCACCAAAGTACTGTATCGATGTAAAAACAAAAGCAGAAAACTTCGAGGAAACCAACAAATCGACGAGATAACGGAAGGAAATAAGTCTCGTTCTGGCTCAAGTAAGTTACCGTTAAAAATACCGTTATTCTCGCATGCAAATACAAACGAGAATCGGGTCATTGATACACGTTTAGCGCTGGGGCAGTATCCCCATGCTGGTTGACAGAGGGAAAGAAGGGATGGACGCATAAATTCTCTGCTGACGTGCTAAAGGCTAAGTAGTTTGCAATTCAAATAAACTAAGCTGTTCATTCATAACACAGTTTTGTCCTTGTGTGTCTGTTTCAATAGTGTTTCTGTGGTGTTCAATCTTCAATGTCGTTTTTCTCAGTTCAGCCATTTTGCCTACGGTTACGTCTTGGGTTACGCGATTTCTCTGGCTGTAATTTAGCTAGAGCAATATTTTCTTTTGTAGTTTGTGCAGAATATAACATTCTGGGGGATTACGAAGGGATTTTGCTGAAATTTTATTGTAGTCATATCCAGATTATTTCAAAAAATAATTTCGCAAGCGTTACCCTAAAGTTTGACAGTTGTAACAAAGAAGTGTTCCTAACTCCAAGTATAAATATAATAAACAAAATCTGCTTCGTAATCCCCTAGAGCATACCCAGAAGGATAAAATAAAACAATAATTAGAAGTGTGACAATCACATCTGATGAAAATCCGTGTATCTCCTGTACTCCACTTTTGTCTGTATTTTGACTGTTTTTGTCGCGTAAAACAAAAACCAGCAACCGAAAATACAAAAAGTGACTATTCTTTGTCATCATTTGTTCATTTCTTTCATAAAATAACATTCAGACACAATAAAACATTCAAAATTGAAAAAAAGGTAGTGCACTGGCCCACAGGCGAAGTGCGCCACTGAAATTTAGAGTGATGGGACTTACACAGCCATTTTGAGTTTTTAGCAGTTTTGCACCTTTCAATCTGTCTACTTTCATGACATGCATATGATTACACTATACAAATTCATCAAAGTCTCTAAAAATATATTTCATTGCACCAACCCGGAGAATTTTTCCGTCTTTTTATTCACTATTTCGATAAAAATTACGATTTTCAACCCTTGACAACAGACATTTCTGCTCGCCCAACGCGGGAACGTCGTATACCGTTTGAACAGCAGTTCTCTCCCCTGTGTCATTCGGCAGTTATTTTCGGTTAAATATGGATTCTCCTGCGGGAACCCCCCTATTTTTCAAACAAGCAAACCACAGACACTTTCCATATAAGATGGTATGACGTAAATCCCTGGCCATGATTGGTCAGATAGGCTCGCGTGGCTTTTCGCGTTTTAAAAGTCGTCTGCTCACCACGTTTAGTTTTCGACTGAGTTGGCTTAGAAAAATGGCTCGTGTGAAAAGATCAACGCTCCGAAAAACACAGAATAAAGGCAAGCGTACGAGAAAACAACAACTGGAGAGTTGCAGAGACAAGAGAACGACTAAAACACAATCGGTGACAAAGCGTACAAAAACTGGATCGACCGCTGTGGCATGCAGATCAAATTCTGCGTCAGGAGAGTGTGTTCTTGGCGGCTTGACGCGAACACAATTCAAGACGAACACATACACAGCAGCCACCGCGTCAAAAGCGACAGGTCCAGAGGCTTCCCAAACAAGGAGATGTCTTGTTGATTTGGAAACCTTTGATGGTATTGTAAACAAACTTTGTTGTCCACAATGTAAACAACCAACGCTGTCACTATGCCCAGACTCAAAACAGGGACACGGCCTTGCAGTGTACGCGCATGTCTCTTGTTCAACGTGTGAGGAAGTTGTTCCAGGAACCGCTGGATACCTTGCTTCCAAAAAAAGCGGTCAAACGGATTATGGTCTCAACAGGCAAGCCGTTTATTCATCCTTGGTATGTGGGCTAGGTGCTCAACAATTTAACAAATTTTGTGAAAGTTTAGATTTGGCAGGCATGCATCACAAAACCTTCCAGAAGAAAGCTGATAAACTCTATTAACGACTTGATGCACTGGAGGAGAAAGTATTCAGTGAGGCTGTCCGTCAGGTCAGACAGATACACGCAACACACAATGGAATGACACTGTCTGATGATGATGTTCTTGACATCAGTGTAAGCTACGACGGATCATGGCTGACCAGGGGGCACTCGTCTCACATTGGAATAGGGTGTGTTGTAGACGTGCTGACTGGCATTTGCTTAGACGCTCATGTTATGTGCAACTACTGCCATGTTTGCCAGACGACTGGAAACAAACTTCTCCAGGAGAAACCCCTGGAGTATGCTGCCTGGCTGGTAAAACATATGGACATCTGTGACAAGAATGTTGCAGGTGAGTGTGTAGATCTAAACAATATGTGTGTATGATGCGTTTGTGTAGACGGTTGTTGAAATGGGATGATAGTGTGTTGTGTTTGAATTTTACATAGATCTGTAAGTGTTTGTGAATATGTGTGTCAGTGTTTTTGTGTGCGCTGTCTATGTGTGTGTGTGTGTGTGTGTGTGTGTGTGTGTGTGTGTGTGTGTGTGTGTGTGTGTGTGTTTGGGTATTGATCCATGGATAGTAATACATGTACTGTACAAAAACAATGATAGCGTCTATGTTGGTAGATCTGTGGCTGATTGCCTTGTGTGTGTGTGTGTGTGTGTGTTTGTGTGTGTGTGTGTGTGTGTGTGTTTGGGTATTGATCCATGCATAGTAATACATGTACTGGACAAAAACAATAATAGCGTCTATGTTGGTAGATATGTGGCTGATTGTCTTTTGGGTGTATGTGTGTGTTTGTGCGTGCGTGTGCGTGCGTGTGTGTGTGTGTGTATGTGTGTGTGTGTGTGTGTGTGTGTGTGTGTGTGTGTGTGTGTGTGTGTTTGCTATTCAGTGGCTGACTTTGACTGAAACGGTGGTTTTATTTTTAGGTTCCAGTGGCATGATGGAAGTCGAGGCGGCTCGGGTTCTGTGGGGCAGGTCAGTGTCGCGGCACAATCTGCGATACACAGTTATGCTGTCAGACGGTGACACAAAAACCTTCCAGGAACTTTCCAAAATAAAGCCTTATGGAGATCAAGTGACCATCGAAAAAGAAGAGTGCATCAATCACGTTTCCAAGCGTCTTGGGACAGCGCTTCGCAACCTTGTGACAGACTGCCGCAAAAAAGGAATCACTTTGGGAGGGCGAGGGTACGGTCAGCTGACTCTGAATACAATCAGGAAGTTGACGATATATTACAATCGGGCAATTAGGGGAGGTAAGACAGTTGCAGACATGAAACGGGCAGTGATGGCATCTCTGCGTCACGGCTACTCAACAGATGACAAGCCACAGCATGACTTGTGCCCCCATGGTGCCGCGTCATGGTGCTTCTACCAGGCTGCCCTTGCTCAGAACAAGCCCCCAGGACCACACGCAAAACTCGTCCATACACCTCTCAACTTCAAGAAGCTGAATCCTCATCTAGAACCAGTTTACCAGAGACTGACTGAAGATCAACTGCTTCAAAGATGTGTGTCAGGAAAAACCCAAAACTCTAATGAGTGTCTCCACAGCAGCGTTTGGGTTCGCTGCCCCAAGGACAAATTTGCATGCAAAAATCGCGTACGGTTTGCAGTCGTCACAGGGGCTAGGGAATTCAATTTTGGACCAGCAGCTGCTCTCAACACTGCAAAGTTCTACGGCTTTACGACAGGCTGTAACATGAAAAGACTGAACAAGGCTAGGGAGTGTAAGAGGGTTCTTGGCAGCATCAGGTTCAAGAAAGATCAGCTAAACAAGAGACGCGACACTGTGCGTGCAGCTAAACTCAAAAGACAGGAGGAGCTCATCAGACTAGAAGGGGGTGCAGCATATGCTGCTGGGCAGTTTTAGGTAAGCCTGTAGTTACCAGGTGTCTGTGAAAAATACCTGAACTATGTTAACATTGATTTGGGGTGAATGAAAGAGCTTGGAAATGTTCTCGGCCTTGTTTCTCTGTTCAGTGTTTTTGCATGACCTGCTATCTAGGAAACTATTTTTCTTCAATTCATCTGTTCAGAATGCAATGAAACTTAAGGGACATGCTTATCAGAGGACAACCTGTGGAATGACAACAGGAATTTTCTTTAAATTAATAAATAACTGTTCAGGCGGGTTATATTTATTAAAATTGTGCTGCAAAACATGATAATTCATCTAAAAAAAATATTTTGTTGGAACTATTCATCCTAGAAAAAATCCCTGTTGTCATTCCACAACTATGGACTCCTACATCCTACATGCAAAAAATCACATTCCTATGATTGAAGGGGAAGCTAAAAAACGTGTTCCTAGCAACCCATTTTGGCAGTTGGAGATTGTCGTTTCCATGGCAACGGACAGTGACGGTACTGAAAACGTTATCCGTTTTGAAATCGTATATGCCTTACCACTTCATATGTATATAACAGTAGCTTATGATATAAGTAAATGAAAATTTAGATTTTAGTGGCTCCCTTTGCCTTAACCTGACAGGATGTGACCTAAATATCTTGTTTCACTTTCGTACTCTCTCGCATAAGCTTTGAAATTACTTTAGTTTTTGAAGCTGGTACATTTCCGACTTTTCAGTTTTTGTCGCAAGATCTGACATTCGACTAGTTGCAACCACTCTCTAAAAAGACCAAAAAAAGTTTGTATCTTACGACTACATCCGGTCATTTTGGAACACATTTAGCCGTAGCTAGACTTGAATGATTTGCGCATCAAAACCTCCAGCTACGGAAAAGTTTGTTGCAACTGTGTTTCATAAACCTGACGTTCAACAGTTTCTAACATCCGACTATCATTTAAGATCATTTAGCGATCTTTTCAGTGATCGCTTTCAACGAGTTAAAAAGCTCCTGAGACTGAAGCATTGTTTCTAACAGCATAGCAAAGGACCATCAGCAAGTGAAATGGTTTTCTTGTGAAGAAGAATCATTTTGTGACAACCATCTATTTGTAATTGAATGACGATTCTTTTACATGAAAACAAAAGGAGTTGTAACACTAAAATAGTTTCTCTTACCTGTCCCATTCCCTCAGGAATGTCCTGCAAAACAAACAGCAAAAATACAATTACAAACGCTGACCAGCACATTCTGTAGCTCACATACCCTGATCGTAAACAAATCAAAGACAATCTCTTCACACAGAGCAACATATTCGAGCCCATTGTCACTAGCATTTTCAAAATATTGTAAAAATGCTTGCTTAAAATAACGCCCAAAAAACATCAAAAGAAACTGTTTCAGAAACAGTAAAACGACATCACAATGCTGGTACATGTTTACACACCCGAACAACCTAACTTAACAAATCCCCAAGTGATTGGAACAAAAAGGATGCAAAATCTTATAACTTGAGTTCTATAAAGTTTTGAAAATGTCACACATCTCACACCTAACACGTTGACGGGTGTTTGCCAAAGATCGTCAGCAAACCAACTCTCACAAATCTATTACACATTTTATAAGCATTTAGAGTGTTTACTTTCTTTTGTTCATCAGGGCCTAGCATTGAAAAAAGTGAGTTGGGCGTATAAAAACTAAAAAATCCTTGAAAATCGGGAATTCCCGATTAATTCCTTCTTTACAAGACTAAAAGAAAGAAGAAAAAAAAAGGTTGGCGTATATACGCCGTTGTGCGTACAATGCTAGGCCCTGTTCAATAACTCTCACAACACACCAACAAATGTGTCAACTCACCTTCTTCTTCTTGCGTTTCTTGGCAGCCTGCAGCTTCTTGACCTCCTCCTTATGCTGCTTGACCAGGTTGATGAGACTGGACACATACTCGTCAGTCTGGGTCAGCAGGTACGCCAGACGACGATCCTTCTTCTGGTCAATCAGGCGACGGTACCCTTCTTCATCCTCAGCCTGTGCACACACAAAATTATCAACGTCATTTGATCATGTTCACGACACAATGTATGCCCGGTCACTGAAAGAAATCTATAAATATTTTCTTGAAAAAGTGCAGACAAAAAAGTATGCCCCAAATCTGGTGTGAACATTTTGAATGCATAAACAACAGGACACAAGTCAACCAAAAAGTTATACAAACTATTAAATCCATATTCTTACATCTGATGCTTTTCTACTTATCACAGACAACTTCAAACACCACTCACCAAAAAAATCTTCAAAAAGTTACCTTTTTCTTCTTCGTTCATGGGCTGAGGCTCCCACGTTCATTCATGTTTTTTACGAGTGGATTATTCCGTGTATGACTGTTTTTACCATGCCATAATAAGACACTAGCAGGTCTGCACATAAGTTGACCTGGGAGATCAGGAAAATCTCCACTCTTAACCCACCAGGTGGCCATGACCGGGATTTGAACTCACGACTTTCCGATTAGGAGGCCGATGTCTTATCCACTACGCCATTGCGCCAACCTGCTGACCCTAATTTTGTTGGTCTTGTCATAGGAAACAAATTTGTTTTTTGTGTTGCCTTACCATAAGACGACGCATGCGCTCCTTCTCGATACGCTCTTGCTCCTTCTTCTGCTCGCGCTCGGTGTTGGCGTGATGCATCATCATGGCTTTGTTCAGCTTGCCGATCTTGCCCTGAATGTTGCGATGGAACTCCTTGAAGTCCTTGGAATGCTGCAGCACGCTGTTCAGGTACTCCTGTTGTTCAAAACAAGAGCAGACAAATTAGTCAATGAAGCTGTAAAAATGCCGACACATTTTGCAGCATTCTCATTTTTCCTTCTGGAATTGCTTTGATAGAGGTGTATACTTCTCATAGAAACAAGACTACTTTCATCAATAATAAAACTCTCATGTTGATGTTTTTGCTCCTAAGCAGTTCCACAAAGGTACACTTAAACATGAAAATGAAAGTTGCTTGTTCATTTCAATGCTTGTTATTCCCTCAGGTGCCAGGAGATTGGTTCCGCACAACTCTCACTTACACTTACACTCTTTGTTGCACATGCTTACTTTTCTTTGTTTCTCAGCTCATATGCTTACAAACACACACACAAGTATATTACCTCTACCTGTTCCAAGATAGGTGTACTGGTCCTAAAAGGACGCAAAACCCGAACAGTCGGCCACACAGAGACTCTCTCTCTAACACTCACACATTTCCACACACATGCAAACACACCTGAGAGGACGCAAAACTCAACACAAAGACACTCTCTAAGACATGCACACACACATTCCCATGCACACATTCTCTCTCTCTCTTTATCTCAAGTAAAGCCACACTTGCCTGGTGTTTTTGGCGCTTCTTCCTCTCCAGTTCCACCTTCTGCTGCTTCTCCAGTTTCTCTGTGATGCGAGCTTCGCGCAGTGACTGGCGCTTGCTGCGTTTATACGCCTTGGTATTTAGCGCTGTCTCCAGGGTGGTATCTTTCCTCATGCTGGATACAACTTCGGAACGCAGCTAAAAATTCACACAAGATCATGATTAACCACCATAGGTAGTGCAGCGATCCAACACATCAAGGTCATTTCATCATGACCACCAGTCAAAATACAGAATTTAATAACTTAATTTGCCCAGGATCAACCAGACTTATGTTTAGAGGTCACCAAACCCTGGAAGTCTGTGAAGCTTTAAAGATCTAGCATCCAAATACCACTCACTATCTATTCACTTAGGATAACCAATCAGAGATTAAACTTCACAGGGTGATTTTCAAGCCTGCTTCCGTTAAGACGGGTGTAACATTGAATGACAGAATCAAAAGCAGCCTCTCAAGAAAAAGTTGGGGCTTTTGTATTTTCAAATGTCCTTTTTCAGTAACTGACTGACAGACTCAAACCGCCAAAGACAATAGCTAGTGGTTACATTAGTCTCAATACAATTCTAAAAACAAACCAGAACACACATCTGGCTAAAAAGTAAGTTCCCAGTACCTGTGCTATCATCTACAGTATTGAAATAAGCTTCAGAAACCTACCGATCTTTGAAAGTTGATCAAGCGCAAAGCTCTCAGCTCTATCATCGCCTTCGTGCGCATGTCCTCCGCCATCGTGGCTGGCATTTTGGCAAGCTCTTTGATGCGCTCTGAAATTCTGGCAGCAATTCTGCAACAAAAACAAACATCTGCATGAGTACACAAACTTCAATTGTTAAAGGTTTATGCAATAGTACATGTTTGCGTTTTGTAATTATCAAGGTGCATGAAACGGCTGGCTTTGTAGTTATGTTGCTAAATCACTGTGTACAAAAAACAGGAAGCTGAAAGCTCACTCAATTAATTAATTTTTTGTTAAATATTTCTCACTAGCTATCTCTACATTTCTCAAACTAGCTATTCTCCTATTTCTCTTACCGTCCATATCATCAACCACAACTGAAGCAATGAAAAGTTTCAACAAAGCACAAGAGGAAAACTAAGGCCAACCTGTTCTCACGCTCCTGAAGAATAGTGATAGGGTCCAGGCCCTGGGGTTTGGAGACAGGAGCAATGCGGTTCTGCTTCTGCTGCATTGCCATCATGGCCTGCACCGACGGAGGGGGCTGTGGTTGCTGCGGCTGCATTGGCTGCGGTTGTGGGGGCTGCTGCATGGGCTGCTGTGGCTGTATCATTCCCCCCATGCGCTGCTGCTGCATGTCACCGCTGGCTTGTGGTCCCGGCATTCCCATGGCTCCAGGTCGCTGCATGTGACTCAACTGCGGAGGCATGTGCTGCTGGGTGGGGGGCGCAGCACCTCCAGCCGTCATCGGCTGCTGCGGTGGGGCAGGTTGACCTGGCTGCATGCGCATCTGGTGACCTTCACCTGCAAAGGTCACAGGTTAGACTTGGTTGCAGCTAACATTTATCATTGCCTTCAATACATCCAAAGAAATGAAACAATGAAAAGTTTCAACTGATAATTGACCATGTTAACCCACAAAGCACAACAGACTCGGTCGCAGCTAGCGCTGCCCATTGCCTTCAATACACCCTTAAAACAATGGGCTAAAACACTGACCATCCGTGTAATATGCAACCGATGAAAGAAGGAAAGAAATGCACAGACCTTTCCTACCCCATAAGGAACCCATGATAGTTGTGTGAGGGAATAGCCTTGCAGCCCACGTAATAATATTCAGTGTGCGTGCGCGTGTTTGAGTGACTTCATTGGTACGCATGCACTTGACGCCATCTTTTATGTGACGTAATTTACGACGCACGATGCTAGTTTTTAGAACAGCTTAGCACTGACGCTTCAAGCAGACGTGACTTTGTCGCAGACGACCAGCTGTTAATCTGTTAGTATCGATGTGCGGGAGTTGTTTGATAAAATGATAAGTTTCTTTAGGATAATAGTTGCTTACGGACATAGTTGTTTAACGACGGTTAGCGGAAAATAGAGTAGTATAAATTGAAGAAGAACCGGATTATTTGCCGGAAGTAAGTGATTCAGGGTCAGAGTTCACTGTAGCGCATGATTATGCGAAATAGTCCAAAGATTTGAGGTCTATATAATGTTTTGGATTTCAAGTGCGCGGCACTCTTTGTTAATCGGGAGTCATTTAACTTTAACTAAATTCCTTGTTAACCGGGAAAAGTAAACCTTAGCCGACTTCTTCGTTAATCGGAAGCCGGCCTTCATTTCTAACCGTAAGGATTTATTGCTTAGATCTATTGTTAATCATTCCTTGTGAACTAGGAACCTTGCAGTCTACACTAAATAGCTCCTTGTCAATCGGGAGTTCTGTTATAACGCTTGTATAAATTCCTTGCCAATCGGGAATCTGATAGCATCTCATGCACTAAATAGCTCCTTGTCAATCGGGAGTTTTGTTATAACGTTTGTATAAATTCCTTGTCAATCGGGAATCTGATAGTGATAGTATCTCATGCACTAAATAGCTCCTTGTTAATCGGGAGTTCTGTTATAAAGACTTTAAGTCTGAATAAGTTCCTTGTCAATCGGGAACCTGATAATCACCCCCCTTGTTTAAATGACAGTCAGCGACAGTACTGAGACACGACAGAAATAGTTGTGAAGTGACGAGTCTGCGTGAAAGTGACGATGTTTTGATTTCATGCACTTGTAGAATAAAAATGATGTTTTAAACTGTACAACCACGGTGTGGGCTACATTCGTTGGCAAGAGAGAGGCCGTTGGCCGTATGAGAGTTGAAAACTAGAGTCTACTGCATCGGGGATAAGAGAGGGAAACGGGAAATATTCTTACACTCAAAACAAAACACAACGCGAGGTCAAACAACATCACGAGTAAATAAGAAACATCCCGCACAATCCCCTGGCAGCCCCCGGTTTTAATCAAATCTGCCACATTAAATGGTGACCGTGCACCAGGATTTTAACAAGTTAATAGATCTAGTGAAGTAAATTTAACGGTAGCCCAGACCGTGGTTGAAAAAGTGAAAAAAAAAAAAAAAATAAAAAAATAAAAAAAAAAAAAAGAGAAAGAAAAGAGAGGAAACGCCTCCAACTGTGTTTGTTTTCGAAGGACGTCGAAAAACAAGGTAAGAAAGAAACATTTTTTCATTGTATTTGCTACATTGTTGCTATACGTGTGTACGATGATTTGAAGCGGGATTGTTGCTATTTTGTATGACGTAGGTTCAGACAGGATTTGAAATGTGTTGGCTTATTATGAAATAAGTTCTGTTACATTCCCATTTATGAAATTGATATAGTTCATGTCAGTGGAAGTTCGGCGAAGGTTTCGCAAAGATTGAATTGTTTTGGACAAAAGAAAGATGGGTATTTTGTCAAGACTAGGGCAAGTCGTGAGCGCTCTCTCACCAAGTTTTCTTACGGCTAAGGGTTCGATGGCAAGGAGAGAAGAAAGAGAAATAGAAATGGAAGACAGTTACCTTCGGGGAGGTCAGACTAGGTGGTCGGAGACACCACGAAGATATAGGTATCCATCACAATATCCAGAGAATGAACAGAAAGGCGAAACGCACATGTCTTTTGACTCAGGGTACGAGGTAGAGCACGAACAGGCCGAGAACGGTCACGTGAAAGCTTATGCAGGTCGGGGTCAAGGGTCAGCCAATCATAGGGTAGATGAGGGAACACGTCGCCCAGGTCTATTCATAGAGAGGGAAAAACCCTACCAACATGCCAGCAGGAAATCGATTCAAGCTGATAAGTACGATGGTACCTCAATTGATTTGAATGACTACCTAGAACATTTTGATGGGGTGTCGACTTGGAATGAGTGGACAGAGGAAGAAAAGGGGATTCAATTGTCGTTGAGTCTTAGAGGGGCTGCTCAGCAGGTGTTGGGGTATTTGCAACAGGAAGAAAAGAGAGATTTCGTTGCGTTGACCAGCGCACTAGCAAAGAGGTTCAGTCCTAAAGAGAGAGTGATGTCGTACAGGTGCGAGTTTCGCAACAGAAGACGTAGAAAGCAGGAAACAGTTGAGGAGTACGGGTTTGCACTCTGTCGCTTGGCTACCAGGGCTTATAGGGACATGGAAACTGGGGCGAGGGAACTCATACTGATAGAGCAGTTTATTGGTGGATTGTCGGAAGAGGCTCTCAGAGAGAGGGTGCAGTTCGGACACCCCAGTACCCTAGACGAAGCAGTGTCGCTAGCCGGGGAATACGTAGCTTTCAAGAATAACGGGTTTCCCGAAAAGACGTTGAAAAAGCCCGAGGACGCTGGGTCAGCGATCCGATACGTAGGAGGAGGGGATGGAAAGAAAGAGGAAAACGCAAACGAAGAAGACATGAGTAGAAAAGTGGACATGTTAGAAAAGAAAATAGAGGAGTTGTCGAGAGGCAGGGCACGGAAGCCCGAGACGGGTAGCTGTTTTGTTTGCGGTGATCCCCAACATTTCGCTCGTCAGTGTCCTAGAAAGAAGGAAAGACAAGGGGGATGGGCACAGCCAAGGGGGAACGCTCAGTCAGCGCAGTTAAACTAGATGGGGTTGCGTTCGAGGCCAAGAACACAGCCCACCGTGAAGACGCAAAGGCCAATCAAGGTAGTAAAGAACAACCACCCGTGAGAGTAAGCATAGCTGCAGGCGCCTGTTGGCTAATACCGGTCGAAGTGGGCATGCAAAAGATAGAGATGTTGGTCGATACAGGGGCAGGCATGACTATTCTCTCGGCAGAAGTTTTTGAAGCTATGGGAGATAGGAGACCCAAGCTAAACCCAGTTAGCAATCGTTTGAGCATGGCAAACGGCGATCCTTTGGGAGTTCAGGGAAAAGGCCGATTCTCTATGAGCATCGATGGGCAAAAGTTCAGGACCCAGATGGTAGTGGGAGAGATCAAAGGGGCTCAGGGCATACTGGGGATGGATTTTCTGAAAAAGAATGCTACCTCTCTTGATTTTGGTAAGGGTACCTTGCATATTCACGGCCGGGCGGTGCAGATGATCAGTGAAGCGAGTCAGACGTGCGCTAGGGTTGAGGTCACGGAATCAGTGAACATACCCCCCAATAGCGAAAGGTTGGTCAGGGCTATGGTAACGGGAGATTGGACAGGAAAACGGGAGGGACTCATAGAACCCCTACGTCAGGCTAACAAGCACCCGGGTATGGAGGTGCCTAGGGCGATGGTATCTGTCGGGAGCGAGGGAATTTACGTTCCGATTTCGAACTTTTCTGAACATGAGATGCATCTAGAAGGGGGAATGATGGTAGCCTCTATTCAGACAGTAGAGCAGGTGGAAAACAGGAGAATTGAGAAAAAGAGTCACGATAGTCGGGGAGAGAAAGATGGTGTGGGGCTATCAGCGCCATTGACAGACATGATGGGAAAGGTAGACAGGGGAGTGAGCGCCCCAACCAAAGAAAAGTTACTGGGTTTAGTGAGTGAGTTTCGAGAAGTCTTTTACGAGACCACAGGGCGGTTAGGACGGTCCGGAAGGACCAAGCACGAAATCAATGTGGAAGGAAACAGACCAGTCAAAATCCCCCCTCGTAGACCCCCCATAGCGCAGAGAGAGGTGATCGAGGAAGAGGTGAGGAAAATGTGTGAAGCGGATGTGATAGAGCCAAGTGAAAGCCCTTGGGCTGCCCCCGTGGTTCTAGTGAAGAAGAAAGACGGTAGCGTACGTTTCTGTGTTGATTTCAGAAAGCTCAATGCGTTGACAAAGAAGGACGCTTATCCTCTGCCTAGAATAGACGAGTCACTCGATCTCTTGGCGGGTAGCAAATGGTTTTCTACCTTAGACATGGCACAGGGCTATTTCCAAGTTGAAATGAAGGATAGTGACAAGGAAAAGACAGCTTTCAGTACGCATGTGGGTCATTACCAGTTCAAGGTGTTGCCTTTTGGCTTGTGCAACAGTTGTTCGACCTTTCAGAGACTCATGGAGTTGACGCTCCAAGGAGTGGGTTTCGACAGGGTATTGGTGTACGTGGATGACATAGTGGTTATGGGAAAGAGCGAAGAAGACCACCTGGAAAATCTGAGGAGGGTATTTCAGAGGTTCCAGGGGGCGAACTTGAGGTTGAAGGCCGCTAAGTGTCAGTTGTATCAAAAGGAAGTGTCCTTTCTCGGGCATGTGATCTCTGAAGAAGGGATAAAGTGTGACGAAGCAAAGATAGAGGCAGTCAGAGATTGGCCTACTCCCACTACGGTGACGGAGGTTAGAAGTTTCTTGGGGCTAGCCTCGTATTACAGGAAGTTCATTAGAGACTTTGCCGACAAGGCTGTGCCTCTCACGAGTTTGACCAAGAAGCGAGCTATCTTTGTATGGGGTGATGACTGCCAGAGGGCATTCGAGCAGCTTAAGGAAGCATTGATCATGGCCCCAGTGTTGGCTTATCCTCGTAGAGAGGGAACGTTTGTGTTAGACACCGACGCATCGGGATGGTCAGTGGGAGCAGTGCTTAGCCAGGTACAGGATGGGGAAGAGAAGGTGATTGCCTATGCTAGCAAAACTCTATGTCCCAGTAGGCGTAGGTACTGCGTCACGTATCGCGAGCTATACGCAGTGGTCACGTTCGTGAAACACTTTCGCCATTACTTGGCAGGGAGGAAATTCCTCGTACGAACCGACCACAGTTCATTACGGTGGCTTAGGAATTTTAAGAACCCAGAGGGTATGGTCGCCAGATGGATAGCTACGCTAGACTCATATGATTTTGACATGGAATATCGCAAAGGCACACTACACGGCAATTCAGACGCAATGTCACGCAAGCCTTACCGTGCGTGCAAAAGAGACAACTGTTCAGAGTGTGTAGGCGAGAGCACGCATGTGCGCGTAGTGAACAAAGATGCAAAAGAGGGAGAAGGCGGGTCAAACACCGCAACCCCTGCCGAGGTTGTTCAAAGAACAGGCATAGACGGAAATCAGGTTACTCAGAGTAAATCTGCCCAGCATGAAGCAAGGGACGTAACTGGGGTATTCGTCGCAGAAAAGGGACGTGAGGAATCGCCTCCCGTTAAACACCAAATGGTTACTCGCTCTCAACATAAAACAGGGGAAGGAAAGGAAAAGCGGGATGGTCAGGGAAGCTCTCAGAGTAAATCTGCTTCGTGGGACGAGGATGAGTTTGTTTTGGCACCTAGCGAGTTTTGCCTTCCACCTGGGTACTTTGTGGGCACAGGGGAATCTCTAGAGAAGAGTCTAGGAGAAGGTTCGTGTCCGCAGGGTGACGTTTCTGTTCACTCGGAAGGGGAAGCAGGAACGGGGGTAGCTACGGGTACTATCGGGTCGCCTGAGGGGTCCCGAACCCATAGTGAGGTACCCGGCACACATGATCTTGTGAGAGAGATTGAGTCCGGGGAGGGCGCCTACTCCGCTGCGGCGGATGGGGCAGCCGAGAGAAATGAGTCAGATCATTTGGAATGTTTAGAGGGGCTACGAAGCGATTGGTCCGATAGTTGGACAACGGAGGAGATAAGACAGTGGCAAACAGAGGACCCGGTAACGCGGGTGGTCATCGAGTTGATCAACAGCGGAGTTGAAAGGCCACGCGGGAATGAAGCATCTCAGTATAGTCAGGCGGTCAAGTCGTTGTTGAACTTGTGGGATAACTTGAGGGTGATAGAGGGAATACTTTACCGACGGATTGCGGCCGTGGGTACTGGTGAGCCTCGCACGGTGCTAGTAGCACCTTCAGCAGTGCGTTACCGCATTATGAAAATGACACATGACGTTAGATCGTCTAGTCATTTTGGACGTGACAAAACGTTGTCTAGAGTCAAACAAGTGGCCTATTGGCCAGGGATGAATAGTGATGTGGCGAGATGGTGTGCGGAATGCATCCCTTGCGCGAGAAAGAAACCTGGTCCTGGGAGGGGGAAAGAACCATTACAACACATAAACGTGGGATCCCCTATGGACAAAATAGCCATTGATATTGTAGGCCCTTTGTCGATGAGCAATCACGGTAACGAGTATATCATGGTAGTGACAGACTACTTTACCAAGTGGGTGGAGGCCTACCCCCTAGAGAATCATACGGCCCAGGCAGTGGCCGATAAGCTGGTCACAGAGTTCATAAGCCGGTTCGGCGTACCTAACTCTATCCATACAGACCAAGGGAGGGAATTTGAGAGTGTGCTGTTTGGATGCATGTGTGACTTACTGGACATTGACAAGACAAGGACTACGCCTTACCGACCGCAAAGCGACGGGCTTGTAGAAAGGTTTAACCAGACGTTACAACAGCTGTTAGCCATCTTGGTTAATGAGCAACGGAGTGACTGGGACGATCACATACCTTTCGTCCTTATGGCCTATAGAGCTTCCCAGCAGCAGTCCACTAAGTGTTCCCCTAACCTGCTAATGTTTGGGCGTGAGGTCACTCTTCCTATCGGGATGGTCGTGGGTCCGGCCCCGGGGGAAACGAAGAGGGATTGCCCCAGCCAATATGTGGAGTGGTTACGGGAAGGGTTGGAGCGGGCTTTTGAGTTCGTTCGAGAGAACGTGAAGAGTAGCGCCAGTAGGCAGAAAAAGTCCTATGACAGGAACTGTACAAAAGAAGGAACTATGAAGTAGGGTCCCTGGTGTGGAGGTGGTACCCCCCCAAGGCCAATCAGAAGTTAGGCACCGGGTGGACGGGTCCCTACCAGGTAATGGCGGTGAAGGGTTACAGTTCCGTGCTCTTGCAGTATAAAGAGGGGTGTCCCTCTGTGTGGGTGCATAAGGATGACCTTAAACAGTACAGAGGGGTGGAGAAGGCCTAGGGAATGGTAAAGAAAGGGGCAAGGGGGTGGATTTCACGATAACCTGCTAACCTGCTAACCCGCTAACCGGCCAACTGGTTGAAAGAAGAAGAAGATGCCTGCTAACCACCCCGCTGTCTAACTACAAAGAACATTAGTCGCATAACGTCATTGGCTCCCGGTGGATGGGTAATGCGACACCCTCCCCTGCAAAACCGGTGTCACAGCAAGTCCGTAACCTTCCGTGGGTCAGCAATGCCGCCATCATCACTCACCTCTAACATTCTGTGGGTCAGCAATGTCGCTATCATTACTCACCTCTAACCGTCTGTGGGTCATCAATGCAGCTATCATCACTCACCTCTAACCTTCTGTGGGTCAGCAATGCCGCCATCATCACTCACCTCTAACCTTCTGTGGGTCAGCAATGCCGCCATCATCACTCACCTCTAACCTTCTGTGGGTCAGCAATGCCGCCATCATCACTCACCTCTAACCTTCTGTGGGTCAGCAATGCAGCCTTCATCACTCACCTCTAACCTTCTGTGGGTCAGCAATGCAGCCTTCATCCCTCACCTCTAACCTTCTGTGGGTCAGCAATGCCGCCATCATCCCTCACCTCTAACCTTCTGTGGGTCAGCAATGCCGCCATCATCACTCACCTCTAACCTTCTGTGGGTCAGCAATGCCGCCATCATCCCTCACCTCTAACCTTCTGTGGGTCAGCAATGCAGCCATCATCACTCACCTCTAACCTTCTGTGGGTCAGCAATGCCGCCATCATCACTCACCTCTAACCTTCTGTGGGTCAGCAATGCAGCCATCATCACTCACCTCTAACCTTCTGTGGGTCATCAATGCCGCCGTCATCACACACCTCTAACCTTCTGTGGGTCGTCGACGTCGCCATGCATTCGGCGAACTGAGAAGTTATAACATTTACGAGTTTCGATACTCTTGACCGGCCAGCACGGACAATAATGCATTTAGCTTTAGCGCTGGTCAGGTTAGATAGCTTGTGGTTGAAGTCAGTTCAACCAAAGAGACAATAATTATCGCATGGATAATGATAAGTTTGCCCGAGGACATTTTTGAGGGCACTAGCAAGAAATATTTAGTATGTGTTCGAGATGATCTCTTGCAATTTTATTCAAGTAATTGTTGTTAACAAAATGACATTGAATTTGAGTGGTGGGGATTGTGAGGGAATAGCCTTGCAGCCCACGTAATAATATTCAGTGTGCGTGCGCGTGTTTGAGTGACTTCATTGGTACGCATGCACTTGACGCCATCTTTTATGTGACGTAATTTACGACGCACGATGCTAGTTTTTAGAACAGCTTAGCACTGACGCTTCAAGCAGACGTGACTTTGTCGCAGACGACCAGCTGTTAATCTGTTAGTATCGATGTGCGGGAGTTGTTTGATAAAATGATAAGTTTCTTTAGGATAATAGTTGCTTACGGACATAGTTGTTTAACGACGGTTAGCGGAAAATAGAGTAGTATAAATTGAAGAAGAACCGGATTATTTGCCGGAAGTAAGTGATTCAGGGTCAGAGTTCACTGTAGCGCATGATTATGCGAAATAGTCCAAAGATTTGAGGTCTATATAATGTTTTGGATTTCAAGTGCGCGGCACTCTTTGTTAATCGGGAGTCATTTAACTTTAACTAAATTCCTTGTTAACCGGGAAAAGTAAACTTTAGCCGACTTCTTCGTTAATCGGAAGCCGGCCTTCATTTCTAACCGTAAGGATTTATTGCTTAGATCTGTTGTTAATCATTCCTTGTGAACTAGGAACCTTGCAGTCTACACTAAATAGCTCCTTGTCAATCGGGAGTTCTGTTATAACGCTTGTATAAATTCCTTGCCAATCGGGAATCTGATAGCATCTCATGCACTAAATAGCTCCTTGTCAATCGGGAGTTTTGTTATAACGTTTGTATAAATTCCTTGTCAATCGGGAATCTGATAGTGATAGTATCTCATGCACTAAATAGCTCCTTGTTAATCGGGAGTTCTGTTATAAAGACTTTAAGTCTGAATAAGTTCCTTGTCAATCGGGAACCTGATAATCACCCCCCTTGTTTAAATGACAGTCAGCGACAGTACTGAGACACGACAGAAATAGTTGTGAAGTGACGAGTCTGCGTGAAAGTGACGATGTTTTGATTTCATGCACTTGTAGAATAAAAATGATGTTTTAAACTGTACAACCACGGTGTGGGCTACATTCGTTGGCAAGAGAGAGGCCGTTGGCCGTATGAGAGTTGAAAACTAGAGTCTACTGCATCGGGGATAAGAGAGGGAAACGGGAAATATTCTTACACTCAAAACAAAACACAACGCGAGGTCAAACAACATCACGAGTAAATAAGAAACATCCCGCACAATCCCCTGGCAGCCCCCGGTTTTAATCAAATCTGCCACAGTTGTTTGAACAGAAAACAACAATGTCATCATAACTTTGGGGGAAAAAACAACAAGAGACAACAGATTTGTGTCAACTTTGATGAACTGTTACCTGGTCTTTGTGGGAATCCTTGCATGTGCCTCTTGCCTTCCACAGCGATCCGCAAGGAGTCGGGAATAGGCTGAGTGCGGGACAGAAGCTTGTAAGCCATGATCTGTGCTCGCAGCTGGTGCAACTGAACAGCGTTGAATGGTGTCTGCCGAGGGTTGGGACCTCCTGGATTTACACAAAGAAGACTACATGTAAATTAAATGTTATAACCTTTCTTTTACTAAAACCATATCATGTATAGAATCTGAAACTATTATTCACAGGTTTTCATTCTGCCACTTAATAAGTTTGCAATAGTCAGCGAAAATTAAACATTGCTGGTAAGTTTTGTTCTTCTCTCATTTTTCTTGGTGTAGTGGATTTTTTTTTATTTTGCAGACACATCACTGACTGCTGATTTTCCCCTCTCCTCATCATCAACCAAAAATGTACTTATGTGGAATCACTATTAGTAGTACAAACACAGTCTCATCTATTCAATGCATTCAGATTACACACCCCCAAAAAGTAGCACCTTAGCTGTATTGCGATGAAATATAAACTTTCCTCCCGCACACACAGTCTACAGCATCAATGCGGATCATTCAACACAACGCACCAAACCCACCTTGAATAGCGTCAACACTCTGGTTGGGTGGTCCCATCATACTGGCAGGCATCTGACCAGGAGCCGAACCCCCCATTCCACCTTGCATGGGAGGCCCTGACTGGGCCCCGGGGGCGCCCATCACGGGCCTACCGTGCTGCATTGGGTTCATGCCTCCGGGCCCGCTCCCTCCACCTCCGCTTGCCCCCATACTGTGCCCGGGCATGCCTGATGTGCCGGACATGCCTGTGGAACTGGCCACAGGAACGCCGCTTCCAGAAACATTTGTTTGCATGTTTGAGGCGCTGTCGCCCATGCTGGGCTGCATTGTGATGTTGGGCCCTCCCATCGCCGGGTTGCTGGGCATGCTCCCTCCTTGGCCCATCGCCATGCCGCCAGGGCCCATGTGCTGGTTTGGGCCTGCCCCTGGCATGGCCTGCATGCCACCGTGCATTGCGGCGCCCCCTGCTGGCATGCCCTGAGTGGGTGGTCCCCCTGTCATGCCTTGCATGCCTGGGTTTGGTGGTCCTCCCATGGTCTGGTTGGCTCCTGGCATTACTGTGTAAACAAGGACAGTAGGTTAAGGGTGATTTTTATTCTTGCATTTCTTGATAAAAAGGCATGTATGTTTGTAACATTACTGCTCGTTTGTTTTAGAATGAAATTGTTAAGCACCTAGAGCCAATTGCTGGGACTCGCCTGTAGAAAAGTTACTGTCAAATCCAACTTAAAATTCCAGAGTGTTCTTACCAAACTGCTAAAAGAGCAGTCCAATGTTACTGCATGTCATCATTCTATTATTGCTAGTTGCTGTTATTGCTTTGATGCAATTCCAATCATGAAAGCCAATTGAACAGGCTAATAGCAACAAATCTGAATAGCAATTAAAGGAATTAGACAAAACTTTTCCACCATGTCAATTGTCAGAACTAATCAATGATTGAATTCAAAAGGCGTTTTTAGAATCATGAGTCTCATCCTACCAGAAATCTAACAGAAGACTCATGGTGTTTTTTAAGGTGATCAGAACAAAAGGAACAGCTGTCTATTGGAAACAAATCGACACCAACTGATCATAAATCTGACCTTGAGTCGGCCCACCCATGCCAGGCCCGGACGGCCCCATGCCTCCCATTGGTCCAGATGACGGCATGCCTCCAGACTGATGACCCATACCCATGCTGGGAGCAGGACTGCCTCCCATTCCATGTCCAGGGCCCATGCTGCCATGACTAGTCATCATGGGCCCAGGCCCTCCTGGCCCAGTGGCCATAGCCTGGCCGCCCATGGGCCCTTTGTTGCGGTTGGCCATGATGCCAGCTACAAGCGGATCTGCCCCTGCTCCTCTCTCTTACTGCTTGATATAGTAAGTACAGGTAAGCTGGAAATAAGAGAACATCTGTCATGACTATGAGCTCTTTCTGATGAAGATACATGTATGTAACATGTTTCTCCAGAGTGGGTAGGGTATAAAAAGGGTCTGTGTCACAAATCAAAATCACATAAAATCGGTTCAGTTGGCATGCAGTGATGTACTTTTCTGTTCACTATTTACATGATATTGAGTCATGCAAAGGATCTAGCATACTGACAGTGACAGCATCTGATTCTTGTGATTATAATCATATGACAAAGGCTACACGCACTCCAAGTGTATTCAGGATCTACAGGACTGTATACACTCTGACAATAAAAAGCTCTGTTACAAGTAATACCTGTAACTATCTTGTCTAAGCCTATGAAATGTGCCCTTACAAGTTGTCAGGAAGTAGCCAATGAAAACCAATCTGATGTATTGACTTCCGCCATATCTTTTTTGGAGTGTATACAGGGCTGGCACTCGCATAGTAATTTAGTATACAACCACTTCTAGGTCGATACAGATCATACACACTCGTGAGCTCCACAGAGATGAAAACCATCATAAAGTCTCTGCTTAAAACCCCCCCAACGCACGACAGCTACCACCAACTGTCAAGGCCTCAACAGGTAGTCATTTTCCCCCTGAGAACAGGGCACAACAGAATGCAACAACACCTGCACAAAAAACTGCGAGCCAAGCCCTCCCCCATGTGTCCCTGTGGAGACGCAGAGCAGGATGCAGCCCACATCCTGCAGGACTGCAGGAATCTCCAGCCCCTGAGGAGAGAGATCTGGACCAGGCCGGTGCCCCTTCATGAGAAGCTGCATGGACCTGTGGAGGCTCTTTATAAGACCACCAGCTTCATTACCAGAGCTGGACTCCAAGTTTAGCATTGGCGAACGACAAGAAGAAAGATCATACACACTCCAATGTGTTCAAAACTCTGACAATAAACTGCTGTGTAGCATCAGTTTTTGTGTGCATGTTTGTCCCCAGCGTACTTTGATACTACGAATCGAAAGTGAAATGATTCTTCGCAAAATGGCGTCAAATGACACGAGTGTTGATGTGGTTCACTGATCTTTTAAATACACTCCAAGATTTTCTGATGTTTTTTTAATCTACAGTACATTACAATTTACAGAGTAAAGGCCGTGCAGCATCAGATTGTTTTTTGTACTATCTGATAATCAACTACTCTGCGTTCCTATTGCAATGTGGTGTCAAATGGCAAATTGGAAGTGAATGTCGGAGTGTATACAGGGGGCAGAATCTTGTAAGTTGTATACACTCGGAGTGGGTGTAGCCAGTGCGTATGGCAAGTGTTACAAATTAAAATATTGATTACAAAAATCTGAGGGAACAACTACACAAGAGAATAAAAAAAGAATGGTTTGCCGCAGTCACAACTCACATTTCACAAGGAAAAAACACTGAATAAAACAGGTACTGTGAAACTAAAGCCCTTGCAGATCACTAGATGAAGATCGAATGAAAAATGCGTTGTTAGTTTCTACTCTTGGCCGAATGCTATTGCAGCTTGCTACACTACAAGTACACCACATAGTGATTCAGACACATGAAAACAAAACTCAAATGATAACTTTTATTGTGCTAAATGAAAACGCCTGATTCTGAAAGTTACGTTTTTGAGACAAAACCACAACTTTGCATCAAGACACTCTAGTCTATTGACGCATTCTTCATTTTTCTGAGCCATGAAAGCGTAGGTTCAGCCATGTTGGATCACACAAAGACAATTTCATTTGAGCAAAACTGCATCATATCAGATCAACGATGTTTACAAATACAATGTAGATCTACTGAGTCGATAAAGCGTTCTGCAGGATTTGGCAGCGTGATCAAAGAGCACGATGGCACTTACCGGTGACTTCGGAGCCCGAAAAGCCGACGCCGCGGTACGCTTTGTCAACTAGTCTATTTTTAGAGCCAGAAGATTGCTCCGACGCACACATTCATTGCGCATGTAGAGGAAGTTAGACCGAACACAAATTTGCTATTACCTCCCCTGGTCCGACAGAAGCGGTAAGCTCGAACCAAAAAATTGCAAAAACAAGTCTAACCTCGAAGTTTCACCAAAAGCAGTTTCCAGTCGTCAGGATTTAGACTGATGAACATATTGGTAAATGCAGCACCAGTCATACCAGGATCATAAGCTTTCAATGACATTTTCTTGAGGAGATCTCGAAACTTCAACGAAAAGACAAGTCTGTGCAAGACCTTCTCTGTCTGATTCTGAAGCAGTGAAAGGGTACAGTTAGCTAGGTCAGGCCATTTTTAATTTTTTTTCAAAATAGGCATATATATATATCATTGGAAAGGTATTTTAAAGACAAAGACAACGGTAGTAATTAAATTAAAATAGGTCAATTAGGTAACGAGCTACATAGATTTGAAAACGGCACCCGTCAAGTAGGGTGGGGTCAAAAGTTAGCCCTCTGCATTAATCGGTTTTAAACACTACTTGTACCCAATGACTGGGGTCAAAGTGAGCTTTTATATATACCATTAGAAAGGTCTTTTAAAGACAAATATTGTGGAAGCAATTACATTTCCATAGGTCAATTAGGTAACGAGCTACATGGATTTGAATAGAGTAACTGTTTAAGAAATGTGTGGTCAAACTTTAGCTTTCGGTACTATTCATTTTAAAACACAAAAGGCACAATAATTTTGATAAAAAAATAAAAAAATGTTCAAAGTACTAATGACAATACGTAAAATATCATTATGTCTACTGAGTAGCATGCTATTGCTAAACATTGATGTATTTTTCTTTTAATGCAATACCATTGAATCTAGAAATGGAGAAAATTAATTTCTTTAAAACTAAAAGTTAGAACATCACAAATTGAGAAAAAAATCACACTGGATAAATTGTATTGCCTGTTATTCCCAAAGAAATGTAAATCACAAGTTTACCTCTAGCTCTACATTAATTTTACTCAACACCAATAGTATGTATGTATGTATGTATGTATGTATGTATGTATGTATGTATGTATGTAGGTATGTATGTAGGCATGTATGCATGTGTATTGGTGTGTCGGTGTGTCGGTGTGTCAGGTGTGCAAGAAAAAAGGGTATTTTTATATCATGGGTTTTATGAATTTTCTTCTTTTATTCTTTTATAGTTATTAATTAATGACCTATATGTGCTGATGACTAATTTAATTTCCTTTGTTGGATCAATAAAATGTTATGAGTTATGAGTTATGAGTTAGTTTGAAAAGTGCAAATTCAGATTAAATCATTGTTTTAAAATCATGCCCAGGGCATTTTTCTCTGAAACAAAATATGTCATTGTTTTAAACTTGGGGAAAAAAATGCTTCTATGTTAAAAGCAAAGAAATAAAAAAGGAATTAAAAATTAATAAATATATAAATAAAAAGAGAAAGAAAACATGCAGCATGCAAATCATATTTTGTGGTGTGACATCAACATGTCACTGTCTCATTCTAAGCAGGTATAGGTACACATAAAAAGAAGGCACATACATGAGTCCAACAGTGACAGTGCAAAAATCCACACAAGAAAGAACACACCATAAAAACAATAATAGTAGCATTAAAGGGGCAATAATTATGTAAAACAAACTCCTTTCATTTACATCTTCTAAAAAGATCTATTTTTTTACTATGTGTACTTCTTTTCCATCTTTAATCTGTAATCCATGTCATATATACAAAGGTTACAGCAGGCCTCAAATCTACTGAGTAGAAGTGGACAGTGTGTCAGTCTTTAGACATTGTCACAAAATGATTGTCATTTCTTTTGGCGGACTAGTGATTTACAACAACAAAATAAATAAATAAATACATAAATAAATAGGTACAATTAAGAAATATCATTAAAAAAAATGTGCCATACTATTGTTTTTACAAGCTTAGTCGAGATGGCGTTTACCGGTAATTTCTGGTATTTTACCGATTGAGATTCGCCAATACCGATAATAAAATGGGTGCTCGGTCAGACGTACCGATTGTTAATTATTTTGACCGGGGGGAAAAGAAATAGTGGAGAGAAAAATCCTTTATAAAGAATCCATGGTCAGTAAGAGAGAGAGAGAGAGAGAGAGAGAGAGAGAGAGAGAGAGAGAGAGAGAGAGAGAGAGAGAGAGAGAGAGACTCGCATGGCTTATTGTGCCATTGTCTCATGGAAAACAAACTGATGAGGCTTGGTGTCACAAGGTCGTGTTAACGAAACGTCAAAAATGAAGAATGCTAAAGCCGGCATGCGATTATACTGAAAAATCACCTACGCACACCAGATCCGCTCTTTGCTCACATATATATTTGAGGTCAGTACTATCTTAACCATGAAGCAAAGATCATTGCTGTTGTTTCTGCCTCCAAGAGGTCAGAAAAGGCCCTTGTCATACACTGAAACTGAAACTGCTTCACGGCCGAAACTGAAAGTGCTTCACGGCCTAGTACGTCAACCGCCTGATGATGCTACGATGGCATAGCAAGTCACTCGGTGATTTTGACATCGGCTCTGCGCGTCAACACTTTTTTGACAACCAGGGGGGAATAACCCAAATTTATTCCACAGAAAACGTCTGCGTGTCGATGGCATTGAGAAACATTGATTTAGTCATTGTTTGCCTTTGACTGGTTGCATTGGCAGGTTGACTGATTTTCGTGAGAGCATTGTGGTCAGCTCATGATGTCATACCGGTTTGAAAGATATCTAGCAGTAGCGCGATCACTGAATATAAGCTCTTTACAAATTTTAAAATAAAAATAATATTAAAAAACAACAACATGAACATGCAATTTCCCCAACTGGCCAAGTAGCTAGAACTATCAAGCCAATTATTCTCACTAACACTCCCTCAGCCGGCTCAAGTGAGAAATTGCACAATCACTCATGAACAAGCAAGTACATGTTTACATTTTAACACCAAGTTTGTCAATAATAGTTGATAAAATTAAGTTAACTTTTCTTACAAGAGAAATCGAAAGTAACGAGGGGCGGTAACGAAGACGTGATCAGGGGCGGCTACTCTATGATCTTCAACAATGGCGCCAGATCACGAACACCCCTGTGTCAAAACTACCCATGGAGGCACTAGGAGAAAGCAAATATTGTCATAGTTTCTGGTTTAAATAAGAGATAAATGGCTTAACTATCGATTGACACCCGCTCAAAAATGGCCATATTCACCTAACCAGCGATATTGACCGCCAAAGTGACCCTTGAGTTTGAGAAGCTCGCAGAAATTCTAAAAAAAATAAAAAAAAATGTTACCAAGTCTCACCGTCAGCTTTAGCCATTTTTTGGAACCTTGTCACATGATATGCATACATTATGTTCATTAAACCACATGATCGAGGCAATTTTGCAACGTCACCCAAATCGAGGTCGCCGGAACCGAAAGTAACTATTTTCCGCTCGGTAGGATTTTTCAGAGGAGAATAATGGCACGAATTCGTCATCTAAGTGAGTAATGTGGCATATCAACGGAAAATAAAAGAACTAATCTCTCCAATGAGGTACATTATATACTATTTTACGATCTGTAAGTTGTCTTTAAGAGGCGTCAAAGATTCAATGTTTACATAGGTGACGACGTAAGACTTCCGCTGACTGACTTCCGTTGACCTCGCTAGTACAGTAATTTAGGGAATTTACTTCAGGAACACATCCTTTTGTGTGTTGTTTTCTTATTGGCAAAAGGTGCCCATTCGTCTGATTGACAGCACCAGAGTTTGGCCGACCTTTTGTAGAATTCATTTCACATTTATCCTTTGATGACTGTGAATAGTGAAGATTACAAAGTTCTGTAACTTAACTACAGTAGTACTAGTGTCTTGTGACCCCCCCCCCCCCCCCCCAGATCATTGTTAAACCCCTTCCAATTGTTTCACTATCAGCAGTAGGCCTGGATGCATAACATAAAGCGTTTATCTGCTTTGATTAGATCAGTGTATCACAGTGTATCATATATGTGACATATTCTTTTTTGGCTCACGTAAGTGTAGCCTATGCGATCGTAACTTTGTCTGTCTGTGCGTGCGTGCGTATGTGCGTATGTGCGTGCGTGTGTATGTCTGTGGTAGAAACTCTAACATTTGAAGACGTCACATTACATTGACAACATTTGAAGACGTCACATTACATTGACGTCACATTATGACGTAAGAGGGTTAGACGTCATGCGAAGGAAGTACTGAAAGTCTCGGTCATTATTATTTTGAGCGGGCCGAGACTAGTTGGCAGTCGTGTCCCTGTAAGTAGGCTACAAGTTATGCAGACAGACAGATCTAGATCTAGTGTCTCGCTTTCTTGCACAGTTTCACCTATGCTCTTTCTCTGTGTGTGTGTGTGTGTGTGTGTGTGTGTGTGTGTGTGTGTGTGTGTGTGTGTGTGTGTGTATGTGTGACGGAGTGATTGAGTTTGTGTTACTGTTTGTCGATTTCTTACGTGAGCCTTGATGGCTTCGCCTCTTGTTCTTCTTTTTTTTCTCATAAAAAGCAGTTTCACTTTAGTTTTAGGCAGGTTATTTCCCAACTATTTCTGTTTTTTGTTTTGTATTTTTGCCTGTGGGTTTGGCCTCTTATTTCATGTGATATGTAATGCTCTATTAATGTTTGTGACTTGATCTCTTTCAGTATTGCACCAAGCATTGGCAGTCAATAAAGGCACCATGTCATTTATGAGAGCGGGACAGGCACGCAAAAAGAAGGCATTTGTGAGAAAAAGGCCACAGTGGGATGTAAGTAGTTTAGCTGTGTAAGAAGACAAAATGCGTTGACTGTAGACAACAAATCAGATATAATATAGGTTTATCACAAATTCTAAGTTGTGTCTTGATTTGGCACGTAGATGGCATCATAGGCATCGTACATAAAAGAATTGTTATACAAATTTATATTATAAGAACAATTCTTTTGGATTAATTTTTCTTGACTGCTTTCCATGTTTTCTTC
Organism: Littorina saxatilis; assembly: GCF_037325665.1. Classification (NCBI taxonomy): domain Eukaryota; kingdom Metazoa; phylum Mollusca; class Gastropoda; order Littorinimorpha; family Littorinidae; genus Littorina; species Littorina saxatilis. Next base: position 54,940,634 of record NC_090249.1, read on the forward strand.
TGGCTGAAATTATACCAGTGTCTTATAATCTGCATAGTCCTGAGTGTGTTCTACCAGTTAACTGTATTTCAGTGTGTGTGTGTGATTTGTTGTACATTACCACAAGCAGTTATGAAAAGGGGCAATAATTTGTCATTATTTTTATGTAGACCTGCTTTCACTGATTCAGATTTTTTCAGTGGTGAGTCTTCCCTATACAGTATACTGGTATTGGTAAATAAAATACAAGACCAAACTTATTTCAGTTCTTTGTACAATGGTTTTCATTGTAGGACACACAGAGTGACCTGGATGCTTACAGAGCTACACCAGATGAAGTTGTGAGTGAAATCGCTGTGTGTGTGTGTGTGTGTGTTTTTGCAATGTTTTCCATTAGGCCCCCCCAAAAAAAAGGTGTGGTGACGGTAACATAGCCCCAAAAAATAGGGTAGGTAGGTAGGCAATCACTTTTTTTTTTTTATTACTTTTTTTTCTAATGTGTACAAATTAAACCTACTTGACAGGGAAATAAGTGTGCGACACGGGCGCTTTCGCTTTCATTGCGTTTTTTGCACTCGTTTTTTTTTTGTTTTTGTGACAAATGTAATAAAAAGTTATAGGATCGGCCCCTAAAAATAGGGTAGGTCGGGTTACCGTAACCACACCTATTTTTTTTTTAGGCCTTAGCCGTCACCACTTCATTTGTATGATGATGTTAGTGTTGTTTGGACACTCTTGATGCTGCCCAGTTCAGAAGGTGTGCATGTACTGTGCACGTGTGTGCAATTATGCTGTTATCATTTATTTTCTTTGGCAAACTGGGCAAAATGGCCATACAATTTTGGGAAGTTTCAGGAGCCCTAGGCAACACCTTTCCCCCACCATAACATTTTTTTGGCAAGTCTGTTGAACAGAGATGACTTAATTTGTTTGCACTTTGCCGACGCCGAAAGACATTCCTTTTGCAAGTGCAACTTGGTGGTCAGGTGTTTGCTACAAGTTTTAGAACAGAAATGTTCAACCAGTGTTTTACAATTACAGACAAGAACATTCATGAATTTCACTTACTGGCCTGACTTTTAAGTTTCTGGCAGAACTCAGCAACAGCTGCAATGAATTAAATGTAATTTTGATTTTGTATCCTTTGGCTGTATTCTTTACCTTTTTGCATATATGTGTTCAATATATTCCAGAGAGCAAGAAGAGAATCACATAAATCTAAAAATCATATTGCTGTCAAGCTTGAAAAGATAAGGAAAGGTAAGTATTTGAACATATCCCCCGTCTCCCTCTATCTCTCTCCCTCTCTCTCCCCCTCCTGCTCCTCCCCTCTCTCTCTTTATTAATTATTGATTTTATTCCTCTCAAACCTCCCCCATTCCCAACTTTTATTTTGCCATGCCCCAACCCCTTGTTTTTACTGTGCTCTTTGGCCATTTTGAATTAGTTGCTCAATTAGTTTATCTCAATGTTGTGTAAATGGCATATAAATCTTTATATTGGTAACAGATTCTAAAACATCTTTTGGGGGGTTATCATGTAAAACACACTGATATATATATATATATAATATATATATATATAAGGAAGGCCTGGCAACAGGTCGAAAATTTGAGCTGCCACTTGAAATTCTTTGTTTGGCTTTTCTTTTCCTTGATTTTGTTGTATATATATATTTCTGATGTTTTATATATATATATATATCATCACATTCTCTTTCTCAGCTCCAAAGAAAACTAGTGATCTGGTAAAAAAAAAAAAAAAGTTGCCATATAAGTAAATGCCTTTTCCTTACTATTTTATATGGCCTGCAATACTGTTGTTATCTAACAATTTTTCATGATTTGCGCTTCAGAAAAACAGAAACAGCGTACTGGCCTGACCAATGTGGAGGCACGTCAGGTAGCCATCATGAAGGAGGTACTTCATGATCAGCAACAGGCGAGTTCTGTCTATTTCTGTGAAATTTGAGTTTTCTGTTTGTTTGAGTGAAAAAGAGTGATGCACAGGCTTTCCACTGGCATTCATTTGACTTTTTATGATGTGATACACACCTTGCTGTAAAATTTGTGGCTAAAAAGAATGCATCTGAAGAAGAAGTATCTGTGATAAGTGGAACTCTACAAAACAACAGTGCATTCTGACTGAGATGCGCTTGTTGGTTCCAATGAGATTCCTGATGGTGATTTTGTCATAACAGTAACCAAATGTATTCTCTGTATGTGATAAATGATACATGCTTATGCTCTACTGTATACAGCAGTAAACAATGAAAATAACTAGTGCTGTGGTCTTCTTTTCCAGTTGGATACTGTGCTGTCTAAGACAGACCACATGCTGGCGATGGTAAAAGACCTCTTTGGTGATGATGCCAAGGTAAGAGAACAATAACATTTTAAAAAAGGGTTATGGTAAAAAGACATTTTGTCGGTGATCACTGCAGGCCAGCGATCATTACCGCAACGAATCATGAACTCCAATGAGTATATTTTTAAAGGAAAAATGTATCATAATAAGCTCACACTGTATAACTTATACATCCGAGTTAGTTAGGTGCATATCTCCATATGGAAGTATTTTATTACCCTGAAATAATATTTTTATCATGATCAACTTTTCTTTGTAACTGATTTTACTCTTGAGGAGGTTTAATTCTTTTAACCCTTTACAATATTTATGTTCGTTTTCAGAAATTCACAGGTCATCCTAATGTCACATTACCTCCAGGAAGTCAACAAAGGTATGAACAATATTAAAGTTTATACTATAGCTTTGGTGTTGAATATCAATCACCACAATTTGATGGGACTAACTCCAGTTGCTGTGTATTTTTGTTACAAAATCTGAGAAAATCAGGTCTTAAAACGGAGGGATTCTTGAAATGGATGTCGGGCGGGGATGTAGCTCAGTCGGTAGCGCGCTGGATTTGTATCCAGGTGGCCGCTGTCAGCGTGAGTTCGTCCCCACGTTCGGCGAGAGATTTATTTCTCAGAGTCAACTTTGTGTGCAGATTCTCCTCGGTGTCCGAACACCCGCGTGTGTACACGCAAGCACAAGACCAAGTGCGCACGAAAAAGATCCTGTAATCCATGTCAGAGTTCGGTGGGTTATAGAAACACGAAAATATCCAGCATGCTTCCTCTGAAAACGGCGTATGGCTGCCTTAAATGGCGGGACAAAAAACGGTCATACACGTAAAATTCCACTCGTGTAAAAAACACGAGTGTACGTGGGAGTTTCAGCCCACGAACGCAGAAGAAGAAGAAGAAATGGATGTTACTTTACAGGGGTTATGCATGGAAAATGAGAAAAAAATCAGGTCTTACAAAGAAGGAAGTCTTAAATTGGGAATCTTAAAAGGGGGTTCCACTGAATTCATGTATTGGACCGTGTTTAGTTTTTATTTCTAAACAGTTTTAGGTGCTGAATATCAGTACATTTACATCAGAAATGGATGCATTTCACTCTTAATTTCTATTGCTCTATTTGTAGCGGAAACACTAGCCTACCTAGAGCGCCCCAGATTCGAACCCGGATAGAGAAGCTCAGCGAGTCAATAGTAAGCCAGTCAGCGCTTAACGATTTCTCTGGCAGCTCTGCGGATGAGTCCGAGGAAGACAAAGAAGGTCAACAGCCCGAACCAATGAACTTTCAGTCCAGGCTGGACCTGCAGAGCTATCAGCAATATCTACAAGAGGAAGAAAACAGCAACAGCAACGCCATTCCAACCGGAGGCTCTGTGGGTGTGAGTCAGGCTGACATCCAGCGACTACAGCAGCTACAGCAGATCCTGCTGGCCCAGGATCGTCACCAAGGAAACAGCGTGAGGGACAACAACCACACCCTAAGCACCATCAGCGGGAACGTTGCGGGCAGCATGCTGCTTGGGGGTCAGCAGGCCCAGGGCCCAGCCCACAGTACCCAGTTGCCAGGGGAACAGTTTGCATCTTTTCCAGGTAAGTCACTGGGCTGTATAATCTCGGGTGTGGTCTTCTTCTTTGTTGGACTGAAACTCCCACATACACTCATGTTTTTTGCATGAGTGGTTTTTACGTGTATGACTGTTTTTACCCGGCCATTTAGGCAGCCATACGTCAATTTTGGGGGAAAGCTTTCATCTCCGGAGTTGTATCTGATTAGTTTTGATAGCAGGGGGTGAAGTGAACCAACTTTTCAATAGGAAGGTTTCCGCCAGTTATCTCTTTGAGGTTTTGGGTGCTTACAGAGTACCGTGCCCCTTGCGGGGGCATCAAACATCGAGGTCACAAGCAGGGTCAAGGGGAAGGTCGGCTGGGCGGACAGGAGACTACAATAGGAAGGTTTCCACCAGTTATCTCTCTTTGAGGTTTTGGGTGCTTAGAGAGTACCGTGCCCCTTGCGGGGGCAACAAACATCGAGGTCAGGGGAAGGTCGGCTGGACGGACAGGAGACTATTGCTAAGGGTTATTAAGTTGAAAGAGTTGTAAGAAATTAAGCAAACCATACTGTGTGTAAGTACATACTAGAGGTTCAGCCAGAAACAGAAATATAGTAGTTCCTGGGATGTTAGGCCCCTGCGAATTTCCACAGTGTAATCTTCTTTCAGGTCAACACACACCACCGACCTCTGACAGATCAGGTAGTGGGAGCAGACGTACACCAACCAAATCGGCGCTCAATGACACAGGAAAAGTTAACAAGTCAAGGCGAAGAGTTCAACCCCACGCATCGCCGTCAGCTAACACGTCTTCTGCTATGAACATGGGTGATATGAGACAGGTAACATATTCTACCCCACACACATCCAGCCACCCCCACCATCTCCCACACACAAGAAAGAAATTTAGTATTGGGGAGGGGCTGGGATAATGGGTCTGTCTGTTTATCTGACAGTTTATTAACAGTCTGCCACCTCAGTTGTTACATCTGTAACACTGAATCTGGCTACACTAATTTTTTTTAAATTATTTTCTTCAAGCTGTCAGTGTCAAATTAGTTTCATCAAAGAAACATTTCTTTTGGTTCCTTGTCTACCTGCCTGATGTGGATTGTGTGTGTCAACTCTTCCCCATTAAGTACACACAACTTTTTGTGTGCAGGAGATTGACATACTTAGCTGCAACATTGCAGAACACTAATAATATTAGTGTTGTTACAGCTGGTGTTTTCCCATTTTGTATTATATGATAATTGTGTGAAAGTTAAGGCTCGGTTGTCAAAAGTTTATGGACTAAGCTTCAGTTCTATTCACAGTTTTTCTTGACTGGTTTTTCCCATACATCTGCAGGTCCTGAGAACCTTGCATGCAGAAATAGCAGACTTTGAGCGGAGGACGGGGCGTCGTTCAGCTTCTGATGTTCAGAACACAGAGTCATTCACAGGCTACACTGTTGCTCTGGTCACCGCTGTCGCCAAGCTTACACATTACATGAAAGAGGTGAGTCGTGCCTTTAATCCATGAATCAAAAAACTAGAATTTTAGGTTATTGGAACGTTTAATTATTAACGTTTAACGTAAATATAACGTTTTGTTTGTTAATAATTAAATGTTCCAATAGCCTACAACTCTCTGTTTTTTTATTCAGAATTTTGGAATGTTAGCAGTTTATCTCTTTTTGGAATTTTAATCCATGACATCTTAAGTTTTTGTTGCAAGCTTAACTTTTTATCCAGCTCTCAGATTTCTTTTCCATCACATTTTTATACTATTAGATAATTTGAAGTGGAGATACTATTCGCATGCCAAGGCAAGGGATATGGTTATTGTTGTGAGGTGCATGCTTACAACCAATTGTTGCTGATTTTGAAATTGAAAAAAAGGCTGTAGATTAGCTGAAAATATTTGTTTGTCTGTTCAGTCGAAAGACCATTGGGTCAATAAACTGTACTTGTGAATGTCTTATTTTGTCACAAATGAAACGTTCCAACAACTAACCTTTCTGGTTTTCTGATTAAACGTGAGCAGTGTATCTGTTTTTGTATTTCTGCTTCAATAGTAGAACCCTCGGAATAAACATCCTTCCACCGTTAATTCTTATTAGACACAGAGTAGTTTTGGTTTTGAGCTATTTCAAATGTTTGGAGTGGTTTAACTCATTGTCTCCCAGGTACGGATATATATCCGTACCCACTCATATGGCTCTATCTGACCATGTACGGATATATCCGCTCAGACTTGTTAGCTTCAGTCGCTTCCTGTAACGTCCATCTAACGCCTGCATTTCAGCGTGTTGATACACAGTTACTACACAGTTACTACCATTCTGAGTGACCTGCTGCAGCACAGCTGGTTTTGAAAAAAACCTTGGTCGACATAGGTGGGGTAGAAAGTGTTAAAGAAAGAGTGTTGATGTGATGACGTATTGGTTTTTTTATTCATGCAGACTGAGCTGCGACTGCAGGCAGAGATGATGGTGAGAGAACAGCTTGCGCAAGACGTTCAACAACTCACCGTTACAATTGATTCTGTCACACAGGTAAGTGGTGATATTGATAGTGTCCGAATAAAAAGTCTAGTAGTAATAGCAGACCTGGGAACCCATACGATTTCCCTGTATTTTGTACGCATGATTGTCTAGAATACGAGCAGTACAATACAGGCAAATCCAGCTAACTCACAAACGGTTAAGTCAAAAATTCGCTTAGCACACAAAGAAATTCTGGTCCGGAATTATCCCTCTTTATCTATGTGTACAAAGTACCCTGAGCTCGAAATGGAATTTCTCTTACGTAAGTCGAAAGACGGATAGCACACAACAGAAAGTCAGTCCCAAAGACGAAGTTTACTCTATATTTACTACAGCAACTCGAAACACGAAACTTGGCCTCTCACACTAGCGCATTGTGTAACCTTATTCCCTTCTTCTCTACACGGACGCCACACCGACTGGTCAGTCGGCACGCAATAAAGTATGAACTGAAGTTAGGAGGGGGCGAGGAGTAAGGAGGGGGCGAGGAGTAAGGAGAATTATCCAACTCCAAGAAAACATTCTGAAAAAAGTGGGGAAGTGGTGACAAGGCAGTGAACGCACTCACCATGCACTGACATCATACGAAAGCAGCCACACAAACACAGCACAGAGGCAGAGGCAGGTGTGCAGATGCTTTGTGAGAATAAGCGTTGAGAACCAGTTTCAATAAAAAAAAACCCAGCAGGATCGAGCCGCATGTCATAATCATTCTTCTTGTCTGGCTTTATTGACTGCATGCCGATCTTGTGGCAGTGACTTTTCACTCTTCAGTCGGACTGTACACAAACCGCTCTCACTCTCCCTCACTGACTACCCTAAGCCCTGACAACTGATCCTTGGAAATTGTTTGGAAGAGTACACCTCTCTATTTCTCTCCAATGCTCTTCCTGCTGACTTCAATGACACCGGACACCCCACTGAGTTTAGCCAGCTACCCCCCCCCCTCTCTCTCCCCCCCCCCCCCCCCCCCCAGCCTTGTTCTGTTTGGTGCTGTGGCCAGAGAGGTGTCACCGGCTAATTGAGGCCAGCTGCACTGTTCACTCAGAGCAAAACTAGTTGACTGTGTCTAACTTTTGACAAAGCAACACAACTGAAGGGTTCACAGATTAGGTAACCGACTCACTGGTCAAGGCTGCAGGGAAACAAGAGTATCTTGTCAATGAAAGAGGTTACACACAGATACGCGATGCTGAGAACGGTGTCCGATTTTTCACTCTCTTTCTCGGAGGGCCTTCATCATTGCAGGGACTGCTGTAAAGAAATGCTTGCTCAGAAACTAACTCTTTTTGCATTGAAACATGCACCAGAACTGGTGGACACCATGACAATGTCAAACATGAAATCGAAGCAGTTTGCTTGAGGAAACGGTCGTCAGCAACTCAAACTTCTCTGTTTTCTTTTTTTAAGAAAATCTGAGGTGACTTTCTTTGTGGCCCCGCCCCCTCCCTCTGTAAGGACCCCCCTCCATAAGGACCGATTTTTGTCAACATTTTCAAGGTCGCTAGAGAGGGGTTCCACTGTACTATGACCAAGTCGAAATTTCGGATAGGACACAATAACAATTCGGTCCCTTCAATTTCGTCTTATCGGGATTTGCCTGTAAGTGGGAAAAAATACGACAAGAAAATTTCCTAGACTCTGTTTTCTTCACAAGCGCATCCCGAAGCTGATCCAATATTTTGACACAGGATTAAAGTTTTTGTCAGTAAACATTGAAAGAAGCATTTGTTTTAAACGTATTGGTAAACTTAATACACAGTGCGATGGACGCGTGTAAAACATGTTTGAATCATGGATGTTCAAATGCTGTGTGGAGTACGCTAATATTTTTGAAAATACACCCAAGTTTGCTTGAGAATATTCTAGTGCAAAACAAGGGTTCCCATGTCTGTAGTAGGCAATAGAAGGCTTGGTTGATCCATGGCATTTTCAGGATGGCTTAAAGGCATATGTACGCGCTCCCGTGTTTACAAAGTGTAGTTTGCCCATAATCGATGTCAAACGCACCATAAGACCATATAATGACGATATGTCACCATGCGCGGACCATAATACATGCATTACAGCTTGTTCTAGCCTCTGAAAAAGTGAGGATGTCAACAAAGCCGCGGTGTTAGCTCCCTTGCATCAACGTTACATGTGTTGCCAAATCTATAAATAGGACGATCCAGATCAAAATGAAAATTAACATATCTCAACATTGAAGGGGTCCTAGACCACAATATTTTGCAGGGAACTTAATTTAGCATGTCTCCAGCTGTTGGTAAAGCAATTAGCGTGTATAGTCATCGAGTACATATGCCTTTAAGGAATCTTTAAATGTACTGCAAACGCAATCTTGAGGGATTCTTTCAGAGGTAATGTTTTGGGAGAAAAATGGTTTTGCTTTTGTTTTCACATCATATGACCTTTATTTTCTTTGAGTCATTCCTACATCACTTTTCTGTGACAGTTTCTTATCTATCCTCTTCTATTATCAATTTCTTCCTTTTATTCTCTATATTTATTTGCTGAAAAAAACACCTTCAGGTCAAAACATCCAGTTCATACTTTGATGTCAACTCATCAAGCCAATCGTTAAGATGAGTCGAGTTTTTTTGTTTGTTTCTGGAGAATTGTATCTTAGTATGATGTAAGCTGCTCTTCTGACAAAAACAACAACTCCTCTTTAGCCTTGTAGATCTGTTTAAATTATGATATTGGTCAGTGACATAAACCTGCATGCTTTGCAGGAAATGATTGTGACTCAGGAAGAGTATGGTCGACTTGGTTCAGAGTTTCACAACTATCGCCAGCAGGTGCAGGGAGAAATGGCTCTTTTGCAGGTGAGCATTGATTTTCTCATCGCTGTTAATTATGTTCAGGCCTGGGAATGATACACCTTTCGTCGTAAATACGACAAAGTCCTTTTCTAATTGTGTAAGAAAAGAGCCTCCGTGTGCCCTTAAAAATGCTTAAAACGCAAAATGTTCCCGTCAGTACTCCCAAAGCACTTTTACTCATTCCCAGGCCTGTGTGTTGTTTATTTCTCGATCTACTCCAGAGTATCTTGCATTTTAGTGTTTTGAGAAGAAAATATACTACCTGTCAGTACATATATTAAATTCAGAAAAGACACAATGAACGGATTTTTAGGTCTTCAGAAGGCAGCATTTTCCGTTCAAACATAAGAAATTTGTCAGCGCTTAGATCTGTTTCAGTATCACTGTATTTTATTGTTTTGACATATTCAAACTTTCATGAGTAACAATTGTGTTGTGGGTTAGACAGTGGAACCCCCCTTTTAAGACCTCCCAAAGTCTGAGAAAATCAGGTCTTAAAAAGGAGGGAGTCTTAAAATAGGGGTAAATTTACAGAGGTTATGAACAGAAAGTCTGAGAAAACAAGGTCTTAAAAGGGAGGGAGTCTTAAATTGGGGGGGGGGGGGGGGTGGGGGGAGTGTCTTATTAAGGGGTTCCACTGTACAACAAATCAGTGATGCTGAAATGGGAATGGTGTTGATTATTGTCCTTCTGTTGGCAGGCACAAGTCTTGGAACTGAAGCACCAGCAGTCTACACAAGGTTCCCGACACTCTACACCTGGCAAAGCTGCCTCTGCTGGTATGTATAAACTGTAAATGTGTGAATCACTTCTTAATTTGTATGCGATAGACCATTTTTGGAAATAACTCCTTCGGGTTTGTAGGTGTTGTGGAAGAGTGACCTTTTCTTGCTAGTGATTGGTCCATCCTTTGTTTGTCGGAGGTTTTGCAAGATAAGGTCACTCTCCCACATCCCATACAAACCCAACGGAATTATTTTTGGAATTCGTCCATTCTCTGTATGTTACATACATGTTTCATTCAAGAGTCACCACATTGTTCAGGTAGAAATGTTGAGGTAAAGAGTTTGCTTGTTTGTTGCCGAAAGTAAGCATTTTGAGAAGAATTCTGCTTGGTTACTTCACAATGTTGTTCCCAGGCCTCGTTCTTCAGTCACTGATGTATACTTTTTTGATCTGACGCATTGTTCTGACCCCTGGTTGGTCGACTGTCCAATAATTTTGACATGTAGGTCTTCTTGCTGAACAATTTCTTTGTCGCTAGGACATTTGTACCTATACGTATTTGGTTTAAACAGTGTTTTAATTTTTATTCAACAAATTATGGATATAATATATAATAAGCTATAAGCTTATAGTAACCCATATTTGGCTCACGTAAGTGTAGCCTATGCGATGCTAACTTTTGTCTGTCTGTGCGTGCGTGCGTGTGTGCGTGCGTGCGTATGTATGTATGTATGTATGTATGTCTGTGGTAGAAACTTTAACATTTGAAGACGTCACAACATTTGAAGACGTCACATTATGACGTAAGAGGGTTAGACGTCACGCGAAGGAATTACTGAAAGTCTCGGTCATTGTTATTATGAGCGGGCCGAGACTAGTTTTTTCTTCGAAATCGGCCATTCAGATCTAGATCTAGTGTCTCGCTTTCTTGCACAGTGTCACCTATGCCGCTTACTGTGTGTGTGTGTGTGTGTGTGGGTGTGTATGTGTGACGAAGTGATTGAGTTTGTGTTACTGTTTGTCGATTTCTTACGTGAGCCTTGAAGGCTTCGCCTCTTGTTTCTATACATATTTTCTATCAATGTCCTTTGAAGCTGGAAACAATGCTACTTTATACGGAGGCATTTCTTATTGAGTGTTTGCGGATTGTTCAGGTGGTGATGATGGTGATGAGAACTACAGTGAACTTCCTGAACGCATGACACAACCTTCGGCTGCTGCAGTGCTTCTCACCCCTGTTGTTCGCAAAACTCGAGTCACAGACGAGGAAAAATTGGAAGCTCAGAAACCAAGTCAGTATTGCAGTCTCAGTGTTTGTTTTTCTTTCATTATTGAATATATACAATGGCACAGTCGGTTTCACCAGAAAAGTTACCTTGGTTAGTGTTTGCCTCAGTTTCTATCACACGAATGATTGTAAAACAGGTTGTTTTTGAAGCTTAAAGAGCAGCAAAGCCAATGTGTTAGCCCACACCCTGCCTATTAAACACTTGTGCTTACCATAACATGCATTACAGCAAATAAGTCAGCTGGGAGAAAATCCTTCAGAGGCGTGAAGTTTAAAAGCTTGATGATATTTTGACTAGCAAAACTTTTTGCAGCCTTCATAACATCAAATCCTGCAACAATGTTGGATCATGTCAAATGCCATTGTTGGTCTGTAGTCCTCCAACAGTTGACTAGTATGAATTTACAATTGATCTTACCTGTGTGTGATATTACAGAGCGTCAAACATCCCTGGTGGACATCCCCAGCTTACTTGCAGACGCCGACCCTCCACAACATCAGTCTCGGCAACATTCAGTAGCAGCATCCAAAGCGCAAACATCCATGGCCGCCTCTGTGTCTTCTACCTCTTCGGGCCGCCCCGATCCCCCTCGTTTGACACAGACTTTGCCCGTTATGGCCACTGTCAATGTGCCGCGACCAATTCCATTGATACAGAGTAACCTCGGAGTACCTCTGTCAGGATCGCAGGCTGCTGGTCCCCTCTCTCAGGTTCTGCAATGTTGTTTTTGTTGCATATTTTACATACAGTGGAACCCCCCTTTTAACCCCCCTGGGCGGGGATGTAGCTCAGTCGGTAGCGCGCTGGATTTGTATCCAGTTGGCCGCTGTCAGCGTGAGTTCGTCCCCACGTTCGGCGAGAGATTTATTTCTCAGAGTCAACTTTGTGTGCAGACTCTCCTCGGTGTCCGAACACCCCCGTGTGTACACGCAAGCACAAGACCAAGTGGGCACGAAAAAGATCCTGTAATCCATGCCAGAGTTCGGTGGGTTATAGAAACACAAAAATACCCAGCATGCTTCCTCCGAAAACGGCGTATGGCTGCCTAAATGGCAGGGTAAAAAACGGTCATGCACGTAAAATTCAACTCGTGCAAAAAAACACACGAATGTACGTGGGAGTTTCAGCCCACGAACGCAGAAGAAGAAGAAGAAGTCTGATGTTGAAAGTTCTAATTGCTTGTGTCAAATATAACCTACTGTGGTTCTTTTTTTTGCTTTGTGAAGCTTTTTGCTTTCATGCCTTTCCGCCTTTCGTTGTGTGGATTGGTGAGGTCAGCTGATGTATGTTTTATCCTAAGACAAATCAGTGTCTTTTAGTACTTTTGGTACTTTTGCTTGTGCAAGACCATTAGATGCTTCATGACACAGACCCTAATGTTGGTCCTTAGATTTTTCGTGATGCATTAATTTCAGGAACGGATGATAAGTCATTAAGTGCAAAGGCGCTGCATCAAGACAAAACAATGAGCCACATTATTTTTGCAATATGCCATGCACTTACCAATGTAAAAGAACACTTTAGCGCCTTTTCAAATGCTCATAAATCTTGTGTCAACACTATCCATGTCAGTGCTCTAGATACTTTTCCTGTTCAGGTTATTTGCTGGATATACCTGTTTAAGAGCAGGATGCAACCACATGAAGTGAGGTGGTACTGCTGTGCACATTATTTAATTTTCTTTTTCTTTTTTTTCTTCTTAACATTTAGAGGACGTTTTTTTGTTAATCAGTTATCGTCTTTGTCCTTACAGTCCCAGTCTCACCCATCCCGCACCAACTCTTTAGTCTCCGGCGGAGCAGCAGGCTACAACAACACCATCACCACCACCACTTCTACCGCAGCCACTGTGGAAGGCACCAGAGCCATGGAGTCCCAGATAGCGGAGCTCAACCGCCAGCACGCGGAGGCCCAGCTACGGCTACAGAGTCTGCTGGAGCAGCAGAAACGCCAGCACGACCAGCTGCAGCAACTGCAAGATGACGGAGCCGTTGTTGGAGACAGGGCGGGATCTCGCGTGGTACAGGTAATGAGTTGGGCTTGAATGGTGTGGAAAGTGTGTGTGTTTGGCATGGTAGAGAGGGCGGGATCTCGCGTTGTACAAGTAATGAGTTGGGCTTGAATGGTGTGGAAAGTGTGTGTGTTTGGCATGGTAGAGAGGGCAGGATCTCACGTTGTACAAGTAATGAGTTGGGCTTGAATGGTGTGGAAAGTGTGTGTGTTTGGCATGGTAGAGAGGGCGGGATCTCACGTTGTACCGGTAATGAGTTGGGCTTGAATGGTGTGGAAAGTGTGGGTGTTTAGCATGGTAGAGAGGGCGTGATCTCGCGTTGTACCGGTAATGAGTTGGGCTTGAATGTTGTGGAAAGTGTGGGTGTTTGGCATGGGAGACAGGGCGGGATCTCACGTTGTACAGGTAATGAGTTGGGCTTGAATGGTGTGGAAAGTGTGGGTGTTTAGCATGGTAGAGAGGGCGGGATCTCACGTTGTACAGGTAATGAGTTGGGCTTGAATGGTGTGGAAAGTGTGGGTGTTTAGCATGGTAGAGAGGGCAGGATCTCACGTTGTACAGGTAATGAGTTGGGCTTGAATTGTGTGGAAAGTGTGGGTGTTTAGCATGGTAGAGAGGGCGGGATCTCACGTTGTACAGGTAATGAGTTGGGCTTGAATTGTGTGGAAAGTGTGGGTGTTTAGCATGGTAGAGAGGGCAGGATCTCACGTTGTACAGGTAATGAGTTGGGCTTGAATTGTGTGGAAAGTGTGGGTGTTTAGCATGGTAGAGAGGGCGGGATCTCACGTTGTACAGGTAATGAGTTGGGCTTGAATTGTGTGGAAAGTGTGGGTGTTTGGCATGGAAGACAGGGCGGGATCTCACGTTGTACAGGTAATGAGTTGGGCTTGAATTGTGTGGAAAGTGTGGGTGTTTGGCATGGAAGACAGGGCGGGATCTCGCGTTGTACAGGAAATGAGTTGGGTTTGAATGGTGAGGAAAGTGTGGGTGTTTGGCATGGGAGACAGGGAAGGATCTCGCGTTGTGGAGGAGGGGCAGGATGCAGAGATTCTTATTTTGACATGGTGACCTAATGATGTTACTAATTCAGAGTGAGTTGCAGTCTGTGTCGACACTCAAATGATTTGAAAGGAGTAACTTTTTACATTTAGTCAAGTTTTGACTAAATGTTTTAACGTAGAGGGGGAATCGAGACGAGGGTCGTGGTGTATGTGTGTGTGTGTGTCTGTCTGTGCGTGTGTGTGTGTAGAGCGATTCAGACCAAACTACTGGACCGATCTTTATGAAATTTGACATGAGAGTTCCTGGGAATGATATCCCCGGACGTTTTTTTCTTTTTTTCGATAAATACCTTTGATGACGTCATATCCGGCTTTTTGTAAAAGTTGAGGCGGCACTGTCACACCCTCATTTTTCAATCAAATTGATTGAAATTTTGGCCAAGCAATCTTCGACGAAGGCCGGACTTCGGTATTGCAGTTCAGCTTGGTGGCTTAAATAAAAATCTGAAAATTGTAAAATAAATAATTTGTTTTTAAAACGATCCAAATTTACGTTCATCTTATTCTTCATCATTTTCTGATTCCAAAAACATATAAATATGTTATATTCGGATTAAAAACAAGCTCTGAAAATTAAAAATATAAAAATTATTATTAAAATAAAATTTCCGAAATCGATTTAAAAACAATTTCATCTTATTCCTTGTGGGTTCCTGATTCCAAAAACATATAGATGTGATATGTTTGGATTAAAAACACGCTCAGAAAGTTAAAAAGAATAGAGATAAAGAAAAGCGTGCTATCCTTCTCAGTGCAACTACTACCCCGCTCTTCTTGTCAATTTCACTGCCTTTGCATCGAGCGGTGGACTGACGATGCTACGAGTATACGCTCTTGCTGTAAAAATGCAGTGAGTTCAGTTTCATTCTGTTAGTTCGACAGCTTGACAAAATGTTGTAATTTCGCCTTACGCGACTTGTTATCTCTATATTTATATGTGCAATGTAGTTTTCTCTTGAAATCATTCACTTTAGTGTCGAAATAATGCTGACTTTCTGCACTTTGTTAAAGCAAATGTAATAAAATGTGAAATTTAGCGTTTGCGTTTTGCAGCAAGGGACAATGCCCGGCACCGTGTCCCCACCAATCTCACCCATCTCTCTTCGCTCAGAACACTTCGAACAGCGCGACCCTGCACAAGTTGGTATTTCTTGTATGATGACTTTACTGAAGATGTCTTTCTTACTTTTGGGTCTAGTTTGTAATGACTGGGGGAGGGGGGGGGGGGGGGAGGTGCGGGGTTGAAATTAATCTGCTTGCTTACTGAGGACGTAGAAGTCAATCTTTTGTTTGTTTTGTTGTGATGTTGTTGTTGTCAGTGCTGTGTTCAATTCATTTTCTGTAAAGAATTATTACTTTGATCTATAAGGTACAGCAGGATACACTGTGCAGCATACATATCCTGACTTGAATTGCACAAATATAGCAGAAGATCTGTCCCTTTGGATTCGAATAGATGCACAGAATGATTCAGCATTCACTAATGTTGGTTTAGGGTGCATTTTCTCATTTGTGTTTTTTAAGAGTAGACAAAACTTGTGATTGTTAATAATAACACGCAGTGCATGTGTCATTACATTCCTTGTTAAATAACAAAACCTCTATTCATTTCAGCGACTGGTCAGCATGTCAAGGGAAATTAAGGTTGCCATGCCAACAGTTGATCTGGAAGTCTCTGCTGGCAGCTTCAACAGCTCTGTTTAGTACAACGCCTTCACTGACTGAACTACAAAGTATTACAATGCGTTCCAATCAGTGATACGGACCAGCAACCTTCTTATTTATGAACATGGACTGTTATAAGATGATAAGGCCACACAGTGTCTGAACATATTCAACATTTTATGATGCTGATTTACAGATTGCACAGGGATTTTTAGTTATAAAATGAATGTGGTTCCGGGCGGGGATGTATATCAGTCGGTAGCGCGCTGGATTTGTATCCAGTTGGCCGCTGTCAGCGTGAGTTCGTCCCCACGTTCGGCGAGAGATTTATTTCTCAGAGTCAACTTTGTGTGCAGACTCTCCTCGGTGTCCGAACACCCCCGTGTGTACACGCAAGCACAAGACCAAGTGCGCACGAAAAAGATCCTGTAATCCATGTCAGAGTTCGGTGGGTTATAGAAACAAGAAAATACCCAGCATGCTTCCTCCGAAAGCGTCGTATGGCTGCCAAAATGGCGGGGTAAAAACGGTCATACACGTAAACTTCCACTCGTGCAAAACACGAGTGTGCGTGGGAGTTTCAGCCCACGAACGCAGAAGAAGAAGAAGAAGAAGAAGAAGAATGTGGTTCCTACTGCTCATGTCAGTTTAATGTAAATGTTAAAGTATATAGCTGTTTTGAAGTTAATTGCCACATCAGGTATTACAGTGTGTTGTGCTCAGTCATGTGCTCTGCATTGGTCTTTCTTATGGACCTGGACTGGGTTACAAGATGATAAGATCACAAAAGATGCAAACGCTGTGTCAGAACATAATTATTCAACATATTATTCTGTTGGTTTACAGTTATGGAAGTGCTTTGCATTTTGCATTTATAGCCCCTACCCTGCAGATCAGTTTTGTGTAACTTGTTTAATTGCTGCCGTTTTCAAGCAGTAAAAGGGAACATTTCATGGCACTACACATGTACTGGTTACTGACGCATGAGAATTTGAAATGACTGTTGCTTTGACTGGCACTGGCAGGCAACCAATTGAATTGTCCGCGTGCCTTTCAAAAAATGACTGAAATGACCCATTGATTATAAAATTACTATTTGATTTTATGATGGTTTGTTCAAATTAACCAGTTTTGTGCTGACTGTTGACTAATCCCTAACTTTTTACATGGAAGAGAGTGTAAGAGTTTGTTGAACGTTTTTCTCATACATGTAAATTCATAGTGATACCTTCAGTTTTTTTGGTTATTCAATGTTTCATTATGACTCCTACTGGAAAATGTGTCCTTATTCATGAATGGTGCCCATAATTAACAGTCCATGTTTTCATTTCTTTACCTCTTTTTGTTTTGGTCTCCTCCTGTATGCTGGATTATCTCGCTTTAAAATATAGCATTATTTGTGATAAATCAAGAAGTTTTGACAAAACTTTTGTGTTCTTCATATTTAATATATAGTTTCAAACAAAATACACCTGTAAATGTTTAATGGGTTTCTGTGTATTTATATGTGCAAATTGAAATTAAGTGATCGTGACATTATGCTAATATTTTTCATGTGTATATCATCAGTCAAGTTTGGAAAAAAAAAATGTATGAAACAACTCCAACACCTATCCAGAATGTTTGAACTTATTATGGACACATGAAGAAGGGTGTGTGTGTGTGTGTGTTGCATCAAATCAATTGATGGTCCATAATAGGAGAAGCTGCAGTAAATATTTGAACTCAAGATGAAGGACAAAAAGCATATTTAACCCGTGTTCATTGAGTTTACACAAATTCTTATGCCAGCTGAACATAAATATGTTACAAATATTTCCAATCAAACACTTTAGGGCAAGTAACTGCCCAGCATTTACTAAGCACACAACACCTGCCTCAAAATATTATTAATTACTTGTGGGAAAAAAACGCAACTGTGCATTTGATCATGCCTCGGGTACACGAAAGCTTCATTCAGCAACACCCCAGGTTCTTTGGGCAACAATAATGTTCCTAATTTTTTCTAATAACCTTCACATGCTTGCTGGGTCATGGATGACCCAGAGCCTCACAAAAGCTTCTATATAGTTTAAACTATTCAGAGTTTTTGCTTGAGAATTCATGTACAGTGGAACCTCCCTTTAACGACCTCCAAAAATCTGAGAAAATCAGGTCTTAAAAATAAGGGAGTCTTAAAATGGGGGTAAATTTACAGAGGTTATAAACAAAAAGTCTGAGGAAACAGGGTCTTAAAAGGGAGGGAGTCTGAAATTGGGGGATCTTAACAGGGGGGTTCCACTGTAATCCAAAAAAACACTATCGCTTCTAATTCTTGCTGAGGAGGACCTTTTTATATTCAAGTTTTGACTAAATATTTTAACATCGAGGGGGAATCGAAACGAGGGTCGTGGTGTATGTGCGTGCGTGTGTGCGTGCGTGCGTGTGTGTGTGTGTGTGTGTGTGTGTGTGTGTGTGTGTGTAGAGCGATTCAGACTAAACTACTGGACCGATCTTTATGAAATTTGACATGAGAGTTCCTGGGTATGAAATCCCCGAACGTTTTTTTCATTTTTTTGATAAATGTCTTTGATGACGTCATATCCGGCTTTTCGTGAAAGTTGAGGCGGCACTGTCACGCCCTCATTTTTCAACCAAATTGGTTCAAATTTTGGTCAAGTAATCTTCGACGAAGCCCGGGGTTCGGTATTGTATTTCAGCTTGGTGGCTTAAAAATTAATGACTTTGGTCATTAAAAATCGGAAAATTGTAAAAAAAAATAAAAATTTATAAAACGATCCAAATTTACGTTTATCTTATTCTCCATCATTTGCTGATTCCAAAAACATATAAATATGTTATATTCGGATTAAAAACAAGCTCTGAAAATTAAATATATAAAAATTATTATCAAAATTAAATTGTCCAAATCAATTTAAAAACACTTTCATCTTATTCCTTGTCGGTTCCTGATTCCAAAAACATATAGATATGATATGTTTGGATTAAAAACACGCTCAGAAAGTTAAAACAAAGAGAGGTACAGAAAAGCGTGCTATCCTTCTTAGCGCAACTACTACCCCGCTCTTCTTGTCAATTTTACTGCCTTTGCCATGAGCGGTGGCCTGACGATGCTACGAGTAAAATGGCATTGCGTTCAGTTTCATTCTGTGAGTTCGACAGCTACTTGACTAAATATTGTATTTTCGCCTTACGCGACTTGTTTTTTCTGAGGACAAGTATATTGAATACATCAAACCTGCCTTTGTTATTATACCTGCATGCTCTTACCATTTCTTTCTGTGCGTGTTTGTGTGCGAGTCACTGTGTGTGTTTTTGTTGTTCTAAATTTACTGGTTATTATAAATATACTGGATAAATATACTTTATGCTTGGCTTTGTTGCAATCTAAGCATAGACCTATTTCTAAATACATATTCCTGATCCAAGTAACAGACTGCTACGAGGAAAAAAGAAGCTAACCTTTACTGCACTTACATTTTCGAGGTTAATTTTGCTCATAGTTCATATTTTATTTCTGCATAATATAGTTGGCATTGCTGTATGCTTGAGTTGGAGTCACAGAGGCCCAAAGCATCACATAGTAACATTAAAAAAATTATCACAAACAAAAAAATCAAAAAATCAAGTCCTGCTGAAAAAATGCTGTGATATATGTATATATATATATATATGTATACGGACATTGTACAAACAACAACATAAACGATAAAATATTTACACACAAAAACTAACAAACATAAACGTGTGATTATTCAACTAGGTGTAATCTTATTTTCGAGGAATCCAGTGTCGTCCAGGCCACGTGATGCTTGATATGGACTACTATGACGTTGCCTGTGCTCAGCATATCTGTATGACGTCATTCATTTCACTTCGTCGGGGAGTGTGTTGCGTCGTGTTGAAGTGGGAGATGCGTTACTAAAGAAGTGCATACTACCAAAGAGCCGTTATGTCGGTAAACTCACAAGGACCTTGAGGTACACTTTATTAACCTTACGCTGTGGTCGATGTTGTATAATTGGATGCAGATAATTTTAAAAGTAAAACGAACGGAGACGATAAATTGCATTGAAGGAAGTAGATCACGACCACTTGCCGACCAATCAGCGCACCGTTGTCGGTGTCGACTGAACAAATGGAGCAGGGTTTTATTCTTGCAAAAGAAATGGATATGAAGACCGAGTTTTGCGTTCATGCAACATCCGACTGCGACATGGTTATTTCCTTCTAATATTACCAACGTAAGCATACATTGTACGCTAGCTGCGTAGTGCTGTGCTTTCGTCATCCGTGGCAACTTTTCTTGAGAAAGTTGCCCCGTCAAAGCTCGGTATATTTTAGACAGCATTTTATTTTGTTCTGTAGTGTCAGTCTAACCATGCCTTTCCGATTCAAAAATCACGTTGTTTACAGCCATCGCTTTGCCTTGATAAGATTTTGCACAGATTTCCTCATAAAAACAGAGTATTGACGAACTTGTCGCACGTTGTCATAGTTCGGTCGCCATATTGGAATGTGACGGAATGTCACTTTGCTGTCAGTTCAAAGTGGATATTCATCCTAAGATTCGCTCACATTTCATATAGTGTTGTTTGTGAAATCAAAGTCACTTTAGTCATAGTTACTATTACTTTGAACCATAGTTTAAAGATGTTGTGCAGTGCAAGAATTACATCGTTACATCGGTCAGTCGTGTTGAGCGAACCGTAAAGAAAGAGTTCTAAAGACTTTTATTCCTGTTTGAGGTAATTATTATCACAATTGTTCCAGAAATGAACAGATTGTTTGGAAATAATCAACAAATATGTTTATTTTATGTGCTTGAAGGCAGGTTGACACAAGTAGGTAACTCTATAGCGAAAATATTCTTCGAAAGAAAGCGGACGTGCTGGCGTATGAAGAACTAGTGGTAGTATGGATCAGGGGAGGTAAGCAAGTAATGTGTCGTCTGCTTCTGTTTTTCCGTTCAATTTCTAACGTGCAAAAATGGCACATCCTTTTGAAGAACTACAACAAGCAGGCGATGAACAGCTGAACAAGAACACTAATCGAAACACTTTAAGGAGTAATAGAAGTGCTGCACGTCTTTTCAGGGAATTTTTGAGAGAAAAGGGAGATGGAAGTGACTTTGAAAACTTCTCTGCTGCCAAACTTGACGATGCTCTTGGTCATTTTTACATGGAAGCTAGAACGAAGAAGGGGGAACATTACACCAAGACAACACTGATGATCATGCAGAGTGCTTTACAAAGGCATTTAGCTGGCCCTCCTTATGGAAGAATGTTTCATTTCAACCATGACCAAGAATTTAGATTTTCAAAAAGTTGCCTAAAATCTGCTGTAGCTGAAGTCGTCCAGAAAGGGAAAGGAAAAACCAACCACTGCTTGTGCATTACAAATGAAGATTTGAGGAAAATGTATGAGTCAGAACTTTTTGATCCTGACACTCCAGCAGGCCTGTCAAACAAAGTACAGTTTGATCTTCGTCTTCACCTTGGTTTCACAAGCACTAACGCACCTTTGATGACCAAAGACAGCTTCCGAGTTGATCTTGATCCAACCTCAGGGTTGAAATATGTCTACAAGGCAGCTGCTGCAAAAGCAAAAGAAACTGGTCAAGAGGTTGAAAGAATGATGGAAAATTGTTACGATCCACAGCGTTGTCCTGTGCGTAGCTTTGAAAAGTATGTTACCCTATTGAATCCAGCAACTGAACGCTTCTGGCAGTATCCCAGACCATCTGTCAACAGTCTTGACAAAACATGGTTCAGAAAAGCAAATATGGGAACACACGCTCTTGCAAGGTTCATGAAGACGATGAGCCAGCGATGTGGTTTATCAAGGCAATACACAAATAGCAGCATCAGGATGTCAAAGAAAAGGCTGATTACACTGGTCCAGTATGGTCTTGGGTCTGCATCTTGTTTAACTCCTGTTCTGGCGCTGGGACTGAGCCCTGGAACAATCTCCCAACCACTGGCAGCTTCATGCCACTGCAAGACTGCAGAAAGCACATCCAGCTCACCAGCAGAAAAGGGACTTTCAACTGTATCAGAAAATGTTCAGGATGTCAAGTCAGCAACAAACCTGACAATTTTACAGCCAGTAGCTAGTCAGCAAGCACTTACGAGCCAAGCAGGTGTCACTCAGCCGATGCGTTTGCTGTTACCTTTAAATGATGGGAATGGAGCAGAGAATCCAGGTGTCTCAGCAGCTTATTCAGCATCAGTGCCAATGATTTGCATCATCTTGAACAATGCAGCAATGGAAAGAAACACATCTGTAGCAGGAAATAGCAGCTTGACTCCAGCCAGCGTAACAGCCCAGCTGTTCTTGCCTTCAAACTGCTCTCCCCAGACAAGGCAGCTATCCATTTTGCGACCTTCAGTTTCTGCTGCAGCCCCTGCCATTACATTTGTTAACAAGACAGGTCTGAGCAGGAATCAGGTGCCAGTTCACTCTTCTGTAATGACTCCATATGCAGCAAATTCTGAGTCAAGGAAGGATTCATCAGCAGCAGTTCCATTGAACAATCCAACACCGAGACAAGGGATGATATCAACAACATGTTTGCCAGTCAGCATACCTGTGAAAACCCTACCTTTCAACTGTTCTTTGTCAGTCACTCCAGGAATGAATGCACATGCCTCCTCAGCTTGCACTGCATCAATAGCAGTACAACTTGAGTCCTCAAACTCTACGTCAGCCTCTTTGCCCCTGAGAGAGATTCAAAACACTACCACCCTGACCAGCAGCACACCCAGAATGCTCCAGACAAAGGATGGTTCAGGAGTGCTTTCAGTGGAATCTGGAACTAACCCTGGCAGTATGCGTGGCTTGGAATTGATTCCTCACAATGATACACCTGTAAAGTTAACAAGGGTTGCAACAACCCCACTATCTGTGTCACCTGAGCCTTCTGACATGCTCCAGACCACAACTAAAACAACTTCTGCCGCCAGTGTCACTGTCAACAAACCAGAGGTTTCATCTCAATGGGTTTATGTATTTGACACAAGTGACTTGCCAACAATCAATGCTGCCTCAATTAATCCACAGCTTGTGCCTTCAAAATTCAGTGCCACACCTGTCTCTGTCAGTTCTGTGACAGTTCCTGTCTCATCAGTTTGCAACGCTCTAACTGAAGCCGTTAGAGACCCAGCAAATATACACACTCTGAACTCGGGTTCTGACCTGCTCATGCATCCTCAAGGCAAATCAAAGTCATCATACAATCCAAGTGCAAGTGTGGAACCCTCAGCTGAAGTCATTTACATTGACGTTGATGAAACAGAAATGAGGAATGCTGTCATATCTGAAGGGTTGGATGTTTCACCTCATGCTCGTAGTCAGAGTGATAGCAGGAGTGTTGTTACTACCAGACAAGCAACAGGCACTGTACCTGCTTTGACCGGTTCTGTTCTTCCAGATATCATACTGCTGAGCAATGGGTATGGATCTGAAAGGTCTGAATAGTGGTTTGAGACTAAAAGTTAAATGTTATATTTTAGGGGGAAAATCTTTGCTGAGTGAGATGTTGTCACTGTGTTCTTTTTTTCTTTCTTTCTTTTTCGAAAAAAAAGTGTGTATTTGTTTGTTCTAAATTTTATTTTTAAGTGACCTCGATCACTTGCAGATCTGACACTGACAGTGACAGCCGTGGACCAGGATACAGTTGTATTCGAAAAGCCATGGGAGAAACATTTATTATTAAATGTTGATCCTGTCAATCAGTTTACTGTTTTGAATACACACTTATCTTTCATTGATGAGAAGACTTCATAAGCAGATGACCTTCCCGAGGAAAGATTACCTTGGTAAATCGTCGCGATATAACCTTCGTGGTTGAAAACGACGTTAAACACCAAATAAAGAAAGAAAGAAAGAACCTTGGTAAAGGTCTTTGAAAAAGGGACAAGCTTTCCTTTATAATCATGTGTTCTCTGAGCAAAAGGGCTTCATATAATGATATATCACAGGAACAGCTTTACTGTGCACATTACTGAGTAAAATTGGCAACATGTTAGTTAACCTGTTCTGACGTTTTGATTTTTTTTCAGTGCCAGCACCAAAACCATGAGCGAGGGTCAGAGTGCAGAATTTGAGATAGAGTATCAGGTGTACGGCAGTGAAGAACAAGAGAGTGAAATGAATGGTAATGTTGATAGTGACACTGTTTTTATTTTTTGCATTCAGTAAATAGTTGGCTATGTATTGTGCTAGACTGAGAATCTAGAGGGAGGCGAGGGTGTGTGTGCATGTGACAAGAGTTGATTATTCTTGGTTTTCAGTGTCTATCCTTTAGTTTCATAAGGACAGCTTGACTGAAAGTTTAGATATTGCTTTCAGCAACTTGTTTTATTATTGCTGTTGTTGTTTGTGTGTGTGTGTTTGATAATGATGGAACCTCCTTGTTGACTTCCAAAGTTCAGTTCAAAGTATAGTTTCACCTATGACAGTTACACACAATTTTGACATTCAATATCATCAATTTAATAGCGCGGTTAATTAATTTGATAATTGAAAAGTCAAATAGGAAAAGAAGTGTTGGTGTTTATTGTTTACTGTGCATTGATCTTTTTGATTGAAGTTTTTAACCATGATTGATTACTTTTTACAGGGTCAGAGGCAACAGAGCTTGCTGGTGTGCAGGTTAGTGTAACTTTTGTAAGCTGAATGGAGTCTGTATGTGCGTACACATCATTTCAACTTTCCAGCTGTCTGTTATCACAGCAAACACTCCTCTTGTAATGTTACAATTAAATGCATCCAAATATTTTGGAAATACATAGATATATATACATGTAAATGATACATGTACTCGATTCTTGTGCTATTGCCATTATTTACTTTCAAATTTTTGTAATTTGGTGGAAATATGTTTTCTTTTCATATTATCAGTACAGTGAAAACTGTCAAATACGGTCACTGGACTTAGCGGACACTCGCAGAATACGGACAGTCAGTCTCGGCACGGACTGCTTTACACTGTAAAACACCTGTACGTTACGGCCACCTCGGCATTATGGAGGCGGACACGTATTTTGGGTCCATAATAAGTGTGTGCGGCCAGATCAAAGGCATTGTGATAGCTGGGTGGCCTTGTTAAAAGACACGACCTTCTTCCCAGGGGCCAATGACCCAGTTTTTGCCATGAGAGGTGGTTCCCCTGTCATATCTGAGAGAGGAAACACTTCCTGCATGGGGGTCAGTGACCGGTCAGTGACCGAGTTTAACAGAGTGGAAATCTGTGTGTGCGGCCAGATCAAAGGCAGGGCAGTATACCTAGTAGCTGAAACATGCATTATCACAAGTTTTTAAACTCAGGCATGGTACTGAAGGAATGGCAGTTTCAGCTGAAATAAAGCCGGGGGTCCAGGGGGCCGCTCAGGCGACTTTTTACTAATTCAAATGTGTTTAGTGCCCTCTCCTTGAAGCTGAGAGGGATATAAGTGAAAGATAACAAGGCTTGAGTAAGAAAAAATAATAATCTCAAGTCAATCAGCAGATTTTTTTTTTCGGATTTTCGTTTTTGAGAGTACCATGCCTGAAACTTGTTTTACAACAGTCAATATTAAATGTTTCTCTATTTAATCTATAACAGCTTCTGTTTTTCTTATAAATGTACATGTACATGTGCAGTACTCTCTCTCTCTCTCTCAACTTGACTTTGTCGCGTTTACTTGCACCTGTCTAATAAGGACACAGGTCTGCAGAATAAGGACACTTTTGTCTGGTCCCAAGGGTGTCCTTATTTGACAGGTTTTACTGTATCAGTTTGTAGCAGTTTACTTCTCATTGAACAAATGTAGGTGCGAAAATGTGTTGGAACATTTAGAGTTACTGTACTACATGTAACACAGTTTACCTTTCTTGTGTTTCAGGTGAAATTTGAGCCTGATGACCCGGAGTTTGAAAGTACGGTGGGGGGTAGCAGCGTGTCTGCAGGACTGCTGCGCTCCTTCCCTCCGCCTGGGATGGCATCGTCACAAAGTGCTGCCCAGTGGTCCGGCAATTCTTCAAAAGTGAGGACCCAGCTGCGGAAGATCATAGAAAACAAATCTGTGGACTCCAGCACAGCAGCCCAGAATGTTAACAGTGTCATCGAGGATCTGCTGAAGAAGAACGAATACCTGCTCTCAAAGAATGACGCCCTAGGGATGAAGCCCAACTCCAGGCGTGGTCGTGTCCCAGGTGAGGTGGGACGCAGCAGGGAAGTGGTGTTCCCCACTGCTGGGCAGTCGACAACGTTTTCAACGGGACCTGCAAGCCAGGGGCGTGTATATCAATCGGGTACTCGCCGCAGTCCTCACAGGGAAGCAGCAATAACTATGGGCCAGCTGTTGCGCCCCAAGAGCCCAACACGACGATGCAGCATTCCAGAAAAGGACAAATCTCACTTTACCTTGGCTTTGATGGAATCCAAGGTTGGTGAAGAGGAGGGGGAAAAGATTTTCCGCGTGCAGGAACATGAAATGGTGTGTGCGGTTTCATCCCAAACCAAGTTCCTAAACAAAGACGGCGTCTTGGTTTCTTCAACGGATATCAACTTCTACTGGTGCAACTTCTGTCCTTATTCCACTACTCACAAGAGCCAGCTTGTGCAGCATGTCATGGATCACAGGTTTCATTGCAAGCATTGCCGATACCAGTCCTTCTCCAGAGCGGATGTCATTCATCATTCAGTGCATAACCATCCAGGTTTTGGCGAGACAGCGTCAGTAACCCAATACTGCACCTTACTGTCGGACTATTTGCGCGTCCAGAACCCAAAAGAGAACAACCTTGATCATCAGCGCAAAAGACGAGGCCCACCCGAAGATGAGAATGGCGAACAACCAGCCAGCAAAGTGAGCAGGAATAATCAAACCAAAAGTAAGCAGAAGGTGCAGAAGGCTTTTGCTGCTAATTATGAATTTTATGATGTGAACATCGAGAACCTAGAGGAGACGCAGGAGGAGGATGGTGCAGGGACGGCATCACAGGAAGCAGGGAGTAAGAGCAGCAGTGCTTCTTCTTCAGTCACGGCGGTGACCTCAGAGTCTGATCAACAATCAAACCTGAATCAACAGCAAGGCACCATCATCTCCAGCCTGATGAGTCAGCCTGCTCACTCCCACTCCTCGTCTCCAGTGCCAGAGATGGGTCACCCTGTCATCACACAGGTTTTCTCAGCATCAACGATTCCTCCATCTTTGGTTCCGGAGACGCCCACACAAAGTCCTTCTCAGCGCGGTGCAGCAGCTTCCAGTCGTAGTACCTCGCGTCCCTCACCTTCTCCCAGCCCCACTCCTCCTATGATGAGTGCAAACAGCTTAGGGGCCGGAGCCATGCAGCAGATGCGCACAAATCTGTACTGGAGCTGTGGCTACTGTACCTTCACCAGCAAGTCTCAGAGCGGCATCAAGGACCACTCCATGCGACAGCACAGCGGGAAACCACACAGGTATGTGGCTCTCATCAAGCCAGAGGAGGGGCCTGCAACAGGCAAGTCCGGTAGTGGGGATGATTCCAACTCCAGCATGGACCAGAATGTGGAGATTGACGTCGCTGAGGAAAACCAGGTGCAAGATGGGCAAGATGCTGCTCAGTCTGAAGATTCTTTTGCTGACCATTCCCAGTCTGAGGAGCCGCCTGTCCTTGTGAAACAGGAGCCGGTTGATCAAGAAGAATCAATTGTTCCCATCAAGG
Source organism: Littorina saxatilis (assembly GCF_037325665.1). Taxonomy (NCBI): domain Eukaryota; kingdom Metazoa; phylum Mollusca; class Gastropoda; order Littorinimorpha; family Littorinidae; genus Littorina; species Littorina saxatilis. The sequence continues at coordinate 54,968,330 of NC_090249.1, forward strand.
TGCGTTTCCCAACCCCGCGCATCCAGTCCAAAGACTCTACTTCTCTCAAGTGCTACCACTGCAGCTACAACTCCCGCATCCTGGGCCCCCTGCGTAACCACATCCTGAACCGGCACAAGGGGAAATGTCTGATTGGGCTGGGAGGGATGAACAGCAGGGTGTTCATGTGCACGCGTTCAGACTGCACCTTCAGGTCGTCGTCAGGTCAGACTTTCCTCAACCATTCCCATCAGTGCACGCCCTGGCTGCAGCCTGATGCCACAGAAGCCCCTAAAGAGCCCCACCTACTTGACTGTCTAAAGGCTACCACTAGCATTGCTGAAGAAAGTCAGTCCCTGTCGCCACCACCTGCTGCCTCCATTCCCACCACTTCTGCCTCTACTGCTGCTGCTGCGTCATCGAAGGTAAGCAATGATGAGTATGACAAGTTTTCCTGTATCTATTGCAAGAACGAGTTTACCTCAGATAAAGAACAAACTAAGCAACATGTGTTGACATGCCATGAGTCCCAGTGCCCTATTATGAGAGATGTACAAGCTCACAGCAAGAGGAAGAGGTCTTCTGTTTTCTTCTGTAGGTGGTGCCAGTTTGAGGGAGAGCACAAAGCAGAGTTTGATCTTCACCTGCAGCTGTGCCAGGGGGCAGAGGACACCAGCAGGACTACAATTGACAAGGAATGCGAGAGCCCTGATGACAAAGTTGACGATCCTGCTGCTGGTGACTGTGAACAGACAGGTGAGGACAATGATATCTCCATCAGTGTTGTGACAGATAATGAAGACATTGACACTTTGGAACCACCTGATATAATCCACAACGACCAAGACCATTTTGACAGTTTGCATGCCACAACCTCACCTTTGAACATCAATACTGCTGAACCTGCCCCATGTGTGAATGATGAAGTAGTGTCACTGCCAGGCATTGAACTTGAAGCCATTCCCCATTGCTGTGTTGTTGACAGTGATGAAATGCCTGAGTTAGAAGCCACTAACCCTGTTGATATCAGTTCTCCTGCCACACCCCTAACACGCCCACCTCCTCAGCTAGATCGGCTGAAAGAAATTCTAGACAGAGGGATAGAATACAGAAAGCTCAAGCATGGAATACCTCCAAAGGCAACAACTAAGACAGCCATTAGACATGAAGCTACTTTTCTCAAACAAAACACAAGTCAGAGTCTGAAAGTGAAAGTGAACAATGTTTTCCACAAGAAAACAAACAAGCCTTCTTTTGGAAACGTCAAAGGCAAAACGGATAACAAAACTGTGACTGATGTGCAGTGTTACTCATGTACCTTCCAGTCAGATTCTCTTATCAAGCTCAAAGGTCACATGAAAACAATCCACAATCAGCAGGTTGCCTTCAGCTTTAGGAGTATGTACCATCGTGATCTGCATTTGAAGTGTAAGTTTTATGCCTGCCCCTCCCTGGAGTGCACAGTCTACAGATATAGTGAAGCAGATGTTGTTCGTCACTACAAGCAGCATCATAGCTCTCAACCACACCCCTATTTAAGATCGTCTTACTCACCAGCACCTCTCAAATTCCATCGCAGGGTACACAAACCATCTGAGTCCAAGAAGTCTCTTGAGGAGTCAAAACATCTTAAAGTGACAGTGACAATCAAAGAGGACAAACCTTTCCTGTGTTTGTATTGTGATAAGCACTGTTATGCCGACACTGTCAGAGAAATGAAAGCTCACCATCTCAAGAAACACCCAGGGCAGGCAGTCATCTTCCGTGATACTGAGGCTTACAAGTTACGAAAGGCATCACGGTTACATGTGTGTGAGCACGCAGGATGTGAATTCAGCGTGTACACAAGCAAAGAACTCAGTGACCATGTAGCATCAAAACATTCCAGCCATCCGGCAAAACCCGCTGCAGCTGACCAGTCTTTCCAGTGCACATCTTGTGGCTGGATCGCCACCGAATATGCCTTTGTCTATCAACATGTGACTGCTGTGCATGCCAGCGAGGGAGGTGCCACTGTAGTGACTTTAGGACATGGTGCTGACCAGCGCACGTTAGAAGAAACTTACATTAGTATCTGAAGAGGTGACACATGCCTGCATGGGTACGATGATGTCAACCTGACAAAAGAGTGATGTCGACTAATGTGCTTTAAAAGTTATAAATAGAAGGATACAGATTTGTACAATATTCATTAAAACAACCGATGTAAGTAATTTCTGGAGCAACCAGTTAATGTTGCCCTGTTCAAAATGGAATCATTGTCCGCATCTTTGTGAGAAGTGAGCTTTTATTTTACTTGTTGACACAGTGATATTTATGAAGGTTACTCATGAGATATACTCCATGTGGGGGTCAGTTTGGGTATATGATATCTCAGGCATTTCATTCTGTCTTTGACTGCTGTCCTGTGGTTAAATGTTTATGAAATATGGAATGATTCAGAATGCAGTAAATGATGTATGCTGTGTTGGTTCGTTCAGACATGTGGAATGGGTGTACGTGCTTTGCATAGACTGCTCCGTATCAGTGTATGCCATGTAGTCTTTGTGCTTGCGTTCTGCTTCATTTTTGCATTTGCTTTTTTTATTGGACCTTTTCGTTTTTAGTTTTACGGTTTTGTGTCATAGTCCAATTTAATCTGTTTCAATTGTTAGAGATTATGTACATTTGTAGACTGTTAGTTGATTGTGTTTATTGTTTTTCTTCAAGCACTTTTTAGGTATCCTTATGTGTGTGCAAAAGTTAGCATGAGATTTTGAGGGTTCGAACTAAGTAAGTAAGGCACGTCACACACATACACATATTTATGTATATAAATGCAAAATTAATGCATCTTTTATGAATAGAACTAGTTTCAGAACTATTTCCTTTTGCTGACATTTCTAGGTGTTATGCGCTCAGCAGACAAGAATAAATTTTAAAAAATACTATTTCTTACTTATTGTAATTGTGTAAAACCAAATTAGGGAATTATTCTGTTTTCTGGGAACGAAAAGTTTTGATACAGAAAAATTGGAACCATGTTTTCTGTTTGACAAGAAGCCTGTATTGATAGATAATGTTTTTGTTTTGAGTCATTTTTGTGTGTGAAAAATACCAGTTAATTTTTGATGCGATGTGAACTATATATGTAGTAGAAAATCCTAACGTTACAGAAATGACCTCCACTGTTCAAAAGACTCAAGACTTTAGAAATAGTAATACATGTACACACACATATCTTTCAGAAGTTTCTTTCATGACCCATATTTTTGTAATAGATACAATTTCTATCATGTGCATATAAAACGTACAGCTGGGTATAGGTATGCAGGTTTTGTGTTTTTATTTGCCACTGGCATTTGACCCACCCTTGAATGCTACTGACACAGTCGGTTCTGTTTGTGGCAATTGCCTGGCAATGCAGTGCGTGTAACTCACTTTCACAAAAATCACACATGGTATGCAAAACATAGCAGAGGTTAATGATGTCAATTGTGATCATCACTTTTAAATTCAAATATATATATAATTATATAGGTATTTTTATGAGTGCTAAAAGTAAAACTGCTTTTGTGTAACCACTTTCTTGTATTTAAGGGGGTACATGACTGAAAATTGATCTTCGGTGCTTTGCAATTTATCTTCATAAAAGTGTGCACACTAATTTACTGACTAATGTAAATGTCTAAGATGAGCTTGGATGCAAGTTTTAGAGAAAAACACATGTATGCAAAAGTTTTAAAGTGATAAAACTCCCCTCCCCCCCCCACCACCACCAATCCTATCAAATATTGTGGATTGACTGAAGCTGGTTGACAATTTTTCATGCCATGCGCCTCCTACTTTAGCGGTTTCTGTAAAGTTTTCAGCATATTATACAGATTTTGAGGGGTTTCTCTCCTTGTGGTTTTGTGGTGGGATCTGTGAAGAAAGTCCCAAATATTTTGCTAATTTTTCACCTTTCACCCTGTTTCAAAGTTGTTTTTGTGTGTATCAAACACACTATTGGTGAATGGTGGGGTGCTCACCATGAATGATGAAATCCAGTGTTCGTGTACTTTAGATGTTTACATTTACTGTTTGTAGATAATTGATGGTGGGGATGAGAGAAAGTTTGTTCAGTGTTGAGCAGTCAAAACTTCTTCTGACCTTTTCCCAATGCGTTATGCATGCTTCCCAGTGTGTGCACATTGTCATTTGTTGTAGGCATAGCTGTTTTCAGTTTAGAATACAGATGCAGAAGAGTAATTTTGGCAATATGTTCCAATTTTCATGCATGGTTGCATGTACATGTATGTACTTCATTGTTGAGAAATTTACATAGGTTCTGAAGCTACCATAGCCCCCAATTTCGGCTTGTAATTTGTTTTACATTCCTGCAAGTTTATGAAAGATGGAAACCACTACGATCACTAGTATCGGATATTCAGTACACAAAGCGTGTGAACAAACTAAATACAAGTTCAAGTTTTTGTTTTGTTTTTAACATGGGATTGATTATTGGCGATTTCAAGTGTTTATGAATTATGTACAGTGTTTGATCAATCACATGTTCATATTATTTAAATGTTTTTCTGCCTTTTATGAATCAATTCACATTCTTTCTGTTGACACATGTTGATCATATTGTGGCTGAAACAGGAATGGTTATCTTGTTTCCGCGTAGTTTGAATGAAGATCTGTTTCGCAGAATCTTAGTTTTTGTCACAGAGGTTTGAAAGGCATGGTAAGCATCCTATTATCAAATCTTACTTTTTAACCTTCCGATGTACAACCCATACTTTATAAAGAAGGATTCAACGTATAAAGTATGGGTCGTACACGACCCACGCTATCCGAATAGGAATAAACGGGGGAGGAATTTGCTTTTGCAGTTCTAAATGACTGCCTTGTACTTTTGGATTTACCGAGGGTTTATAAAAGTAATCGGTGAACACTTTTCATTATAAAGCTTTTCTTCCACAGCAGATACATTTTGTTATTGTATTGCTGTTTTTCTTCATTTGCATATTCAGCCATTACTCATCCAGCTACATGTGCTATCATCTTCTTTGATCTGAGTGTGTTTGTCTCATTTGATTTTTTTTTTTTTTAACCATTGAATGAATTAATTGTTTTTGATGGGTTATGTTAACAATAAAATGCCTTGTAATGTGCCTAATCATTACTCCAGTTTATTTTGCAGCTAAGCTGTTGACCCAAGAGTTGCAACTTTCAATTTACTCTCTGTGTGAGATTTAAACAAATAAAATTACATTTGAAAAGTTCTCATGCAGACATTTCACTTGTGTTCTGTGTGGGTGTGCCAGTGTATACCAGACCACAAAGGAAATGCTAATTTGCCAAAGGCTCAACTTCATTCACTTCAGAGAACTGTACACATTTCTTGAAACAAGTGTTCCTATACAATATGTGAGGTGTCAACATTGGGCTTTAAAGTGAGCACATTTTTACTGTGGAGTCATTGACAACACTTTCTTCATCTAAAAACCAAAATTCATTTTTGCTTTTCTTTAGTGGACTGGTATATTGTCCTGGGCAGAGATGGCTGGAGTCGTGTCTTTTGCTCATGTATGTTGTCTGTGTGTATGTGTGTTTTAATCAAAATTTCATTTCCAAACCCAATCCTGTGAGAACAAAGGCACACATGGCATGAGATACAAAACAAACAAAAAGTTCAGCTTTTGACACACATTTGATTACATATCCACAGATTTCCACAGGCACTCGCTATGTAATACAACACACACGTGCACAAACACACACAGGCACTCGCTATGTAATACAACACACACGTGCACAAACACAGTTCATACACTGTACCCCAACACATACAAGCGAATAGCTGTCACAGAAGAACATTCACTGTCAGTACATATGCTGCTTATGTCAATATAACACTTACCTCGACAGTACTATTCTTGCACATTATCTATTATAGGCCGAAAAAATTGGACAAAACGCTGCGTGGGTACAATTATCTCCCATAACCATGCGCCACCGTGGATCCCAAGCACTGTCTGAGTGCTTCCCCCTTACAGGATGTAGGTGGCGCGTCCTCTTTCTTTTTTCGCGCGTGACAGTAGGCTGTGTTTCTGCTGCGCTCCCGGATTATTTTGGATTCTAGAGTCTTCTTTTCTGTGTGGATTACCACCTGTTGGATTTTTGTGTGTTATTCCACTTCTGGCTTGAGGCTACGTTGTTTTTCTTCCAACTTGTGCCTCCGTTGTTGTGTGGCGGACTCGGCGTGCCTACCGTCCTACTTCGTGGTGACCGGTCGTCTGCTTCTCGTTTCGCCTCATTCACTTGAGTATTGACCTAATTTTCTTTGAATTTTGTTAATTCTCGATTTTTTAAGGGTACGTACAGGGCGAGGTAGGATGTCTCGTCTTGTTTTGGGCTCTGGTTCTACGGAACCAGAGTCTGCCGGGGGCAACCCTTCTCCGGGCGCACAGCGTCATGTTTTGCGCACGGACAGGGGGACCTTTCGGCGCTCCGACTCTCCCTCCCCAAACGCTTTGCGTTTGCGGCGAGGGAGGGCGGAGAAAGCCTGTTTGAGCAAGCTCAATGCGAGCTTGCTCAAACAGGCTGGGCTTGAACCTGGGACTTCGGGCGGGGCTGCGCCGTCGAAGGTTCGGGGAAGGTCGAGGGGAAAGAAAAAGCGTCTTTCTCCTTCTCCTTCCGTGGAACACGCTTCCCCCCCTTCGACGCCGTTGTCCGGCCCTCAGTCTCAGGCTTCAGCTCCTCCCGGTTTCAAGCCTGGGGGGAAGGTTTCCTTCTCCTCCCTGGCTCGAATCCGGGGGCGGGTCGATTCCCAACCCTCTTTGGGGGTTGGTGAATCTGATCTAGGGGCTACGGGAGAGACTCAGGTTTCGACTTCTTTCTTTTCCGGTGCCTCTCCTGTGCCCTCCTCGGTTTCCACCGCTGTGGAAGCCAGGAGGGACACGGGTCCTCCTCTGAACTCCCTCGCTGGGTCGTCTACTGCCGTTTCGACAGTAGTCTCGGACTCATGGGGGGGGAGATCGGAGGAGATGACGGGGTCTATGAATTCCCTCCCCGCTGGGGTTGGGATGCGAATTGACCCCGTTCAGGGCGGTCCTGTGGGGGCAGGGGTTTCAGGCATCGTGCCTACGACCACTGCTACTACGGTTCCCTCTGACGTCCGTGTGACTGGTGGCTGTCCCTCTATGAAACGCTCCGGCCGACTAGTTACTGGACGTGGAGGTGTTCGACAGAACGTGGTACTTCTGTCGAATGGTCAGGGCGACGGGAACATTGTTTCTGTTGCTCAAACCGACACCTCCGACCGGACCGTCTTGACCCCACGCCATTCCTTAGCGTCTGGTGTTCGGGTGACGGATGGTCCGGACCAAGGGTCCGGAACGGTCCAGGCTTACGGGTCGGGATCGAACCGGACCCACGGGTCCCGACTGGACTTGACCTCCGGGTTTGGTCCGGACGGGACCCATGGTACGGGACCGTACCGGACCTTAGGGTCCGGTGCGGGACAGTACCTCTGGCCCTTGCCGGACCCCCGGACCTACGGGTCCGGATGGTACGGTACGGGACCAGTGGTCCGGTCGGGACCGGACCACCCGACCACCTCTGTTGGTCCGGGTGGTCTGGCACCGAACCGGAACACACCGGACCACCGGACCTACGGGTCCGGATGGTACGGTACGGGACCAGTGGTCCGGTCGGGACCGGACCACCCGACCACCTCTGTTGGTCCGGGTGGTCTGGCACCGAACCGGAACACACCGGACCACCGGACCTACGGGTCCGGATGGTACGGTGTTTCCACGTCCGGACCGAACCACCCGAACACTTTTGTGGGTACGGATGGTTCTGTGCCGAACGGGACCTCCGGATGGTACGGGACCGGACCGGACCACCGGACCGGACCGGACCACCGGAACACCGGACCACTCGACCGGACCGGACCGGACCACCGGAACACCGGACCACCCGACCGGACCGGATCGGCACCCCCGACCGGACCGGACCATTTCTTTTCTGATCAGACCCGATGGGTCCCTGTTCAGTCTATAAATGGCGGGGGTTCGTTGGCTGGACTGACCCAACAGTCGCAGGGTTTTTGTTGTTCTCTCCCTTCGGCTGCTGGAGACGTTTCGTCTTTGGGGCAGGGGTCTTCGCGGCCTCTTGCTTCAGTGGGCGTTTCGTCACAGTCTACTTCATCACTTTCGGCTCCTCCCCCTCAAGCTTCCTACACTCCTGCTGTTGAGGAGTTGTCGGGAAGTGAAGAGGAGAGTGAGTCAGAGGACGATGGGGAGGAGGATCAGGGTCGCCCTGAGGTTAACACTGATCCTCTACCCTTGCCGGTTTCTGATGGAACTTCCGAAGCTATGCTTCGTACTTTCCAACAGTACATGACAGACATCACGCGGCGTCTTGACGCCACGGATGCCTCTCTTAAGCGTCTGTCGTCTAGTGTTCCCAACCCTTCGGTTGACACACAGGACGTGGAGTCTGAGGACGAGAGGCAGGAGGCTCTCCCTCGCACAGCTAGAAGGACGTTTGAACAGTTTCAGGACGTCCTTCCCTCCGACGCCCTCTCGTCCTTGGAGTCCGCTTCGGCCCGGGCGCGGGAGGCACACGCCGCGTCTGCCGGCGGCTCGTTTTATGAACGATCCGGCCGCCAGCAATTCGCGTTCCACCCTAGTCTTAGTGCCACGGTGGAAGCGGCAGCACATCGCCTGAGGAGTACAGATTCACGTGCGAACGCGACCTATGTTCCTCGGGAGGACGCGGATTCAGTGCCGTGCTTTCCTTCGGGAGGCGCACCTCCACTGTTTCCTCGTGTCCAATCTGTTTCGTCCCTCCCTTTTCCCTTTGACTCTCGAACTCTCCCTTTCCAGACTTCGAGTGTTCAGGGTGGGGCTGACGGTGATGTGTTCGTTGGGGAGGTGCCTTCGGTCAAGAAGGTGGAACTGAGCTCTGCTTCGTTCCACAATCTTGAGGCCACCGTTTCTTCCATTGTCGAGGCCCAATCACAGGCCTTGACATGGATGAGCACGCTGTCCACACTGTTGGACCCTCCCGATCGGGCAGAGTCCGATTCCACTCGGGTCCTTGACACGGTTCGAGTGGATCGGGCTTTGCATGCCGTGCGATCGTGCGTGACGACTGCGGCAGAATTGGCCATTGGAACACGGGTCCACTTGTTGGCCCTGTTCCGTGATCATTTTCTGGCTACTTCTTTAGTGCCTCCGGATATGAGGAAGAGTCTGAGGAACACGTTTCCTCAGCCTTCTTCCCTTTTTCATCCGGGCACTGTCCGTTCTGTGGTGGAGTCCACACGCCAGAGGAACACTGATTCTCTGATGGTTGGCCTCGCTGCTTCGGCGACGTCGGCGGGGAGTAAGAGAAGTGCTACAGTCACCTCCAGCTCCCAGCCTCAGAAGAAGAAGAAGAAGAAGCCAGTTTCACTGCCTCCTTCTTCCTCCTCTCAGGCGCCTGTCGCGTTCCCCCCTGCGGCCCCGGCTTCTCGTGCTCCCAAGCGTAAGAAGAAGGGTGCTCAGACAGGTAAGGGTAAGCAGCACCACCAGGGGGGTGGTCGCAAGCCTGCGCCTGCCCGCCAGCAGAATTTTCAGTGAGTCCCGGCCCTACGTTGACGCCCCCTCAAGTTGCCCCTCTTTCGTCCGTCGGTTCCCTTTTTCGGGCCCGCGACATGTGGGGCAGACTGGTCTCCAACCAGTTTATCTTGAGGGTGGTGGGGTCGGGGTTTTCTCTACCGCTGTCGTCACAACCTCCATTGTCCGCTCTACCTTTGACGTTCCCCCCTCCTCGAGACCCTGCCAGATGGCAGGCTCTTCAAGACGAGGTGAACTCGTTGGTCGAGAAGAAGGCTGTCTACCCCCTTTCTCAGCCTTCTCCGGGGTTCTACTCCCGCCTGTTCACCGTCCCCAAAAAGGACGGCAGGTTCAGGCCGGTGTTGGACCTCTCCACCTTGAACTTGTACCTTCGCAGGTGCAAGTTCAAGATGGAAACCCCTTCGTCGGTCCGGTTGGCCATCCGGCCAAACGATTGGGCCACGTCTGTGGACCTCCAGGATGCTTACTTCCACATCCTGGTGGCCCCGGGGTACCGACATCTGCTCCGGTTTGTTTGGGAGGGCACAGTGTTCGAGTTTCGGGCCCTCCCATTCGGCCTGTCCTTGGCCCCGCTGATTTTTACAAAGGTGGTCAAGGAGCTGGCGGCGTTGGTCAGAGCTCAGGGTGTGCGTCTGCGTCAATATTTGGACGATTGGCTCACCCTGGCCCAGTCTCGCGATCAATGCCTCCAACACACCCGGCAGGTCCTGGAACGGACCCATGCTTTGGGGTTCCAGATACAGTGGCACAAGTCAGACCTCGTGCCAGCCCAGCAGTTTTGCTACTTGGGGATGGCGTTCGACACAGTGCTTTACACTGTGTCTCCCTCCCCGGACAGAATCCTCTCCCTGAGGCGAAAGATCCTCTCCATTCAGGCTTGCCGCGCTGTTCCTCACAGGCGGCTGGCGGAACTGTTGGGTTCCATGGAGTCTGTCGCTCTGCTGCTGCCCCTTGCAAGGCTACACAAACGTCCCCTGCAACGGGCAGTAGCAGATCGGACTTCCAGGCCTCTCGATTACACCGAGTTGGTCCAGATCGGGCCTTGGTTTCACGAGGCTGTAGTCCAATGGCTGGACCCGATCTGGCTCAACTCTGCGGTGCCTATCCAACCGAGACGGCCGTCTCTCTTCCTGTACACCGACGCTTCTACGCGGGGTTGGGGGGCCCACCTGGACCTGCACGAGGCCCAGGGGGTCTGGACCCAGGAGGAGTCCCTCCTACACATCAACTTTCTAGAGTTGGAGGCGGTTCGTCGGGCTCTGCTGGAGTTTCGCCTCCTGATTCGGGATCAGGATGTGTTGGTCCACGGGGACAACACCACATGCCTAGCTTACCTTCGCCACCAGGGGGGCACCAATTCTCGGTCCCTCTCCCTGTTAGCGGAGGAGATTCTGCTCTGGTGCCAGACCAATCAGGTCCGGATGTCAGTCCAATTCGTTCCGGGGAAACTGAACGCCCTGGCCGACATTCTCAGTCGGGGCGATCAGGTTCTCCCCACAGAATGGACCATCGCTCACAACGTTCTACGGCGTCTGTGGGCAAGGTGGGACCGTCCTCTGATCGATCTGTTCGCAACTCGATTCAGCGCTCGGCTTCCCAGGTACGTCAGCCCCTTTCGAGACACGAATGCGTTCCACGTGGACGCATTCACTCTCTCGTGGAGGCTCCTCGATGCTTACGCCTATCCCCCGACATCTCTGATTCCGAGGGTACTGGCAAAGTATCTGCAGGAACGGCCAAGACTGATTTTGGTCGCGCCTTACTGGCCAACAGCTCCGTGGTTTCCAGATCTTCGCGGTCTCACCCACGTAGACCCTCTACCTCTGAATCTGGACGGGGGAAGTCTGCTCCAGCCTCGATCAGGCCTCCCTCATCCACGTCCAGAGAGTCTGTGCTTGACCGCATGGCTCTTGTGCGCTCCAAACTGCTTGCACTAGGATTGCACAAGAGTTCAGTAGAGTTTTCCTTGAACGCTAAGAGGCGATCAACTAATCAGCTCTATGACTTACGCTGGAGAGCTTGGGCCTCCTTCGCCTTGTCCAAGGGGATAAAGCCGCTTTATCCCTCAACACAGGACTTGGCCAACTTCCTGGTGGAAGTGTATCAAAAGAAGAGTCTTTCTTCTAAGACTCTTCTTGGATACAAATCTGCCATCACTTCCACGATTGCGGCTGCTACTGGTCGCAGACCTGAACACTTGATCAGTTCCTCCCTCATTGCTAATGTCCTTTCGGGTATTAGCAATGCAGCGGTGTCTAAACCTCGGGTTTCATTTCCCAAGTGGGATGTCTTCCTGGTTCTCAAACTCCTGCGTAGCAAGGAGTTTGAACCCCTGGCAGGCATTAGTATCAAGTTCCTGACTTTTAAGACTGTGTTCCTCATCGCTTTAGCCACTTGCCGTAGACTCAGTGGTATTCAAGCTTTGAGTGGCCTGGAATTTGACATTGAGTTCACCACACATCAGGTGACGTTGGCTTTCCTACCAGACTTTCGAGCCAAGAATCAGAATGCCTCGGAGTTGTCCAAACCAGTAGTCATTCAAGCCTTGGCTCCCACTCTTGAACATGATGACCCTGATCGCTTCCTCTGCCCAGTACGTGCCCTTAGAGTGTACCTGGATAGAACACGTAGCTTTCGGTCTTCTAAGCGGTCACTGTTTGTCTCGCTTAATCCGAAGTACCAATCGGATATTTCTAGACAAACTTTAGCTCGTTGGCTGACCTTGCTTATCAAACAGGCTTATGTTCATGCTCAAGTGGATGTGGTCCCTGACATCAGGGCACACGAGATTCGGGCTATCGGCTCCTCGTTGGCGCACGTGCGGGGTGCCTCGCTCCAAAGCATAATGGCGGTCGCGTTCTGGAAGACTCCAGCCACGTTTATTAACCACTATATGCGAGACTTTTCCAGTCTCAGGCTTGACCAGTCGTATGGCATTGCCAAAGCAGTGGTTGCCAGCATGGTCACGTCAGTCTAAGGTATTTTTCTTGGGTATATTTTCTTTTACAGTAGTACTGTTCGAAAATTGCCTGGGTATCTTAATCCTTGGATTTAAGTGATTTTGATTAAGGAGTTTAATACTCTACATATCACCCTCACACCACTCTGGTATTCTGTGCAAGAATAGTACTGTCGAGGTAAGTGTTATATTGACTGTAAGGCTTCTTTTTAAGCCTACTGTCTATATGATACTTACCGAGACAGTACTATTAGAGTTTCCCTCCCGCCTCCCCTCTTGATATGTTATGGGCTTTTTGAGGGTCTGCAGCTCATAAAGAAAGAGGACGCGCCACCTACATCCTGTAAGGGGGAAGCACTCAGACAGTGCTTGGGATCCACGGTGGCGCATGGTTATGGGAGATAATTGTACCCACGCAGCGTTTTGTCCAATTTTTTCGGCCTATAATAGATAATGTGCAAGAATAGTACTGTCTCGGTAAGTATCATATAGACAGTAGGCTTAAAAAGAAGCCTTACAATTCGGAATATATTGTATTTTCCTCAAAATATTGACATTTTACTGTATAATTTTACCATGTATTCCAAATAACACCTTATAATTTCCCATATTACATATCTAACTCATTCCAATTTGATCTCATCACATGATTGATAAAATCAACATTATCTAAATTTTCTCTCTTGGTAAATATTATTTAAGTTGCTTCATTTTTTACCCCAAAAAAACAACTCAATAATTCTATCTGTCCATGTAACCAGGTTACTTTGTAAAGGTTAGCCAGGTTGCAGGGTTGTCGGTCAAGATGTGCTTGATGTCTTCATCAGAAATACTGCGTTGTTTCATCTTTGGAACAATGTTTTCCAATATGTGGGTGAAGCCATGGCCACCATACTTTTTCTGAAAAAAAAATGCGAAGACAACAAATTCATTTAGGTGAAAATATGCAATAGTTTTTACGTTTGTGCTCCCCATGGAGGCTTTCATATGAACTAAGCAAAAACATTATTGCGACGTCATGGTACCCGCTCACAATTGTTGCAAAAAACTCCCTTTTTGACCACTCACTCTATCGACACCTGCATCAGCTGGATTTTTTAAAGTTCTACCTACCATAGAAAAAAAGAGTGTCTCTATTTTAAATAACTCTGCTTACAAGTGAATCAAATAAGTATACCATTATTTCAAATAATTCTGCTGACCATCATGGAAATCCAAAAATAAGTATACATGTACAGTCGAATCTGCTCTGATGACCACCTCTTGATAAAGACCACCTGCCTATTACAACCACCCCGAAGAAACCCTGACTACATTCTTTTCCATATAATTCACCTCTTCATAACTACCACTATTGGACTGTCCCTTGGATGGTTGTCATACTCACAGACAAGTTCCACTGTACTATCATTTCATATAATCTTCTTACCAGCCTGTGCTTAGTGTGAATGTCATGAGCCACAAGGATCTTGTCTCTGTATCCATTGTCCAGCAGATTCTTGATGAAAATGATGCGCTGTGCGTCGCTCGGCATATCAGCTTCTTGCCATAGCTGGTAGTGTGAGGTCTCGATCCCAAACAAGTCGTACTCACAGTAGCATCCTAGCTTGGCAAATTCTAGCAACTGTTCTGCGTCAGCAAATGTCCCTGCATTGAGAAAGAAGTTTTTGGGATTAGACTTTAGAGTATCATATCCAAAAGTTTTTAACACCGAACAACTGGAGAATGCATGTTTCACAGAAGAGCCTGGACCAAAGTGACTGATATCTTATCTTTGACAGTCAAAGCAACATGCATTCTTCTTCACACATTGTGACATAGCTGAGCTGTTAACAAATAAACCTTTTCATAAATGACTTTCCCCTTCGTAGCTGATGTCTCACTTGGTCGCTAAAAGACGTCACTGAAACTGTAGCCTGTAACATCCCCCCCCTCCCCCTATGCAACACTACCAACTGAGATACATATACATGTATATACAATTACATGTATGTCATAAAAAGTTCAGCAGGCAAAATAAACATGGCCACTACAGATACTGCAGAGAAGCCGTCATGGCGGCGGTGAAACGGACACTGGGATGTGCATAGTTTCATAAGGGTGTCAAAACGAGGGGACTGGACTTCTCTTCTTTGGCGTTCATGGGCTGCAACTCCATTGTACACTCGTGCAACATGTATGACTGTTTTTACCCTGTCTTTAAGGCAAGCATATATGCTAATTTCGTGAGATGCATGCTTGGTATTTGCGTGTTTCTATAACCCACCAAACTTAAAGACATAGATTACAGGATCTTTTTCGTGCGCACTTTGTCTTGTGCTTGTGTGTACATACAAAGCAGTATAAGTTACTAGCTACTAGGTCTGCACGTAAGCTGACCCGGGAGATCGGTAAAATCTCCACCCTTAACCCACCCGGTGCAGCCTTGATTCAAACACTTGACCTTTCGCATGGGAGGCCAGTGTCTTATCAACTAGGCCATTGCGCCCATCAGGACACTGGACAAAATGAACATCTGAGCTCAATTTTTCCCTGTGACGCCTGGAGCACTTGGCTCAACTAATCAGTGACAGTTTTGCCTCATTGTCCAAAGGGGGAGCAATTCTTCTATAGTCCATAAAACAAATGACAGACTCATTTTCGAACATTGTCAGTTGTCTTTTCAGCACAACACATTTACTAATCCTATACCAGCCCTAGTAAAATCCACATACTGTCCAAATGGGACATGACAGTCTTGTTAGCCTGGGCTCCAGCTTCAAGGAAGATGCGCATGATTTCTGCTGGCGCCTTGGGGTTTCGACCTGGGTGAATGATGGTAGGACTACCCAGCTCACTCTGCACCGCTGCTGCACTCCTCAAGGAGCGTTTCTCAAAATCTGAAAGCAAAGAGGTATGTGAGAAATTAGAAAAAATGTAATAATGAGGCTTGCACAAAAAAGGAGCAAGCAAGAGTGTTTTGTTTTGCTTCCTTGATTGTAAACAACTGTAAAGCCTTTAGCAACGACTAAAGAGGCCTTTAAAGAGTTGGTTTTGCTATAGAAAAAAGCTGTAATTTTCACACAAACAACCGCTATCAAAGTAAGCACATTTATTCAACCTCTTCCAGTACATCACCCAAGAGCAACAACATTCAACTGAGCAGCTCTTCTTGCAGTTTTCCCTTTACTCTGAAAAACATCAACCTTTTTGCCTGAACAAATACTCATATTTCCTTACTCAAACAGTCCCCTCTTAGCCCTATAAAAACTGTTTTGGTTACGCAAAGAAAACCAAGAAAATACAGGGAGACAGCAGCCGCCGGACCCCATCACAAACAGAACTCTACAATCCACAGGTGTCTAGCCCGCGAACTCTAAATAGCTCGCACTCAAAGGCCAACAACTCTGCAGAGCCTGCTGTGAAGGGCGACGGTAGTCTCTTTCACATTAACATGAAACAACCATTGTGCAGACTCTTTGCTAAAGTGAAACCCTATTAACCTTCACTGTGCTTCGTGGACGACCCAGTCTCACAAATTCATCTTTATCTCTGAAACTATTTAGAGTTTTTGATTGAGACTTCATGTAATCTTCCATCACCATAGGACCCTCCCATTGCCCAACTTTTAAAAGATTATCTTTGTATATAAACGATGACGTAATTTGAAATACACAGTCCGGATGATGTGGGTCGTAGATGACCCATATGGAATTACGTCAGGAATAGTACATTGTTTATCCTTATTCAGATGGCGTGGGTCGTGTGCGACCCATGCTCTGCAGAGAGGCAGCAAAACGTTTATCCCTATTCAGATGGTGTGGGTCGTGTACGACCCATACTTCTTACGTTGAATCCTTCTTTGGAAAGTATGGGTCATACACGACCCACATCATCCGGACTGTGTAGTCCAAAGCGTGATCTGGTGAAGGTTAAAGAACTCCAAAAATCTGAGAAATCCAGGTCTTAAAAAGGAGGGAGTGCTACAATGGGGATACATTTGCAGAGCTTATGAACAGAAAATTTGAAAAAGCATGGTCTGAAAAAGGAGACAGTGAACCTGAAAAAGGGGTCTTCCACTCTGCAACGAACTCTGCTTGCTCTTTGTTATTAGCAGCACCCAGACCTGTTTACCCCCATAAGTGTTTTGGAGTAGTGCTCAGCCCCAAAAATAGTAATCCTGGCACAAAAATAGTAATCATCCAGCATTCGTCGCCAATTACAACGCACATGACAACTGTGTCTGCGAAACGCAATCATGCACATATATCCATCATTCACAAACCAAACACATCAGTCAGTTTTTGTAGTCATCATAATTTCAAAGAAGATCACATCAAAAGCACATGCATCACTGATTCTTTTTCTTTTGCTCGTAGTACAAGTAGGCCTTTTTCAGTGTGTCAAGCGCTTCTCTACTGTACTTGCGCTTGCCGAATGAGTGAGGGCGAGACTTCACCATTAGAAGGCTCTCGAGCGTCTCGTCAGACAGACATGATCTCTGGTCAGTCCTGTGCTTTTTCACCCCATTTTGCCATTGAAAAAAACAATGCCAAACATGTGAATTAATAAAAAAAATAATAAAACAATTTTGTTGATATGTTTTTTAAACATTTTTATCATTTATGAAAATCGTAGTCTTGACACGGATAGCAGAATGGCGTATTTTTTTGCAGAAAATCGTAATAAATTACGCCAAAATCGTAAGGGTAAACAGGTCTGCAGCACCTTATCACATCCCCCCCCCCCCCCTCCCTCTCATTTTTATTCTCCTCCACTTTCAATCAATCACCTGAGAGTGGCCAAGCACACCCAATTTCTCCAATCACACCACAGCAGATCTCTGTTCCATCTGCACCGCCACAAATATCGTCCCGGATGCGTGCTGCCAGTGCTTCTTCTGACGATTGACGTGTGGATTCAGTTTGAAAGCTGTCCACATAGAAGCCTGCACAAATTGTGTAAAAATGATACTTTGGGATCAGGAGACAGTGTATATGTCATGCCGAATTTACGTAATTGCCGATTCCACGTAATGGGCAACATTTTTGCCCATTTCGCGTAATCGGCAAAACGCTGCCCAATACGTAAAATCGGCAGCAATTTGCCGAAATCGAATAAACTGTAAAGGTTTCTAAAATTTGCCCATTTTGCGAAATCGGCAGCCACTTTTTGGTTTTAAAGTTCTCAAATGCCTGGGATATCATCACACTTAGACAACTAGATACTCGAATGGATAAATACTGCAATAATTGATAAGTTATGGCAAGTTATTGCAGAAAGTGTAGTTTTCGTGCATTTCCGGAGTTATGCTCGACACAGACCAACATAGACCATACAAAACATAGTAGGGAGGAAAAGCAATGTTAATGCAATGTTCTGGTGACACAAAAAGTAACAGACTGGCTGTCGCTTTTGCGAAATGGGCAAATTTTAGAAGCCTTTCCGCATTTTCGGCAAAACGCTGCCGATTTCATGTAATGGGCAGCATTTTGCCGATTACGCGAAATGGGCAAAAATGTTGCCAATTCCGCGAATTCGGCAATTCCGTGAATTCGGCATGACATATACATGTACAAATTCACCTTTATGCTACAAAAATGTGCCTTCTGAAAATGTTGAACATGTTATGAAAGAAAGCAGTTGAGCTTCTGTAGAGCATCACTTCTGCAGTTGTATGGCATTGTTTTTATTTTTGAAATGAATGAGACCCTCATAAGAAAGTAGATGTTAAAAGGTAATACATGAAGAGAAAAATCAAAAGGAAAATTATTCACAACACATTAAATAGACATGTGTTTTCATAAAAAAATTGCTATCAAGTCACTGCAGTCCTGAACATAAGAATATGAGGAACTAAGGCAGACGACTAGAAATAAATCAATACAAAGGAGCTTATCACACTTAATTAAACAAATTAAATGCAAACGGCTACCAGGACAATGCCTGTGATGGTGATGAAACACCCATAAAACACACCTGTTCCAGCGACAATGTGAACACCTGTTGTGTGGGAAAGTCTCTGCAGAAACTGAACATCCCGAGATAGTCCTATGGTTGAATTCTCAACAATTGCCTGACCACCAAGATTCTGCAATGATTTCAGCACAGAGTGAAGTTTAGGGTAAGAATTAATGTGAGGTGCCTATAATGGGGGGGGGGGGGGGGGGGGGCGTATTACGAATGCCAACAAAAAACACCTTCGGTGGTCCCTTGGTGCGTATAAACTTGACCAAAATACATCTGTCATGAAAGTACATGAGCAATTTAGGGACAGTTTGGGCTTGGTGTCCTTTCACAGGTCCCACAGTACTGTAAAACAAAGACTATATGATCTGAACTGATCTGAACAGTCAGCATATTTACTTTACGCACTTATTTTCTCTATCTCTTGGGTAATAAAGTTTTTTCTATCAGTCTTTCCAACTAACACATCCGCACACACACCCACACACATTATATATAATCAATTCTCTGCACAATTGACCTTGTATGCTTTGATTTCTTCCACAATGGCATCCTCTTCGTGCAGAAGATTCAGGTTTGGCTTGTAGCTGTATCTGCAAGTGACACAATCAATGCACATTTTAAAACCATTTGTAATTTTATAGGGATAACACCAAAAAAACAGGGCTTAGGCTTTAAATCCAAACTCTCTCTCTCTTATCTTCTCTTGGCTTGAATAAGCTGGTCATCGGCTACAGTAGAACCCCCTAATAACACATTCCAATTTTACCCCCGTCCCTTTTACAAAAAAACCTACTTTCTCAGATTTTCTGTTCGTAAGGCCTAAAAAAAAAAATAGGTGTGGTTACGATAACCCGACCTACCCTATTTTTAGGGGCCGACCCTATAACTTTTTATTACATTTGTCAAAAAAACCCACAAAAAAAACACACAAGAAAACGAGTGCAGAAAACGCAATGAAAGCGAAAGCGCCCGAGTCGCACACTTATTTCGATGTCAAGTAGGTTTAATTTGTACACATTAGAAAAAAAAGTTTTAAAAAAAAGTGATTGCCTACCTTCCTACCCTATTTTTTTTGGCTATGTTACCGTAACCACACCTATTTTTTTTTTTTGCCTAAGCTTTGTGAATTTACCTCCTCTTATAAGACCTGGTTAAGTTTCTTAGATTTATGGTGGTCTTGAGAGGGGGGTACCGCAGCACCGCTATATATACATATACACAAATGAATAGAAAAACAGGGGAAAAGAAGTAGACGATCAGCATACGGGTTCTGTCGAATCCATCCAAGGTTCTCCATGACAAACGGCATGTTTGTTTTGTCCTGATCACTGTCCATTGATGGTGGGACATAAAAGCAGTCGGCCTGTAGCATCAGGTGTTCGTGTGTCAGCGTTGGACCCAAATGTTTCGGCTCTATCAGCCCACAGACTGAAACAGTAAGCAAATAAGATGCATAACAAAAATCAGCCCACCAAAACTATAAGTAATTGTCACAATACAATGTCCAAAGTTTGAAATACATGTATTGTCAGTTCTAGCTGGGATTGATCAGAGTTTTAAACATTACTGGTGAATAGTGATTAGTCATTTAGTGTATGTTGAGTTTAACTAAAACTCTAGTATCTCTCTCTCTCTCTTTCGCTCACACACACACACACACACACACTCTCTCTCTCTCTCTCTCTCTCTCTCTCTCTCTCTCTCTCTCTCTCTCTCTCTCTCTCTCTCTCTCTCTCTAGCATGGCATTCACAGCTTTGTTAGGTCAGTGCAATCTACTCTATAATTCTTAACTCATGTCAAATGAACTTACATTTTTCATTTAAGCAATGTATTGTATGTAAATTGATGATAATTATGTTCTTACTTTCATTTTATTATAATCATGTAGCAGTAGTTTTCTTTACTTGCTTATTCTTTAGCAATTTTAGACTAGTCCCTCTTTAGGGCGAGGGCCAGATGTAAAAAACCCTCGTTAAATAATGTTCTTGTTCTTGTTCTCTCTTCAATCAGTCATTAGCATGTTTCTTTAAACAAACTGTAAAATAACAAAACAAAAAAAGCACACACAAGGTACGAGCACTTACCTGTCTGAATCTTTCCTTTCCTGCTCGCCATCGTAGTTTTCGAAGTGTGTAGTGAGACCAAAGCCTGAACCCGAGAGAACTTTCACCTGTGACCTTGTCCTGGAAGTTATTCCCCCTCATATTTTAGCGCTGCAGAGTTCCTTCCCTTGCCTACTTGCGAAACAGACTATCCTGGATCCTTCTCTCACAGGTCAGCATGTCCGCTGCAAGATATCGCAATTTTTTCAAACTTTGTGAGGCATGGCCTACAGATCCAACAAAACCCGGTCGAGACCTTGCTGCTGTCGTTCGCCAACGGGTGGCAGAGGCTTTCAAAATGGGCGAAAACACTCAGATAGCCGACACTGTCAAATGTGACCGGGATTATGAAAGTCTTCACAGACTGGCCTCCGACTTTCACAGAAACAAATACAATGAGAGTACAGCACGGAGGACTCTTGGAGCAACAGGACTTTCCCTCGAAGAATGTCGTGCTGTCATGGCTTCTGAATCTCTGGAAGAGCTGAAACAGGAAGAAGCGACTGGATTGTTTAAGAAGCTGAAACAGACTTTTACAGCAGAGAGACCCAAACTCTAACTGCAGGAGTGTGATGATGGGTGGATCTTGTATGTATTGTAACAGTGTCAGTGTTAAACAAGATAGATTATACGTGAACCTGTGAATCAATGTGCGTATGCTGTACTTCTTCAACCTTCCATGTGTGGAGCTAACTAATGCTAATAATGAACTATAGATGCATATTGACCAGTGGGCGAAGGACAAATGAGACTGAGAGGCATGTTTACTTTTAGTAGGCTGGCATTTTGAACTCATGTTTGTCACTTCAATAATCTCAGGCAAAATGTTAAATGTGATCGTCTTAGTTCCCACTCATCAGACTGATTGTTTGAATATATTGAGGTGTATGTGTGATCTTTATTTTAAGACTTAAACAGCTGAATGCTGGGGTTTACCAAGATACTCATGGAGTTTCTTGGATTCTCCAATTTGAAAAAAGAGCCAGCTTGCTTGTTTGAAGATCTCAGAAGTTATGCAGCACCAGCATGAAACACTCGAAATTACCTTTGGAGGCAAAGCCAGTCAAAGACTAACAGGATTGAATTTGGGCTGAATTAAAAGCCGTATAAAAACTGATGTTATGATTTCATTTCAACACTTCACATGACATTCAAGGAAACAACAGCAGTCAGACCCTATCACAAACAACTCTCTACAATCAACAGTGTCTGCCCCCCGCGGGTTAGGGGGAGTCCCATATTGGTTGGGACGAGGAAGAATTTACCCGATGCTCTCCAGCATGTCGTAAGAGGCGACTAACGGATTCTGTTTCTCCTTTTACCCTTGTTAAGTGTTTCTTGTATAGAATATGGTCAATTTTTGTAAAGATTTTAGTCAAGCAGTATGTAAGAAATGTTAAGTCCTAAATTGTACTGGAAACTTGCATTCTCCCAGTAAGGTAATATATTGTACTACGTTGCAAGCCCCTGGAGCAAATTTTTGATTAGTGCTTTTGTGAACAAGAAACAATTGACAAGTGGCTCTATCCCATCTCCCCCCTTCCCCCATCGCGATATAACCTTCGTGGTTGAAAACGACGTTAAACACCAAATAAAGAAAGAAAGAAATCAACGGTGTCTAACCTGCAGCCACAGACGTTTGAGCTATAAATAGCTCAAGGCTAGTTGACAGACAACTCTGCGGAGCAACTACTGGTAAAGGGGGACTACTGTGTGACTGTCACATACATGATACATAGTATGAGCTAGAACTAAAATTACACAACACTTGGTTGTTTGTGTGTTTTTGTTTTTCTCGGGAACACTGAACATAGTTTGAATGCAATTTAAGTTTTACTATATGTACTTATTTACAATTATATACATGTATATTGTTAGTGTCTAAGTGAAGTATTTGATACATTCATATGCTTCGGCGTCCCACAAGGATCTGTCCTCGGCCCTGTCCTTTTCACCCTGTACACCCAACCCCTCTCCCTGGTCATCGAACGCCACGGCCTGAACTACAACTCCTTTGCCGATGACACGCAGCTCCAGAACAGCGCCAAGCCGGAGGACGTTGACGATCTCCTTGGATCCATCTCCAGTTGTTTCACTGACATCAAGAACTGGATGACTGAGAACAAGCTGAAGCTGAACAGTGAGAAGACGGAGGCCCTTCTCGTTGGAACACGACAGAAGATTGCTTCCCTCACTGTGACCGACCTCCAGCTGGATGACGCGACTGTTCCATTCTCCCCTGCTGTCAAGAGCCTTGGCGTCTTTCTCGACTCCACTCTCTCCATGCAGACACACATCTCCTTCATCATCAAGACCTGCTTTTTCCACCTACGACGCATCGCCTCCATCCGTCGCTACCTCACCCACGACGCCTGTGTCAAGCTGGTTGTCTCCCTCATCTTCAGTCGTCTGGACTACTGCAACTCCCTTCTGGCTGGCCTCCCCGCCTCATCCATTCATGGCCTACAACGAGTCCAGAACGCCGCTGCCAGGCTGACGTTGAGGAAGACGAAGCGAGACCCCATCACCCCCCTACTTCGCTCCTTGCACTGGCTCCCTGTCAACACCCGAATCTCCTACAAACTGTCCACTCTGGTCTACAAGTGTCTCAACAGTCAACGACTCTGCTCCCGAGTACCTTCAATCCTCCCTGGACCCGTACACCCAGCCCTCCGACCGTCCCCTTCGTTCTGCTGCTGACCCTCTCCGCCTCCACATCCCTCGCTCGAAACTCGCATCTGCTGGTCAGCGTGCATTTCCCTCCGCGGGCCCCTCCGTCTGGAACTCCCTGCCGCTTGAGCTTCGCCAGAGCCCCTCTCTTGACGCGTTCAAGAGTAGGTTGAAGACTCAGTTCTTCCCGTAGCTGGCTGCGACTTTCATGCTCGACGTGATGTGTTGTGCCCCAAAAGACATTCTTGTGCTGTGCTCTGTGAGGGGTGTTTTCTTTGTGCTTAATATTATTTTGTTTGGACCTAGCTATTGATGTGTACATTGTTGTTAAACAGTTGTTTGTTTACCAGGGTTTGCTAGTGTGTGATAGGGTTCGTGTCCGTCTGAAGATGTTAGTTTCTTTGTTAGTCCTGTGTTGACAACTCTTCGACAAGCGCTTAGAACTGTACCCATGGAATACGCGCTATATAAGCTTCATATTGATTGATTGATTGATATGTTTGGCATGCTTAGACGGTCACAGTTTTATGAAATGTTTGTGATTTTTTTAAGGGGAGTGAGATGCAGTTTGCCGTGTACTGAAATTAAAACTGTAAGATCTGAATACTGTGTGTGAGTTTTAGAGTGTGTGTGTGTGTATTTGTGTGTGCAGAGGATTTGATGAGCAACATAATATACAGGGAGTTTGCATTCCACATTCTTTGACTTCCAGGGCAAGATATAGTTTGTCAGTTCTCAAATTTTCAGTCTTTTTATATATTTTATAACAAAGATGGGTGAACTAAATCTAAAAAGTAAAAGCACTCCACACACACGAGGAAAAATCTTATTTGATTCATGAATGTAAACATTGAACATATCGAGTGAATCATGAAAACTTAAAGTGGAACCCCCCCTTTTAAGACCCCACAATTCAAGACCACCCTTGATTTTTCAGATCTTCTGTTCTTAACCACGGAATATTTACCCCCATTTTAAGACTCCCTCTTTTTTAAGGCCAGATTTTGGGAGGTCCTAAAAGGGGGTTCCTCGATAATGGTGAACATGTTCTTTTAAAGCTGCTGAATGAAAACCATCAACTTCAAGCCGATGCATGTGACCAGTTTGGATGACAAGTTGTTCTGTTCTGTTCATTGTCTGAGTTGCCAAAGGCTTATGATATTTAGAGCCATGTAAATGAAATAATCATGAGACCCATTTTTCATGCGAAAGACTTTTTTCGGAATTAAAAAAAAACTCAAACAAAAGTTTATGACAGCTCTGGTCAAAATGAAAGCCCTTCAGCAATGCTGGGGAATGTTGAACTTAATAATGTAATACATTCATAGCTCACAATCCACTTTAATTCAAGCCTCCAATTTTGCAGAACCTGCTCTTTCAGCATAACAAATCATTGTAGATGCCTTTGAAGTTATGGAATTAACTGTACATATGCCTTTCATGGCTTTTAGAAGGAAAACATTGGCGCACACACACTTTTTTGAAGGATGGGAGACAATTCTGTCAGTATTACATAATTGTATGCACGTTCGTCAATGAAATGAAATAATTAAATGAATTATGCTTAATTTTATGGCTCAATTGTCACTTAATTGCACGATAAATATTTTATGGTTGATCTAGTTAAGGGGACTTGATAAAAAAAAAATAAGTCAATAATGCCACTGGATTATGAGTTATGAATTTACAACGATAAAGTTCAACATTACCGAATGCTGTACTGAAATGTGTCTGTCTCTGCACTTGACAGCAATCAGTGATAGATAGATAGATAGATAGATAATTTATTGCCAAGTGTACAATACATGAATGAACATAAAAAATACATGAGGAAAGCAGCTTGCTGTGTGATAAAAACAAAAATAAATAGCATTCATACATCACTGGTGCATAGCATCATACATACAAGGGTAAGACAATTTGGTATCACAGTAGCTAATACATACACTATACATACAGACATGGTGAGAACTATGAAACTCTAAGAGCTATCGGAACCCCTAGGACCCCCCCACCTCTCCAACCCCTGTTCCCGCACTGGTAACATACATCCCTCCCCCCCCTCCCCTCCCCCCCGCCGTCCCACAATAAAAGTACATGTACGCAGGATAAGATAGGATCCCCCCCCCACTATCAACTGCTGTAAGAACTGAACATGTTCCATACTGATGAGATGTACCTCTAAAACAGCACATAAAAATAAACTCTTCCAACACATCACAGTGCATTATTTGTTGCAGTTGTATGGCTGTAGACACGGAGGCCTCTGTCTTTGAAGAACAGTGTGTCCTGCCCACATATCCACCGCTGAACCACATACGACGGAGTACACAAATGAAATTCTAAAAAAAATAGGGGAGACAACTCTCGAGGCATCACCCTCAACATATGCTTGAGAGAATGTGTTGATTGACATCTTGCAGAAAAACATAATCCTTTGCTCCGTTTCACAACAATGAGTGACACACCGCAGCCCGCTGAAGGCCAATGTGCTTTCGTCGTTTCAAGAAAGAACAGATTCTGTCGATTCCGACCAAACCAGGGCAAGAAATATTGTGCTGAACACGCTTTTTTGATGGGGGTAAGGTTCTTTTCCCCTTGGCCCTTGTCCTTAGACTGTACTCTGCTAGTGCAGTGTTATTCCTTACAGTCATTCTTTTTACACACTCTATACAGTTTTATTAAAGCAGAATATTTGTCATGTTTTTTCTCTCTCTCAAACATATCACGAAAAATGCACAAGAACCATACACCATTTTTGTGTTCATTTTTCCGAAGCATTTTTATGTGTTTTTCTGCAGCATATATATATATAAATGCTGCAGAAAAAAATATTTTGCTGTTGGAAAGTTGAAATGAAAATGTATAGGCCTACACACAAACATCATCATGTCTGGCTTTTTCCACGGAATAATCGCTGACTCGGCTCCACCGGCTTTTACTATCCTTAGCGGTTGATGACTTTATTCAGTTATTCCCCGGAAAAACAGAAATGCAGCGGCAAAACGGGTTTTTCCTTGGAATAACTGAATAATGTCATCTTACGTCGAAGCATGATTATTTCCGCAGCAAAACGTTTTACCACATTTAAAACTGAATATATGCTGCGGTAAAACGGGACTGAATTTCACATCAACAATATTTAGAGCAGGAAAGAAACACAAGGATTCATTCTTTGTTCGTTTGAAAGATTCTACAAAAGCCAGACATGCTATCCACATTACATTTAGTATGCTGAAACGTTTGAAATTGTCACATGGAAAGTCAACGTAAAAAGTCATACATTTGTATGTTATTTTGTGTGCAGGTTGAACTTGATAGAAAGAGAATTGTTTGCCCATTGAATCCAAAGCAGTAAGTACACGCGACTACCTGGATCATTCTAAATGCAGGCAATAACAGTTAAAGAATAGGTTTAGGCTTTGAAACGATATGATGGTGTTAATCACGGGACAGGGCAAGCCAGAGAGTGGCTGTGTATATTATGCTCTTGATATTTCTTCCTATATGACTGTACTAGAATGAATACCCGCTTCGCCGGGTAGCCGGCTTCGCCGGGAAGAAGTACTTAGAGGCGTACGCCGGCTTCGCCGGGTCCGAACAATGGACCCGCCAAGCTCGCCAAGCTTAGGTCCCTCCCAGATTCGTGGAATGGGAACAGCACGAAAATGATTCAGTGGCCATAATGCCATTCCTGACCATATCGAGTCCCATCCTTGTCGACGAATGTAACCGTGTTAATCACCTTTGGAGGCAAACTCCACTCAAACAGGACTGAGCAAGTTAGAGCTTCTCAAAGGAAGGCCAGTACATAAAATTACACAAAAGCCGCCAGACCACATCACAAACAGAACTGAACAATGCACAGGTGTTGCTCACATAGAGACACACACACACACACACACACACACAAAAACACAGAGAAGCCGTATCTATAGAGAGATAGAAGACAGTGTATTTTTCGCATGGCTATAAATTGATTCGACCTTTGCACTTTGACAGTGAGGATTCACAACCGTCGTACGACGAAGAAGAAGAAGACAGTGAGGATAATTTACGGGTCCAATTTACGTTCTGGACACTGCGTTGACCTTCTAAAAATAGTAACAGTAACAGAACGCCGGGAATATCCGAAGACGCTCCACTCACACTATATAGTGCACCATACGAAGGAAGGGAGGTAAACGCTGAAAACCTGGAGAAGATGAGAAGATAAGGAAGAGTTACTTATAATGGTGAAATGAACACAAAAACCAAAATCATTTCAGCGCTGCGCGCTGGGAGCACGTGTTGAAATATCTCATCGATGATATTGTGTCCGGGGTGTAGCTGAATACGGTGTCCAAATTTGAAAAAGATCCACCGAGAACTTTGGCTTTGGTGTGTCGGTATGGGGGCCCGGGTAGCTGAGGTGGAATCAAAATAGCTGAGGTCGAACCAAAATCGGTTCAGCGCTGCGCGCTGAGAGCACGTGTTGAAATATCGACCAGGTTGTGTCGTGTCCCGGGTCTACCTGAATATGCCCACCAAATTTGAAGCAGATCCATCGAGAACTTTGGCCGTGCATGGCGAATACACAAATACACAAATACACAAATACACAGATACACAAACACACAGACACACAGACACACAGACACAAGTCGTATATATATATAGATGATGGGATTTTGAATGATTCTTTCTTTAATGGACAAAAAATGGTCCTTTTTAGCTAGATTTAGGGATTTGTATTGTGTTAAAACTAAAAGTGAATGTGCCACACCAACCAAAAAGTTGGTTTAAGAAATGTTCTCCATGATGATAATTACCATAAGTTTTAATGATTCTTGTAACTGCACTGTATTTTGCACTGGCCGTATAAAATTTCATCTCACACGGCATCACTGCAGAGCGCCTAGAACTGTACCCACGGAATATGCGCGATATAAGCGTCATTGATTGATTGATTGTAATATTATAATGTTTTTGATATTTTTCGTTAGATTGCAATTCATATTTTAGTTAATTTTAGTTTTTACTCTTTGATTGTAGTACATGTTATGAGGACAAACTGGACAAACACCTGAAGAAATGCAACAGCAACAAGAAGAACATAGTCAGAGAGGTAATTTAATCTCTGTGTGTATGTCTTTGTGTGTGCATGAGTGCGTGTGTGTGTGTGTGTGTGTGTGTGTGTGTGCATGAGTGCGTGTGTGTGTGTGTGTGTGCTCACACATAGGCAAGCACGTTCATTATTGTTTATTATCTGTTTGTATACAGTCATGCATTTATGTCTGTGTCAGGCTTGTGAAAATCAGGTATAAAATTTACTTATTGACCTCTAATGCAAGTATGTCCCCTGGCTCAAGATATGAGTGTTACATGTATGTTGGCAGTCCTTAAGATTAACAAGTCGCGTAAGGCGAAAATACAACATTTAGTCAAGTAGCTGTCGAACTCACAGAATGAAACTGAACGCAATGCTATTTTTCAGCAAGACCGTATACTCGTAGCATCGTCAGTCCACCGCTCATGGCAAAGGCAGTGAAATTGACAAGAAGAGCGGGGTAGTAGTTGCCTATGAAGGATACCACGCTTTTCTGTACCTCTCTTTGTTTTAACTTTCTGAGCGTGTTTTTAATCCAAACATATCATATCTATATGTTTTTGGAATCAGGAACCGACAAGGAATAAGATAAAAGTGTTTTTAAATTGATTTCGACAATTTAATTTTGATAATAATTTTTATATATTTAATTTTCAGAGCTTGTTTTTAATCCAAATATAACATATTTATATGTTTTTGGAATCAGAAAATGATGGAGAATAAGATGAACGTAAATTTGGATCGTTTTATAAATTTTTATTTTTTTTTACAATTTTCAGATTTTTAATGACCAAAGTCATTAATGAATTTTTAAGCCACCAAGCTGAAATGCAATACCGAAGTCCGGGCTTCGTCGAAGATTACTTGACCAAAATTTCAACCAATTTGGTTGAAAAATGAGGGCGTGACAGTGCCGCCTCAACTTTCACGAAAAGCCGCATATGACGTCATCAAAGACATTTATCAAAAAAATGAAAAAAACGTTCGGGGATTTCATACCCAGGAACTCTCATGTCAAATTTCATAAAGATCGGTCCAGTAGTTTAGTCTGAATCGCTCTACACACACACACACACACACACAGACACACGCACATACACCACGACCCTCGTCTCGATTCCCCCCTCGATGTTAAAACATTTAGTCATAACTTGACTAAATGTAAAAAGAAAGTGATGTATGTTCATTGATATGTTGCTATTTGTAACTGTTTCATTTTGATATGACTATTCGGCATTTCAATTTCATTGGCTCTCCTTACCAGCTGTTATAAGGCTTTTACATTGCACCTTCAACGGGGGCCCGGTAGCTCAGTTGGTAGAGCACTGGACTTGTGATCGGAAGGTCGCAGGTTGAAATTCGGGCCGGGATGGACAGGGGTCAACTTTATGTGCAGACCTAGAGACGGAAGCCAAGTCCCACCCCCGTGTCACCACAATGGCATGTAAAAGATCTCGGTCATTCTGCCATAAGTGCAGATGGCTGATACCACCTAAACACGCATACACATGTGTATCTCGTCAAAAGCCGTGAGGGCGTAAAACTCGAATCATATAACCCCTATCTTGTCCTTAAGAGGCGAAATATTTAGCCTGTAGGACACAAAGCAATCTCTTTTTCCTTTTTTCCCCACCCCAACCCCTTTTAAGACCTCCAGAATCTTAGCAAAGTGGGTCTAAAAAGGGAGTGAGTCTTAAAATCCAGACACATTTACTACCGTTATGAACAGAAACAAGTCGCGTAAGGCGAAATAACAACATTTAGTCAAGCTGTCGAACTCACAGAATGAAACTGAACGCACTGCTTTTTTCACCAAGACCACATACTGTACTCGTAGTTTCGTCAGTCCACCGCTCATGGCAAAGGCAGTGAAATCGACAAGCCATGCAGAATAGTGCGGTAGTGGTCGCACTGAGCAGGATAACACGCTTTTCTGTATGTCTATTCTTTTTAGCTTACTGAGTTTGTTTTTAATTCAAACATATCATATCTATGTTTTTGGAATCAGGGACCGACAAGGAATAAGATGAAATTGTTTTTAAATCGATTTCGGAAAATTAATTTTAATCATAATTTTCATATTTTTAATTTACAGAGCTTGTTTTTAATCCAAATATAACATATGTATATGTTTTTGGAATCAGAAAATGACGAAGAATAAGATGAAATTGTTTTTAGATCGTTTAATACAAAAATTATTTTAATTACAAGTTTCCAAGTTTTAATGACCAAACTCGTTCATTAGTTTTGAAGCCACCAAGCTGAAATGCAATACTGAAGTCCGGCCTTCGTCAAAGATTGCTTGGCCAAAATTTCAATCAATTTGATTAAAAAATTAGGGTGTGACAGTGCCGCCTCAACTTTTACAAAAAGCCGGATATGACGTCATCAAAGACATTTATCAAAAAAATGGAGAAAAAAAACGTCCGGGGATATCATACCCAGGAACTCTCATGTCAAATTTCATAAAGATCGGTCCAGTAGTTTAGTCTGAATCGCTCTACACACACACAAGCACAGACAGACAGACACACACACACACACACACCACGACCCTCGTCTCGATTCCCCCTCTATGTTAAAACATTTAGTCAAAACTTGACTAAATGTAAAAAGGAAGGTCTCAAATGGGGGAAAGTCTTTAAAAGGGGGGGCCCAGGGGGGAGGGGGGGGGGGGGTCCCCAGTATGCAAATCTAATTTTGAGTTTTTCTGTGGGAACAGGACTTTTATGAAGAGGGCGTCAACACTGGATCTGATGGGGGAGATGTTCATAATATTCAGGTAAGTGGACTATAATTAAATACATTTTTTTTATTATTGGTTAATGCCCTTATTTTAAAAGAAACTGTGTGGGTGTGTGGGGGGAGCTCAAGAGAGAGAGAGAGTGTGTGAGTGTGTGTCACAGTGTGTGTGTGTGTGTGTCACAGTGTGTGTGTGTGTGTGTGTGTCACAGTGTGTGTGTGTGTGTCACAGTGTGTGTGTGTGTGTCACAGTGTGTGTGTGTGTGTGTGTGTGTCACAGTGTGTGTGTGTGTGTGTGTGTCACAGTGTGAGTGTGTGTGTGTGTGTGTGTGTGTGTCACAGTGTGTGTGTGTGTCACAGTGTGTGTGTCTGTGTGTGTGTGTGTGGGTGTGTGTGTCACAGTGTGTGTGTGTGTGTGTCACAGTGTGTGTGTGTGTGTGTCAGTGTGTGTGTGTGTGTGTGTGTCACAGTGTGTGTCACAGTGTGTGTGTGTGTGTGTGTGTGTGTGTGTGTGTGTGTGTGTGTGTGTGTGTGTGTGAGATAGAGAGTGCATGTGAAAGAGAGACCTTGAGAGAGACAGGGAGTGTGAGAATGTGAGAGTGTGTGTGTGTGTGTGTGCTAGGGGAGGGGGGGGCACAAGAGAGAGCCACTGTGTTTATGTGAGACTGAGAATGAGTGTGTGTGAGAGAGAGAGACAGAGTGTATCTAAATGAAAGTTTGAGGCAGATATTACCGAGGAAAAAGATGTTGAGATCTGCAAATTCTCATTTGTACTTTTGTGAGGTTTTAGTAAGACTGAGACCACTTCATTGAATGTGAACTGGTGTGTGTTTTACATAGACTTAGTCATGGAGTGTCACTAGCATGATATGAACAATTGTTTTGCTTCTTGTTTGTAAATGCACTTCTTTTTCAGACAGCTGTAAAGGCAACATCCACAGACAGACTGAAACAGATGATTGAAAATGTCAATCGGTTGTATAAAGGTACGTAAGTAGAGGTTACATGCCGAGTCTCAGTGATTATCAAAAATAATGGTCGAAGTTAGCGGATCATGAAAAATGCGAGCTTTAGCGAGCTTTTTCATGACCGCGAACTGTGACCATTATTTTTGATAATCACTGAGACGAGGTGTGTAACCTCTTTATTCCTCCTTTCTTCAGTTATTCAAAGAAAAGAGGAGGTTTTTTGCGAAAGTTTGATCGAATCCTATTCACTCAACCAGTCAACCTGCGCAGGCGATCGATTAATGCGCGGTTGTATAGTTCCGTGCAAATCATTCCATTCTGTTAACACTTCTTGTCAGTTTTCCTATTTTGGACTAAAATCAAGTACACAGATATGCTGTTATTCTGCTGTGGCGGCAAAGGCAGATATTGTGTGTTCTGTATATGTTTTGGTATCGGTTAGGATAATGTTCTTTCGTCAAATGGGACTAGCAGACGAACTTTTGCACCCGTGTTCCAACGTTAAAAACTGTATGAAGTTAAGTTTTCTGGGGAAAATAGTGTATGAAACCGCTTTATGTTGTTTAAATTGATGAGATGTGTGCATTTGGTTGCGTGTGATCTGTTTATTAAATGAAATATTGTTGAAAACTGACCGTCGGATTGCAGTCTGTTGTCGAAGAAACTGAGTGAAAAGAAGGGGAACTACTCTTGTCGCTAGACAAAGTATGAGTTACTTGCCTTGGGAAATTGCTTGTGATGAACGTCTGATCTAGATTCAGAAAACAACCGAACTCATGGATTTTATATGGAGATTCATGTGTTCAGGCCTGTAGTTGTTAATTTAAATGCGGTATGTTTGTATTGTTTGCTCCAGAGATGTATACTTCGTACATTAGAGCGTTCGGAACTTTTCAGTCGCAAAAAGTAGTACCGAAACAGAACAACCTCTCAACCCATTGCACTATCGAGGATTCAGGCTGTTGCTGGGTCGTTATTTGTTTGGTTGCTGGGTCATTATCGAAAAATAACTACCCCTACAAGTTTACAGAGGTAAAGAAGCAGAGGGGGGAATAATGTGAAATATAGGTTCATGCGTGAAAAATTGTTGTCTTACGTTTCTACTTAATTTAGCTAGTACATGTAAAATGAATACCCAGTGGGTGTGTGGGGTTGTGGCGGCACAAATCCCTTGTATTTGTATGTTTTGATTTTGTTTCATTGCTAGGATAAATTAGCAACGCTGTGTTACTTTTGATATGAGGCCCCTCCAATGAGAGGACACCTACCAATAAATGACCAACTTCTGTTGTTCCTTTGTCTATTAACAAGAGAGAGAGAGAGAGATCTCACAAACACACGCACACTTTACCTTTCAAAACGGATTGAGAGAAAATGGACGCATTGATGTCAAACCATTTTGATGTCCTCTATCTGGGCATGCATTTGCTGTAGACTTGTCACTTGAAGAACCGGCTACACACGAATGATCAAGGACTCTCGCTACCCTACCCAGCTATAACGGCCTTAGGTAGCGTTGGATAAAAAATCAGATAATAAAAATTTAAAAAAATAAAACAATAAAAATAAGACTTTTTTCCCCTACCCAGAATGTGCAGTGTTTTGTTGACAGAGCACATTGGCAAGTTGGAGGAAGACATCAGGAGCCATGAGTGTCTGCATGAAGAGATGGACAACCCGTACTTTGGTTCACAGGCCATCAGACATCGCAGGCAGCAGGTTGGTTTTCATGGTGATGGGTAGCTGAACACTCAATGTCGGGCCTAACTACTGTGTACATAGTAGGAAAGAGAATAGCTGATTTTGACCTGAACCTCTGGAAGGGCAGTAACCAGACTCTGTTTGTTTATTTAATGTTTGAAACTTGAAGCTTCAGATGTGACTGAGTAAAACCTTTGATGTTTCAAAGTGGGAAAAAAAAAGAATTCTGTACTCACCAATACCAGGACAGCACATACAAAACTAAATCAAGTGTTCACATATGGAGGCTTCTTCATGATTAACAAACAAACAAACACAGAGGGAAACATAAAGCAAAAGGTTAGATATGTGATGTTTCAATTTATTGTGGAAATACGGACATTTAAGAGAGCGTTTTATTTTGGACCTATATGTGTTGCAGGCCTCCCTAATTGGACAGCTTGACGGTCTGGGGCTCTTGGAGCCAGGGCATTGCTATGTAGAGATGGGTGCCGGCAAAGGTACAACAAAGAGTTCTATTTGTTTGTTTGTGTGTGTGTATGCGTGCGTGCGTATATGTGTGTGTGTTTGTGTGTGTGTGTGTGTGTGTGTTTGTGTGTGTAAGTGTGTGTATGCATGTTTGTGTGTGTCTGGCGGCATACGTCTGCAGTGTGTTACTAATAATCAACTTATTGCAAAGAGAAACAAAATACCGTTTAAATTACAGTGGAACACCCCTTGATCCTGTTTTCTCAGATATTCTGTTCATAACCTCTGTAAATGTACCTCCATTTTAAGACTCCCTCCTTTTTAAGACCTGCTTTTCTCAGCGTTTTCTTAGGGGGGTTCCACTGTATGCTTATTTTTTTTTTAGAGCATGCCTTAAAAAACTTGGGTGTCATTTCAGGTCAGCTGTCACACTGGGTGAGAGAAGCAGTATCTGGCCATGACGATGCTGCCTTTCTGTTGGTTGACCGCAGCAGTATACGCCACAAGGTCAGTGTTGCTCCATAGACTGCGATGAACGTAAATTGATACAGTGGAACCCCCTTTTAAGGCCTACAAAAATGTGTGAAAATCAGGTCTTAAAAATGGAGGGAGTCTTGAAATGGGGGTAAATTTACAGAGGCTATGAACAGACAGTCTGAGAAAACAGGGTCTTAAAAGGGAGGGAGTTTTAAATTGGGGGGTCTTAAAAGGGGGGTTCCACTGTACCAAGGCCCTGTTTATTTTTGAGTCACTTGAGAAAAAGTGACTATGTAATCGGTCAGTGTTAGTCTGTCCGGCCGGCCGGCCGTCCGTAGACACCACCTTAACGTTGGACTTTTCTCGGAAACTATCAAAGCGATCGGGCTCATATTTTGTTTAGTCGTGACCTCCAATGACCTCTACACTTTAACGATGGTTTCGTTGACCTTTGACCTTTTTCAAGGTCACAGGTCAGCGTCAAAGGAAAAATTAGACATTTTATATCTTTGACAAAGTTCATCGGATGTGATTGAAACTTTGTAGGATTATTCTTTACATCAAAGTATTTACATCTGTAGCCTTTTACGAACGTTATCAGAAAAACAAGGGAGATAACTAGCCTTTTCTGTTCGGCAACACACAACTTAACGTTGGGCTTTTCTCGGAAACTATAAAAGTGACCGGGCTCAAATTTTATGTGAACGTGACTCATTGTGTTGTGAATAGCAATTTCTTCCTGTCCATCTGATGCCTCATATAATATTCAGAACTGCGAAAGTGACTCGATCGAGCGTTTGCTCTTCTTGTTACATTCAGACAAGTATTGACTGAAAATTTTAACATGGGCAGAGGGGAAGTTTGTCTCCCTGGGTATGTGTGTCTGTGAAAAGCATTTCTCAGAAATTCCCAAACAGATTTTTTTGATAATTGATCAATACATTTTGGAGGGTATTTGCTTGTGCTGTTTTTCTCGTATTATTGTTTGTCACCTTAAGGCCGCGCAACTCTTCCTCAACACTTGGAAATCCTGATAGAGTTATTTCCCAACATTGTCTATTTGAGAAGGATTGACATGATTGATTGTTCGACTGTGCTTCAGGTGGATGGCCACCACAAGGAGGAGGGGAAGGTGAAGTTTGAACGTGTTAAGATCGACATTGAACATCTCAATCTAGGTAAGCATAAGGCCCCCCCCAAAATTTTTTTTGTTTTGTTTGTGAACGACAAGGCCACACAAAAAATGGGTTACTAGTGTTGTTTTAATTTTATTTAGACATACGCATGTGGCTTTCTATTGGCTGGAAACTTGCGACCTGTGACTCCTATATGTCAGAGAAGAGTAACTTTCCTTGTCAAGTCTGCAAAATTAAGTTTTCTAAATTTGAATCAATATATTTTTTGGGAGGGTCAAAAAAAGTTCTAGGGTCAGGAGAAAAAATAGAATTGGTTAGGGAATTGGTAACATTGAATTTTGTTTTCTTGGCCTAAAGTTGTTTTTTTTTTTTTTTTTTTTTTTTTTGACCTCAGTTGCATGCAAGGCTGCTTCAACCCATCTTTTTTGCCTCTTTTTTTTTCTTTTTTTTTTTTCTTTCATTTTGGGCGGTGAGCATATCCTTCTTCATTGGTCTTTTTTTTTTATTTTTTAATTTTTAGAAAAAAAAATTTTCAATGAAATTTTACTTTTGTTTTCTTTTACATTACAGGTTACATTTCTATTAAATTACTTTTTAATTCAACGACAATCTAACTAAGGACAATGGGGATAAACCTTTCGTAGCGCAAGTTCTTGTTGAAATACAATTTCCAATGGAATATGCGATTTAGTTTTCTTAGCTTTGCTAATGCACATTTTTGCTATCAATAAAACAAGGTTAATTAACGCTGATTCCTTTTTTCCTTTACATTTTTAAATCAACAGCCTAAATAGCTGGTTGAAAAAAACAAAACCAAAAAAACACTTAAATTTACTTTTTTTTGCCCTAATCTTTTCACCTCTATCATGGACAAATACCAATAATGGACAATTGTATTAAAATAGTTTACAATTACCATTATTCTCAGTCTATACGTGCCGCAAATCTAACTCTGAATTAAACATGCACACAATTTCTATTGGTTTCCCGTATTTGAATTTTCCCACACACATTTTTGCCACAATAATAAGTACATTGATATAATTTACTAAATTGTTTAACATACCAGGTGTTTTCATGTATCCTAACAGTGCTGTTTGAACATCAATTTTTATATTAACATTATACTGCTGAAATACCTCTTGGCCTAAAGTTGATGCATGTTGTGTGTGTGTCTTGATGATGTGTGATTTTATTTCTTTCAACCTGAATTGGTTACAGGCAAAGTACCAATGGTTGCCAATGGTGACAAACCTCTGGTTGCCATAGGGAAACATTTGTGTGGTGCTGCAACAGGTGAGTTGTTGTTTAAGGTGTGTACACAAATATTTTATAGATCAGATAGCTTATATAAGTGACTGTTGTGTTCCCTTATCAACATACAAAAACAAAAAAACCAAACAAAACACACACTCGCACACAAAAAACACTCAGAAGAAAGAAATGTTTATTTTGTTTCGCATTTGACTGCTTGCTCTGCCTTTTGATTTTGTGTTAATTAACATTACACAAAAAAGTCATACAGTGTACTTTCTTCCTTGCTGAAGTAAAGATTTCATTCTCTAAAGCAATACTCCTGTTTTGTAACAAACGACGGGGAACAATTTACATTCCATTCAATGGACGATGTTAGGAAATAACTCTTGTCAGGTGTGTATGGGTTAATTAGAAAAAAACACAGTAAACACCAATTTTCAAAGACTTTCGGGCCACGCCCTTCTTCAGTGAAATGAATGAGAATGTAAATAAACAATGACCAATGACGTAAAATTCTTGATTAAAAAAAACGTCATGTAAACGTCACAGCCAAACGTCATAAGTTTCGTTCTCTCTCTCTCTCTCTCTCTCTCTCTCTCTCTCTCTCTCTCTCTCTCTCTCTCTCTCTCTCTCTCTCTCTCTCTCTCTCTCTCTCTCTCTCTCTCTCTCTCTCTCTCTTTCTCTCTTTCTCTCTATCTCTCTATCTCTCTATTTCGTTATCTCTCTCTCTCTATTTATCAACATTTATTTATTTATTTCTCTATTTATCTCTCTCTATATATGTGTGTATGGGTTGTGAAAGAGTGAACAGCCATCCTTTTTCAGGGACAACTAAATTGATACGTCCTCCTGTCCTTGTGTTCCAGACACACACCTCGCTAGTGATTGGCCCCTCCAATGTTTGTCCCCGTAAAAACAAGGGTATTCACTCTTTCACAAACCATACACACCCGACAGAGTTACTTTTGGAATTTGTTTATTGGTATTCAGCTTCTGAGAAATAAAAAATCAACAGCACACAGATGTTTCTGGTGGAATTCGTCTATTCGGTGTTTGTATTTCTCTTTGTCCACAGATCTTACCCTAAGGTGTCTGATGAAAACAGCAGGCAGCCAGTCCTCAGAACCCACCACCGCAGAACCAAGTGCTAAGCGACTGAAAATAGATGATAGCCTCAGCTGCTCAAGACTGTCACAGAATACATGTAGTGCTGTTGATGAAACAGAAGGGAAGAAGAAAGACTCAGAGTGTGATGATGTGGCCATAGAAAACAGACAGAACTTAAAGTGTGGTAAATCATTGAACGATGGTCAAAATATTTCTGTGATCAAAAGTGAGGAACCGACAGAAAGTGAGGAACCGACGGAAAGTGAGGGTTGCAGAAATGATGGCAACAGTTCAGTGTCAAACGCTGCAGGTAGCTGTCACGAAGGAAAGACCCAGTGAGCGTTGCTTTATCCTTCTCTCTTTATTTCTATACAGCTTTTCTCTGTACTTTCAGAGAGTACACAAGCATTTAACAGGGTTAGAATTAATATGTTGGAAGTGTGTGTGTGTAATCATCGAGAATGATTCTGATAAATCATGAGGATATCAACAGAACAGCCGGTGTTTTTTTTAACAGCAATCATGCAATAATATGCTTACTGTTTCTGACAATGTTGTATGTTTGACAGGCTGGCGGGGATGTTGATCGCTCTTTGCTGCCACCACCAGTGCAGCTGGAAAGCATATGTGGGCAAGGACTTCATGCGACAGTGTGGAATCACCGCCTCTGACTTCAACTTGCTCACCAGACTCACCAGCTGGGCCGTGTGTGGGTGGTTGGATAAAGATGGCAGCTTTGGTCAGCATTTTGATGAATTGTTTCTGTATCTTTACATTTGGTAAAGCAGAGAGCAATTCAATTCTTACTTGGTGTTAATTTTATGTTGCATTCTTCTTCTTCTTCTTGTTTGCTCTATGTTGCATTTATTTTATGTTGCATTTATCTTATCTAATTTGTTTGGGGTGTTTTTTTCTGCACATTATTCAGGTGCTATCATGGGAAGAGGTGCTTACTGAGTTTTTAGTTTTTTTCATGAACTGTATATATATTGTTTTGTTATTTGTTCTTTTTTCTCATGTGAATCCATAATATTGTCACATATGAAGCAGTCATGGTTTGGCACTGAAAGTGAAAGGGTTTGAAAATGTGAGACACTTTCAAAGTTTTGCCCATTTTGCACTTGTCTGTTGACTCATTCCAAACTGTTTTTTCATGTGTCAGGCAAAATGCAGAAGGCTGTTGAAGACAAGAAGTCTGTTGCTTCCAGCACCGCAGAAGAAACACCAGCTACAGACGATGTTTCGGCCAAAGTTGAAGAGAATGAACACAATTCAGAGGATCTGGTCTCTGACTCTAACCAGACGTAAGTTTCAGAGTGAATTACAGCATTTCAGCCATGATTGTGTCCTTTGTTTCAGTTTGAGAACGGTTTAAAATCTCTGTGGGGTTCTGGAGTAAAAGCAAGTTATACTTCTATGTACGTGTAGAAGAGTACACAAGGTATGAATAGCTTAAAGTATTGCCAGCAGTGTGGTTTGTTGCTGCAGGTTGGTTTTCTTCGCACACTTTGATTAAAAAGCTACCAGAACAATGCATGGTGGGAGCAGTGCATGTGTACACATTTGGGACTGTTTTTCTGATTGTGTCTTGTTCTTGTTGAGCGTACCTGTGCTTGATTGTGTCTTGTTCTTGTTGAGCGTATCTGTGCTTAATTGTGTCTTGTTCTTGTTGAGCGTATCTGTGCTTGATTGTGTCTTGTTCTTGTTGAGCGTATCTGTGTTTGATTGTGTCTTGTTCTTGTTGAGCGTATCTGTGCTTGATTGTGTCTTGTTCTTGTTGAGCGTATCTGTGCTTGATTGTGTCTTGTTCTTGTTGAGCGTATCTGTGCTTGATTGTGTCTTGTTCTTGTTGAGCGTATTTGTGCTTAAAACACTGGTGGGGTCACTTCATGTAAAGTGGAACCCCCCTTTTAAGACCCCCCATAATCGGATAAAATCAGGTCTTAAAAGGGAGGGAGTCTTAAAATGGAGGGAGTCTTAAAATGGAGGTAAATTAGCAGATGTTATTAACAGAATGTCTGGAAAAGTAGGGTGAGGAAGTCTTAAAATAGGGGTGGGGGGGGGGGGGGGGGGGGGGGGGTTAATAGGGCTGTTCCACTGTACAATCGCCTTTAGTGACCTCACCATATATCATTATATGCATAGATGTTCTGTCTTTGGAAAGGCAGAGAGTGTGTGTGTGTGTGTGTGTGTGTGTGTGTTAGTGTGTGTGTGTTCTTTTCAAATAACATTTAGCCTTTCAATCTGTTCCTTCACAGTGTGTGTGTGTGTGTCACAGTGTGTGTGTGTGTGTGCATACGTGTGTGTGTTCTTTTCAAACAACATTCAGCCTTATAAATGGTTCCCTCACATTGTTTTCAGTGGCGGCCTGCAGTTGAGTGAGAAGCAAAAGGAGACCGT
The DNA here is from genome assembly GCF_037325665.1 of Littorina saxatilis. Taxonomy (NCBI): domain Eukaryota; kingdom Metazoa; phylum Mollusca; class Gastropoda; order Littorinimorpha; family Littorinidae; genus Littorina; species Littorina saxatilis. The sequence continues at coordinate 55,008,931 of NC_090249.1, forward strand.
AGGGTGGAAGTGCAAACGATTGATTGATTACGGTCGTGCTCGCTACCTGCAGGGTTGTGGACTTGACTCACGACTCAAGATTTACATTGACAATCAGCAAACTCCAGAGAATGTGGTGCTTATAGCTACGCCATTGGGAAAAAGCTGAAAAATGACCACACATTAACTCATTGTCTCCCAGGTACGAATATATCCGTACCCACTCATATGGCTCTATCTGACCTGGTACGGATATATCCGTACACACAGTCACTTCAGTTGCTTCCTGTAACGTCGATCTAACGCCTGCATTCCATTGTGTTGATACACAGTTACTACAATTCTGAGTGACCTGCTGCAGCACAGCTGGTCTCGGCAAAAAAAAACTTGGTCAACATAGGTGGGGTAGAAAGTGTTAAGCAAGTGGAATATGTATTGGGAACATTGTGAGGAAAAGATAGATTTTGTACCAGAATTTGTGGTTTTAGAATGTCATGTGTTTTAGACTAGTGCATGGTAAAGCCCTATTCATTCTGTGTATGTGTGTGTGTGTGTGTGTGTAATAACTATTAAACAAAATGTAAGGCTTCTTTTTAAGCCTACTGTCTATATGATACTTACCGAGACAGTACTATTCTTGCACATTATCTATTATAGGCCGAAAAAATTGGACAAAACGCTGAGTGGGTACAATTATCTCCCATAACCATGCGCCACCGTGGATCCCAAGCACTGTCCGAGTGCTTCCCCCTTACAGGATGTAGGTGGCGCGTCCTCTTTCTTTATGAGCTGCAGACCCTCAAAAAGCCCATAACATATCAAGAGGGGAGGCGGGAGGGAAACTCTAATAGTACTGTCTCGGTAAGTATCATATAGACAGTAGGCTTAAAAAGAAGCCTTACAGTCAATATAACACTTACCTCGACAGTACTATTCTTGCACAGAATACCAGAGTGGTGTGAGGGTGATATGTAGAGTATTAAACTCCTTAATCAAAATCACTTAAATCCAAGGATTAAGATACCCAGGCAATTTTCGAACAGTACTACCGTAAAAGAAAATATACCCAAGAAACATATCTTAGACTGACGTGACCATGCTGGCAACCACTGCTGTGTGGTGAACTCAATGTCAAAGTCCAGGCCACTCAAAGCTTGAATACCACTGAGTCTACGGCAAGTGGCTAAAGCGATGAGGAACAATTAGTCTTAAAAATCAGCAACTTGATACTGATGCCTGCCAGGGGTTCAAACTCATTGCTACGCAGGAGTTTGAGGACCAGAAAGACATCCCCCTTGGGAAATGAAACCCGAGGTTTAGACACCGCTGCATTGCTAATACCCGAAAGGACATTAGCGATGAGGGAGGACCTGATCAAGTGTTCAGATCTGCGACCAGTAGCGGCCGCAATCGTGGAAGCGATGGCAGATCTGTATCCAAGAAGAGTCTTAGAAGAAAGACTCTTCTTTTGATACACTTCCACCAGGAAGTTGGCCAAGTCCTGTGTTGAGGGATAAAGCGGCTTTATCCCCTTGGACAAGGCGAAGTTGGCCCAAGCTCTCCAGCGTAAGTCGTAGAGCTGATTAGTTGATCGCCTCTTAGCGTTCAAGGAAAACTCTACTGAACTCTTGTGCAATCCTAGTGCAAGCAGTTTGGAGCGCACAAGAGCCATGCGGTCAAGCACAGACTCTCTGGACGTGGATGAGGGAGGCATGATCGAGGCTGGAGCAGACCTCCCCCGTCCAGATCCAGAGGTAGAGGGTCTACGTGGGTGAGACCGCGAAGATCTGGAAACCACGGAGCTGTTGGCCAGTAAGGCGCGACCAAAATCAGTCTTGGTCGTTCCTGCAGATATTTTGCCAGCACCCTCGGAATCAGAGATGTCGGGGGATAGGCGTAAGCATCGAGGAGCCTCCACAAGAGAGTGAATGCGTCCAAGTGGAACGCATTCATGTCTCGAAAGGGGCTGACGTACCTGGGAAGCCGAGCGCTGAATCGAGTTGCGAACCTATCGATCAGAGGACGGTCCCACCTTGCCCACAGACGCTGTAGAACGTTGTGAGCGATGGTCCATTCTGTGGAGAGAACCTGATCGCCCCGACTGAGAATGTCGGCCAGGGCGTTCAGTTTCCCCGGAACGAACTGGACTGACATCCGGACCTGATTGGTCTGGCACCAGAGCAGAATCTCCTCCGCCAACAGGGAGAGGGACCGAGAATTGGTGCCCCCCTGGTGGCGAAGGTAAGCTAAGCATGTGGTGTTGTTGTCCCCGTTGAAAATCAGAGGGGCCAAGGACAGGCCGAATGGGAGGGCCCGAAACTCGAACACTGTGCCCTCCCAAACGAACCGGAGCAGATGTCGGTACCCCGGGGCCACCAGGATGTGGAAGTAAGCATCCTGGAGGTCCCAGACATGGCCCAATCGTTTGGCCGGATGGCCAACCGGACCGACGAAGGGGTTTCCATCTTGAACTTGCACCTGTGAAGGTACAAGTTCAAGGTGGAGAGGTCCAACACCGGCCTGAACCGGCCGTCCTTTTTGGGGACGGTGAACAGGCGGGAGCAGAACCCCGGAGAAGGCTGAGAAAGGGGGTAGACCGCCTTCTTCTCGACCAACGAGTTCACCTCGTCCTGAAGAGCCTGCCATCTGGCAGGGTCTCGAGGAGGGGGGAACATCCAGGTTAGAGCGGACAATGGAGGTTGTGACGACAGCGGTAGAGAAAACCCCGACCACACCACCCTCAAGAAAAACTGGTTGGAGACCAGTCTGCCCCACATGCCGCGGGCCCGAAAAAGGGAACCGACGGACGAAAGAGGGGCAACTTGAGGGGGCGTCAACGTAGGGCCGGGACTCACTGAAAATTCTGCTGGCGGGCAGGCGCAGGCTTGCGACCACCCCCCCTGGTGGTGCTGCTTCCCCTTACCTGTCTGAGCACCCTTCGTCTTGCTTGGGAACGCAACAGGCGCCTAAGAGGAGGAAGAAGGAGGCAGTGAAACTGGCTTCTTCTTCTTCTTCTGAGGCTGGGAGTGACTGTAGCACTTCTCTTACTCCCCGCCGCCGTCGCCGAAGCAGCGAGGCCAACCATCAGAGAATCAGTGTTCCTCTGGCGTGTGGACTCCACCACAGAACGAACAGTGTCCGGATGAAAGAGGGAAGAAGGCTGAGGAAACGTGTTCCTCAGACTCTTCCTCATATCCGGAGGCACTATAGAAGTAGGCAGAAAATGATCAAGGAACAGGGCCAATAAAGTGGACCCGTGTTCCAATGGCCAATTCTGCCGCAGACGTCACGCACGATCGCACGGCATGCAAAGCCCGATCCACTCGAACCGTGTCAAGGACCCGAGTGGAATCGGACTCTGCCCGATCGGGAGGGTCCAACAGTGTGGACAGCGTGCTCATCCATGTCAAGGCCTGTGATTGGGCCTCGACTGTGGAAGAAACGGTGGCCTCAAGATTGTGGAACGAAGCAGAGCTCAGTTCCACCTTCTTGACCGAAGGCACCTCCCCAACGAACACATCACCGTCAGCCCCACCCTAAACACTCGAAGTCTGGAAAGGGAGAGTTCGAGAGTCAAAGGGAAAAGGGAGGGACGAAACAGATTGGACACGAGGAAACAGTGGAGGTGCGCCTCCCGAAGGAAAGCATGGCACTGAACCCGCGTCCTCCCGAGGAACATAGGTCGCGTTAGCACGTGAATCTGTACTCCTCAGGCGATGTGCTGCCGCTTCCACCGTGGCACTAAGACTAGGGTGGAACGCGAATTGCCGGCGGACGGATCGTTCATAAAACGAGCCGCCGGCAGACGCGGCGTGAGCCTCCCGCGCCCGGGCCGAAGCGGACTCAAAGGACGAGAGGGCGTCTCAGGGAAGGACGTCCTGAAACTGTTCAAACGTCCTTCTAGTTGTGCGAGGACGAGCCTCCTGCCTCTCGTCCTCAGACCCCGGGTCCAGGTCCCGTGTGTCAACACTAGACGACAGACGCTTAAGAGAGGCATCCGTGACGTCAAGAAGCCGCGTGATGTCTGTCATGTACTGTTGGAAAGTACGAAGCATAGCTTCGGAAGTTCCATCAGAAACCGGCAAGGGTAGAGGATCAGTGTTAACCTCAGGGCGACCCTGATCCTCCTCCCTATCGTCCTCCGACTCACTCTCCTCTTCACTTCCCGACAACTCCTCAAAAGCAGGAGTGTAGGGAGCTTGAGGGGGAAGAGCCGAAAGCGATGAAGCAGGCTGTGAAGAAACGCCCACAGAAGCAAGAGGCCGCGAAGACCCCTGCCCCAAAGACGAAACGTCTCCAGCAGCCGAAGGGGGAGAAAAACAACAACCCTGCGACTGTTGGGTCAGCCCAGCCAACGAACCCCCGCCATTTATAGACTGAACAGGAACCCATCGGGTCTGATCAGAAAAGAAATGGTCCGGTCCGGTCGGGGGTGCCGATCCGGTCCGGTAGGGTGGTCCGGTGTTCCGGTCCGGTGCCGGACCATCCGGAGGTCCCGTTCGGCACCGAACCATCGTACCCACAGAAGTGTTCGGGTGGTTAGGTCCGGACGTGGACATACCGTACCATCCGGACCCGTGGTCCGGTATGGTCCGGTTCGGTGCCAGACCATCCAGACCAACAGAGGTGGTCGGGTGGTCCGGCACCGGGCCATCCGGACCCGTAGGTCCGATACCATCCGGAGGTCCTGTTCGGCACCGAACCATCCGTACGCACAGAAGTGTTCGGGTGGCTCGGTCCGGGCGTGGACGTACCGTACCATCCGGACCCGTAGGTCCGGTTCGGTGCCAGACCATCCGGACCAACAGAGGTGGTCGGGTGGTCCGGACCGGTCCGGTAGGGTGGTCCGGTCCGGTGTTCCGGTCCGGTCCCGTACCATCCGGAGGTCCCGTTCGGCACCGAACCATCCGTACCCACAGAAGTGTTCGGGTGGTTCGGTCCGGACGTGGACACACCGCACCATCCGGACCCGTAAGTCCGGTGGTCCGGTGCCAGACCATCCGGACCAACAGAGGTGGTCGGGTGGTCCGGTCCGGACCGGACCACCGGTCCAGTACCGGACCATCCAGACCCGTAGGTCCGGTCCGGTCCCGCACCATCCGGAGGTCCCGTTCCGCACCGAACCACCCGTACCCACAGAAGTGTTCGGGTGGCTCGGTCCGGACGTGGACATACTGTACCATCCGGACCCGTAGGTCCGGTTCGGTGCCAGACCATCCGGACCAACAGAGGTGGTCGGGTGGTCCGGACCGATCCGATAGGGTGGTCCGATGTTCCGGTCCTGTGGTCCGGTCCCGTACCATCCGGAGGTCCCGTACGGCACCGAACCATCCGTACCCACAGAAGTGTTCGGGTGGTTCGGTCCGGACGTGGACCTACCGTACCATCCGGACCCGTAGGTCCGGTGGTCCGGTATGGTCCGGTTCGGTGACAGACCATCCGGACCAACAGAGGTGGTCGGGTGGTCCGGTTCGGACCGGACCACTGGTCCGGTACCGGACCATCCGAACCCGTAGGTTCGGTCCGGTCCCGTAGCATCCGGAGGTCCCGTTCGGTACCGAACCATCCGTACCCACAGAAGTGTTCGGGTGGCTCGGTCGGACGTGGACATACCGTACCATCCGGACCCGTAGGTCCGGCATGGTCCGGTTCGGTGCCAGACCACCCGGACCAACAGAGGTGGTCGAGTGGTCCGGCCCCGACCGGACCACTGGTCCGGTACCGTACCATCCGGACCCGTAGGTCCGGTGGTCCGGTGTGTTCCGGTTCGGTGCCAGAGCACCCAGACCAACAGAGGTGGTCGGGTGGTCCGGCCCCGACCGAACCACTGGTCCCGTACCGTACCATCCGGACCCGTAGGTCCGGGGGTCCGGCAAGGGCCAGAGGTACTGTCCCGCACCGGACCCTAAGGTCCGGTACGGTCCCGTACCATGGGTCCCGTCCGGACCAAACCCGGAGGTCAAGTCCAGTCGGGACCCGTGGGTCCGGTTCGATCCCGACCCGTAAGCCTGGAACGGTCCGGACCCTTGGTCCGGACCATCCGTCACCCGAACACCAGACGCTAAGGAATGGCGTGGGGTCAAGACGGTCCGGTCGGAGGTGTCGGTCTGAGCAACAGAAACAATGTTCCCGTCGCCCTGACCATTCGACAGAAGTACCACGTTCTGTCGAACACCTCCACGTCCAGTAACTAGTCGGCCGGAGCGTCTTAACAAGAGGGACAGCCACCAGTCACACGGACGTCAGAGGGAACCGTAGTAGCAGTGGTCGTAGGCACGAAGCCTGAAACCCCTGCCCCCACAGGACCGCCCTGAACGGGGTCAATTCGCATCCCAACCCCAGCGGGGAGGGAATTCAGAGACCCCGTCATCTCCTCCGATCTCCCCCCCCCAAGAGGCCGAAACTACTGTCGAAACAGCAGCAGACGACCCAGCGAGGGAGTTCAGAGGAGGACCCGTGTCCCTCCTGGCTTCCACAGCGGTGGAAACCGAGGAGGGCACAGGAGAGGCACCGGAAAAGGAAGATTTTAATGCCAACTGCACCCGGTGTTCCCAGGCGGTCACCCATCCAAGTACTAACCGGGCCCGACGTTGCTTAACTTCGGTGGTCGGACGAGAACCGGTGTTTTCAACGTGGTATGGCCGTTGGCTGTCAAAACCTGAGTCTCTCCAGTAGCCCCTAGATCGGATTCACCAACCCCCAAAGAGGGTTGGGAATCGACCTGCCCCCGGATTCGAGCCAGGGAGGAGAAGGAAACCTTCCCCCCAGGCTTGAAACCGGGAGGAGCTGAAGCCTGAGACTGAGGGCCGGACAACGGCGTCGAAGGGGGGGAAGCCTGTTCCACTGAAGGAGAAGGAGAAAGAAGCTTTTTCTTTCCCCTCGACCTTCCCCGAACCTTCGACGGCGCAGCCCCGCCCGAAGTCCCAGGCTCAAGCCCAGCCTGTTTGAGCAAGCTCGCATTGAGCTTGCTCAAACAGGCTTTCTCCGCCCTCCCTCGCCGCAAACGCAAAGCGTTTGGGGAGGGAGAGTCGGAGCGCCGAAAGATCCCCTTCTCCGTGCGTAAAACATAACGCTGGGCGCCCGGAGAAGGGTTGCCCCCGGCAGACTCTGGTTCCGTAGAACCAGAGCCCAAAACAGGACGAGACATCCTACCTCGCCCTGTACGTACCCTTAAAGACCGAGAATTAACAAAATTCAAAGAAAATTTAGGTCAATACTCAAGTGAATGCGGCGAAACGAGAAGCAGACGACCGGTCACCACGAAGTCGGACGGGAGGCACGCCGAGTCCGCCACACAAAAACGGAGGCACAAGTTGAAGGAAACACAACGTAGCCTCAAGCCAGAAGTGGAATAACACACAATAATCCAACAGGTGATAGTCCACACAGAAAAGAAGCCTCTTAGTCCAAAATAATCCGGGAGCGTAGCAGAAACACAGCCGGTCTGACACGCGCGAAAAAAGAAAGAGGACGCGCCACCTACATCCTGTAAGGGGGAAGCACTCGGACAGTGCTTGGGATCCACGGTGGCGCATGGTTATGGGAGATAATTGTACCCACTCAGCGTTTTGTCCAATTTTTTCGGCCTATAATAGATAATGTGCAAGAATAGTACTGTCGAGGTAAGTGTTATATTGACTGCAGAAATTAGGTTGCAGTTGGTGCTGTTTACATCAAATCAAATTAAATCAAATTAACTTTATTATCTCACATGGAGAAATTGCAGTGGTGGTGAGGTTGTACATGAGATTGTCAACAAATGTCGACATTGTTAGAAAGAAGGACTGCCTGTTTTCGATTGAGAGTGATAAATGTATCCGATTCTTTCAGAAGCACACAGAATTTGAATTGTCTGACTAGAGTAGAGAGCTTCACGGTTTTGTGTGGAGCTTGTACTTGGTTCAGTTTCATGTCCTTCTCCGTACAGTTTTTGTTGGCAAACCTGATTGGCTGTACTGCTGTATGTGTAATTTCCCATGCACTTTTTTTTTTAACGGGGTCTAGTATTTATTTTATTCTCTATTCAATGTACACCATGTACATTTTGAAGGATAAATGGATGAGGGTGAGTGGGGCTGGGGGGCATGTACATGTATACACAATGCTGTTATGATACTGAAAAGTAAAACGATTGTATACAATTAGCGTGAGTTTGAGCTTTACCTTTTCTTTGGAGTTGCTGCTTGTTTTGTTAGAAGTGTTTGGCTGTAGAGTATCCACACACGCGCACACACACACACACAAACACACACACACACGCGCTCACAAACACCATTGGAAGTACATACACAGACACACACCCACAGAAGCAATCAGACGCTCAAACAACAAGTTCTCAAACTTTTCATAAATATATTTGGCATGAAGGGTACCGACATTTTCCGTGTTTATCTGACATCATTGTATCAATGAAGCGTGCGTGAATGATATTACACACTGGAAGAATCGAACCCTTACTCAACACTGATTCTTCACAAGCAGAAAAAAACTCGCAAACACTTTTAACCCTTCTCCATTCAGTTAATAGGAAGCAAACAAACTCAAGATCAGTCCTTACACCGCAGAAATAACGATCAAATGAAAATGATTCAAATGAGACACTGCGGAAATCAAGACAATGAAAACCACAGGCACTTGACTGTTGCTAAGTCACCCACTTACAAGAAGAGGGTAGCGCCACACAGAAAAAAGAAGAGAACTACCAGTATCAAGTGCCTGTGTGGCAGGAATACATAACGGCATACATACCCTGACTTTTAACAAGATTTGCAAGCATAATTGAAATGAGTTGAAGGAAAATTGAGGGACAAAACAATGGAAGATTTTACAAAGCCCTGTACATGTTTGCATACAAACAATGCGTTTAATCATATGATTGGGAACAATTCATAAAGCAATAATAACAAAACCTTCACAAAAAGGGAACAAAAGAAAAAATCCAAACATTTATCAAAAGTTCTCTGCCAAACATTTTGCTTTTTTTTATTTACACAAAATACTACCCCCCAAAAATTAATAAAGATTTGCTATTTCTGAATTCTTGATATCAAAACTGCCCAAAAAATTTGTTTAAAAACAAGAAAAAACACATTTTTTGCAAGAAAATTCCACCACTTATATTAAAAGAACACAGATTAAGTGAAGAGGTCAATACCCCACTACTCCGGTGAACATTCTAGATGCACGTTACACCTCTAATTGCATTCTAACAGGGTAGCAAAGTTTGCATTGTGCATAGTAAAAAGCAACAGTGTTCTTCAGTCTACAGTGTGAGTGCTTCATGCACTGAACTACAGGTGCTTGTGTGTTAGAATTTTGGAGTGCAAAGTGTGCATCTTTGATGTTAGCTGGGCTGATTGTAGGTACATGCCCCTGTTAAAAATCCTTACTTGCCTTACTTGAAGTAACCCTTGTAACGTCAAAAAACAAAAAAAAGGAACATCCTGATTAGTGTATGTGATACCTGCTATTATACAGTCTTGTTCCATAGCAGTAACTGATATGCCCCTTCACGGTCAATCACAACAAAGTACTACGAAAGTACATGAAACCCTAGCTGGAGTGATGCTTCAACGAGATGCAGTATATTATGGCCTTATTACAACACAACGATAATCCTGATAACAAGGTTACTTCAAACAAGTGCACACAAAAAAAAAGTTCTGAAGCAGAACAAAATACAAACCCCAAACCAATCAAATGACTAGGAAAAAAAGCTGCTTGTAAATTAAAGAAGCAAAATATCACATGGGTATGGCAACTAATAGTACATGTAATACCGTTTTAAGTAGACTGTGTTCTTGTTAATTATCTTTAACTCATGTACAAATAATACACCGAAACAGAAGACAATACTTGCAAAATCTATGTGAAGCAAGTCTGCATATTATATAATTAGAATGTACTCCTTTTGTGTGGACAGTTTGAAGTGCAAATTCACATTGATATAACATCATACCTGTCCAGCACCTCACACCAGACCAAGGAACCCCTGTTTTGCACTTGGAGTATTCTCAAGCAAACTTGGTGTATTTTCAGAAAAATGAGCGTACTCCACACAGCATTTGAACATCCATGATTGAAACATGTTTCACACGCGTCCATCGCACCGTGTATCAAGTTTACCAATACGTTTAAAACAAATGCTTCTTTCAATGTTTACTGACAAAAACTGTAATCATGTTTCAATTTATGGGATCCGCTTCAGGATGCGCTTCAGAAGAAAAGTAGTCAATTAATTTTTTCTCATATTTTTTTTCCAGTGACCGTACTGCTCGTATTCTAGACAATAAAGCATAGACAATAAAGCGTACAAAATACGCCGAAATCGTATGGGTTCCCAGGTCTGTTACACACAGTTGAGTTTCATTGGTGTCCTCATTTATCTTTTTAATTTGTTAACAGACTATCAAGCATAAACAAAAGAAAACATCAGGAATTGTAAAATCAGCATCCAGTATTTCACATTAACTAGAACAAAGCCCCTTTTGTAACACTTGACATGAAAGAAAAAGTGATTTCTTTAAAAAAAAAAACAATGTACAGTATTTTACAACAGAAATTAAAATTCAGATTCAAGCCTGCATCCTCCAACTTCATAAATCACAATTACTTAGCCTGAAGGAACAGTAAGGAAAGTAAAACAATATAAATACTGCACTGTACTTATACACAGTTAACAAACAAACAGAAAAAGATCATAGAAATTTGTAACAAATTATTAAGTACTGGTATCCATTTTCAAGCTTGCCAACAGTTTTAAACAGACGAGTCTTCGCTGTACTGCAGACTTCATCAGAAGTTCCGGAGTCCCTGTCTGAGCGATCGAGAAGAAACAGACTATAATTTCTTGGTTGTTTTCTAAGTTTGATCAAGTAAGACACATATATCATGTTTCACATACAAAGACAGTTTGCATAAGCAGTCATACTGATGCCTGACATTTTAAATTAACTATTGGTCATTAATTTCAAATGCCTTCCCTGTGCCATGTATTAAAAAAAAAAAGTATGTACAAATGCCTGAATATTTTCCACGTCTCCTAAAAACAAAAGGGGGAGAGAAACGGAAAATAGAGAAAGAAAGAAAAGAACAAAGAAAAAGAAAGAAAAGGTGCAAACAATCTGGTAACGCCCATTGGGAATGAATACAAAAAAAATCAGCACAGCAACAAATCAACTATGGAGGTAATATAGTTGTTTGTGATAGGTAAACCTCAACAGGCGGATAATAGCAGCTGGTATATAATTATATGACAGTGAACACAAACTGTGCTTTGGTTGCAAAAAGAAAAAACAAAATCAAGAATATATCGATAGCAGAAAAGAGTTGGCAGTTCAGTTCAAGGCGGAGGCTCCTTTCAGTGCAAACGGTTCGGCCCACCCTCTCCGACCAGGCCAGACTATGAAATAATACCACCCCTCCACTTGCTCACACACACACACACACACAAATAATAAAACTTGGGTGCCTGCTGCGCAGAGTGGGAATGTTTATATATGAATTAATTTTTAAAAAGACACTAGTGTCAATGTAGAAAATGAATTCATAAATCATTCATAAATCAATTCCCTCTCTGCTCAGGACATTGGTTTTTGAATGTGTCGAATTGGAGGGATGGCTTCCTCCCATGTACAGGGTGACCCAAAAAAAAGAGTACCCAAACAAACTTGAATAACTTTGTCAATTTTAACTTTTTTTTCTTTCTTTTTGAAGTGAGTCAAGCTAATCCACTGCATGGTTGGATGAAATAAAAGCTGTTCTCACAATGAACTATACTAATGATCAACGGACGTTTTGCATAGAGACCTATTTTCACACAAAATCATACAGAGATGTGCAAGTACAGTTCCAGAGACACTTCAGTCAGCGCGATTTCTATCTTTGGGGGTTCCTGAAAGACAACGTCTACAGGAACAACCCACAGACAATCACAGAACTCGAGAGAGCCATCACAACAACCATTTGCGGAATCTCGCAACAGGAGTGTGTGCGGGTGATTGATAACTTTGCGCGGCGAGTTCAAGTTTGCCTGCAGCGGCGCGGAGGCCATTTGGAGCATGTTCTGTAGAATGAGCATAACTTTCCTGAAAGACAAGCTAGAACGCTAAAATTTTCTGTGCAAATCATGCAGAGGCTACTTGTGTGTGTAAATAAATTTTATGAAGATTGCTTTATTTTTGTTCAATTTATGACGTTTTGTTGGGGGTACTCTTTTTTTTGGGTCACCCTGTACAAGCCTACACAGAGATGTGAGATAGTAAGCCCATTTTTTTCCACGGGAAGGAAGAGTTTACCCTTCATGTGTTCTGATGCCTCTTCAACTGTTTCATGATACTCCACCCTTGCCTCCTCTGCCGACATACACAACTTGGGTAACAAGAAATAAATCTAACCTTGCTCTTTGCACGAGCAACCTGATGCGGATGAACAAATACAAGAGTGTACAAGTTATTCAATGAATGTCTACTTTTATGTCATAATACTTCACCAATTTAGTGAGGAATACCCTGTCAAAGTTTTCAAGTACATCGTGCTTGACTCAAGAGTAATTTTTTTCTAGCAATGGTGGCGTACAACTGGTATGCTGTAAAATGAGGCACGTTCTTCTTCTTCTTCTGCGCTCATAGGCTGTAACTCCCACATTCACTGCTTCAGACAGCCATACCCTATTTTCAGGAGATACATACTGGGTATTTTTATGTTTCTATAATAAGCCATCAAACTCCGTCATGGATTTCAGGTTATTTTCCGTCTATACTTGGCCTTGTTGTTGTGTGTACAAACGAAGGGGGATAAGGCACCAGCAGGTCTGCACAAAATTTGACCTGGGAGATCGGAAAAATCTCCACCCTTAACCCACCAGACGCTGTTAGTTTCAAACCTTGAACGATTTACATGGCTGACGTCTTAACCAATAGGCTATTGCACCCTTCAGGTATTTTCAATTACCGTACTTTCCGGGTAACAAGGCGCTTCGTTATACAAGACGCACCCCTTCTTTTTACAAAAAATTGTAATCCAGTCACCCATTGGACGCAGGGGGCCGATAGGGCGCACCAAAATGACCCAGTTTTTGCCATGAGAGGTGGTTCCCCTGTCATATCTGAGAGGAAACACTTCCTGCACCGGGGTCAGTGACCGACTTTAACTGAGTGAAAATATGTGTGCTCTGTGTGTGCCCCGAGATCAAAGGCATTGTGATAGCTGGGTGGCCTTGTTTATAGACACGACCTTCTTCCCAGGGGTCAATGACCCAGTTTTTGCCATGAGAGGTGGTTCCCCTGTCATATCTGAGAGAGGAAACACTTCCTGCACCGGTCAGTGACGGAGTTTAACAGAGTGGAAATCTGTGTGTGCGGCCAGATCAAAGGCAGGGCAGTACCTAGTAGCTGAAACATGCATTATCACAAGTTGTTTGACTGGTACTCAGGCGGTCTCTTTGATTTTTTTCGTATTTCATACACGGATTAGGCGCTTCATTATACAAGACGCAGGGGTCGAACTCGAGGAAAAAGGTCGCGCCTTATGACCCGGAAAGTACGGTAGGTATGTTCTGTAAAAGCTTCATGGGGTGAAGTGGGGAAGATATCATATTCTTGTAAAGTGATCGACAAGAAGAAGAAGAAGAAGAAGATATTCTTGTAAAATAAAATTATCGGTGAATTTAGTTACAAATTTATATATGCTTTCTTTCTTTATTTGTTAGCACCATGAATTTCTTACGATTATCACAAAACACTGAATGAAGAAACAAAGAAAAGGAGACTGAGGTGTTGGTGAATTAGAGAGAGAAGGGGGGGGGGGGGGAGTTGAGGGAGCACAGCCAGTGACTGACTTGCCTTTTCACAACAAAACTTTACCAGAATTTCTTTCTTTATTTGGTGTTTAACGTCGTTTTTAACCACGAAGGTTATATCGCGACGGGGAAAGGGGGGGGAGATGGGATAGAGCCACTTGTCAATTGTTTCTTGTTCACAAAAGCACTAATCAAAAATTTGCTCCAGGGGCTTGCAACGTTTGTTTGTTTGTTTGTTTATTTGTTGCTTAACGTCCAGCCGACTACGCAGAGCCATATCAGGACGAGGAAGGGGGGGATGAAGGGGGCCACTTGTCAAGCGATTCCTGTTTACAAATGCACTAACCCATTACTTGTGTCCCAGCAGGCTTTAGTAAAACTAAATTAATACCTACTGGAAGATTACCAGTTTCCAGTATGTTAAAATAGGCTTAACCTATCTACTGCTGGACTTACATCAGAACACTAACAGATTAAACTAGGCTTGCAACGTAGTACAATATATTACCTTACTGGGAGAATGCAAGTTTCCAGTACAATTTAGGACTTAACATTTCTTACATACTGCTTGACTAAAATCTTTACAAAAATTGACTATATTCTATACAAGAAACACCTAACAAGGGTAAAAGGAGAAACAGAATCCGTTAGTCGCCTCTTACGACATGCTGGGGAGCATCGGGTAAATTCTTCCCCCTAACCCGCGGGGGGGGTTTTACCAGAATAAACTCTGACAAAAAAGAAAGCGTGTACAAGCTATTTACATCATCAGATACACAATCGTACATAAATCAGAAACACTGAGTTTTAATTTCAACCTACAGAAACTGAAAAATGGTTACAAAGTGTCGAAGAGACAAGAGGGGAATTTCACTCTAATTTAGATATACATGTATTCCTCAGCCCTAGTTTTGTAAGTGCAATCTTGTTAACCATGCTGGTTTTTGTTATTAATAAACAAACATATATTTCACACAAATCTGAAATGTGTTTCTGTCAGACAATGGGCTACAGAAATAATTCTTTGCATCAATTTGTCTGAAAAAGTTCTGCAGCCCAACATTTTTGTTAAACTGCCGTTTGGTGTTTGTTGGTTGGTTTTCGTTTTGTTTGTTTGTTTTTGATGTTGTTCTAGTTGTTGCTATTCTTGCTTCTGTGTTGAATTCTAGATTTGACTTTCTGTTGTCATTAATTTCTAAGCAAAGGGTTATAACACAGCCAAGAGGGAATACAAGGAACAATCTTGGTGGTGATTTTTGCATCACTGTACAGCAACATGGAAAAGAGTGAAAGTGTACACACTCAACATTGACATTTCCCACTAACCAAATCAGCAGTGTTTTTAGGCTCTCCGGGCCCAGTAACACAAGGATGAGAAAGCACATGCATGCATGTATGTTAGTTTCCTGATTAAAGCTTTAGATTTCTCAACAGTTATGATGTGACAATCAAAACAAAATCATCAGAGTACATGTACATCACTGAAAACACACTCACACAGATACAGGTTAAATACTTTGTAGCACAGTCTATATATGTATCATAGCCTGGAGGCAGAGGCAGGCACTTGATCCAAATCACATGGTTCACTTTTCGTCAACCTGGCAGATTGCACCAAAAAACTGTAAGGTCCCCTCCGGCATGATACTTGTTCACATTTTTCAAGCACAAATTCTTTGCATTTTTCTTGATTTTCAGTTTGGTTACAGATGTGCCAAACAGTGAAAGATCACATTTCCTCTAGATTCAGACACTCTTAATCTTTCACAGCCATCGGTTGAAAATTCTACAATGAACATATTCTCCAGATATGGGCTTTCACTATTTTGAAGTAATAATAATATTTGTCTTTTGAGTTTAGGGATCAAAAGTCCATGTTTTACAATTGCAAATGTTTTGAACAATGTTCAGCCACCCCTTATGAATTGGGTTGAAAGCAGAACCTAACTTTAGAGTATAATAGTACAGGCAGAAATGTGAAGTTTACATCTGTCAGTGTTAACTATTCACATCATTTTAATTACCCACTGACTGGCTTATGTTGCATAATAAGAATGGAGAAAACAAGTAGTTGATCTCAAGAGATTTTTGCCAGTTGCTTCACATATAATGAGCAGATGGCGGTTTTCCTTTTTGGAGCATTGATCTAGTTCACTTTCTTTTTTATTTTGAGCGCTGATCTTTGGGCTGGGGTGCACGAAGCGAATTTGGGTGCCACCCAAACGGGAGAGAACAAACCGCAGGTTCTGATTGGTTGAAATCACAACAAATTTCAATTTTAACCAATCCAACACCACGGCTGGCTCCCGATCGGCTTGTAACTTTCTTGTGCACCAGGGCCCCGATCTCCAGGTGTGACAGGCAGCCGAGAAGATCAAGTCCGCTTTCTCACTTCTTTTAAAGTTTCAAGTTGTCAGGGTTTGAAGTGATGATTATATTCGTCTTCCCAGGTCGTGGTGTAACATGGCTTTTATTTTGTAATATCGCTTGACCGGAGCAACAATTTCATCTTTTTCTGGCTTAGTACAAAGACTCCAGTATGATGCTAAAATCTCCTTCTTTCCATTTCTTGTCGTAATGCACACTCACTGTTGCAAGTCTTGCATGGTGTACGGCTGGTTAATGTTTGTGCATGTGTTGGTGTAATCCAGGCTTGTTTTTTTCAAAAGTCCATACTTTGTTGTTGTTGTATAAACTCCACACCAAGACAGAAAACCGAAAATCACCTGTAGGGTTCCTAGCACAAAAATGAGTTCCAACACCTGTTGTTAGCGTCCAAGGCTGCTGCTTATCCTCAAGGACACACTTAAAAGATGGAGATACAATCTTGTTGTGCACTAATCCTCACAGTAATGCCCTGTTTCTTTCCACTGACATGATCAGATTCTTGTCAAGCATTGAATAAGCCACTGTTGACTATTTTTAAGTTCAAACTATTTGAATTTGTTATAACATAGAATTAAGAAACATAAGCATGTTGATGCGTGGTGTCTGGGTTCTGAGATAGTTCTCCGGAAGGATTTCCCTATTTATCTTAAAAACAAGTCCTAGCATGCTGGGACATCCAACAGACATTCAACTGTCTCCACGGTAAATGCGGCGACCATGATGGTTGTGTTTAGCGTGGAGACTGTAGAGTGTGGCATTCAGGATTGTCTTCCACGAACTCTGCCGTTTCTCAGCTCTCTTGGAAACAGTTCTCGCTTGGTTTTACTCCTAGTCACAAGGGCTGTTCAACATGCACGGGGCCCCAGCTTTCCCACAGGACAGGAAGCACAGAGGGGCTTGCTTGGTTTTACTCCTAGTCACAAGGGCTGTTCAACATGCATGGGGCCCCAGCTTTCCCACAGGACAGGAAGCACAGAGGGGCTTGCTTGGTTTTACTCCTAGTCACAAGGGCTGTTCACCATGCATGGGGCCCCAGCTTTCCCACAGGACAGGAAGCACAGAGGGGCTTGCTTGGTTTTACTCCTAGTCACAAGGGCTGTTCACCATGCATGGGGCCCCAGCTTTCCCACAGGACAGGAAGCACAGAGGGGCTTTCTTTGTTTTACTCCTAGTCACAAGGGCTGTTCACCATGCATGGGGCCCCAGCTTTCCCACAGGACAGGAAGCACAGAGGGGCTTGCTTGGTTTTACTCCTAGTCACAAGGGCTGTTCAACATGCACGGGCCTCCAGCTTTCCCACAGGACAGGAAGCACAGAGGGGCTTGCTTGGTTTTACTCCTAGTCAAAGGGCTGTTCAACATGCATGGGGCCCCAGCTTTCCCACAGGACAGGAAGCACAGAGGGGCTTGCTTGGTTTTACTCCTAGTCACAAGGGCTGTTCAACATGCATGGGGCCCCATCTTTCCCACAGGACAGGAAGCACAGAGGGGCTTGCTTGGTTTTACTCCTAGTCACAAGGGCTGTTCACCATGCATGGGGCCCCAGCTTTCCCACAGGACAGGAAGCACAGAGGGGCTTGCTTGGTTTTACTCCTAGTCACAAGGGCTGTTCACCATGCATGGGGCCCCAGCTTTCCCACAGGACAGGAAGCACAGAGGGGCTTGCTTGGTTTTACTCCTAGTCACAAGGGCTGTTCACCATGCATGGGGCCCCAGCTTTCCCACAGGACAGGAAGCACAGAGGGGCTTGCTTGGTTTTACTCCTAGTCACAAGGGCTGTTCAACATGCACGGGCCTCCAGCTTTCCCACAGGACAGGAAGCACAGAGGGGCTTGCTTGGTTTTACTCCTAGTCAAAGGGCTGTTCAACATGCATGGGGCCCCAGCTTTCCCACAGGACAGGAAGCACAGAGGGGCTTGCTTGGTTTTACTCCTAGTCACAAGGGCTGTTCAACATGCATGGGGCCCCATCTTTCCCACAGGACAGGAAGCACAGAGGGGCTTGCTTGGTTTTACTCCTAGTCACAAGGGCTGTTCACCATGCATGGGGCCCCAGCTTTCCCACAGGACAGGAAGCACAGAGGGGCTTGCTTGGTTTTACTCCTAGTCACAAGGGCTGTTCACCATGCATGGGGCCCCAGCTTTCCCACAGGACAGGAAGCACAGAGGGGCTTGCTTGGTTTTACTCCTAGTCACAAGGGCTGTTCACCATGCATGGGGCCCCAGCTTTCCCACAGGACAGGAAGCACAGAGGGGCTTGCTTGGTTTTACTCCTAGTCACAAGGGCTGTTCAACATGCACGGGGCCCCAGCTTTCCCACAGGACAGGAAGCACAGAGGGGATTGCTTGCTGGTGTCTCTTTTTATGCCAGCGACATGGGTCAAGCAGCACAAGCCTGTTTCACTGGCCAGCATTCTGTTTGCCCTAACAAAGCCTTAGTTATGCATCACCAGCTTTGAGTATGGTTTGAAAATGCTGAAACATCAGTGACTAAATGAATGTGATCAAATTTAACTGCTGCTAGGCATGCACCTTCCAGGCCTTGAAAATACAGAGGTCACGCATGACTGAGTTCATTTGCCACTGAGTATGCATTTTCCAGGATTGCAAACCATCAGTATTTGGACAAAAGTAACGCCTCCAGCTGCTGGGTGAGTGACCTGATGACCCCAGAAAGGTGATGGATAAGCTTGACAAAATTGTCCATATACTTGACACTCAGTCTGGACTTTTCCAAACTAGAGTGTTCTGGGGTTGGGGCATGATCATTTCTGTTTTTGCTGACAGGAAAATATTCACCAAACAGGGCCATGATCATTTCTGTTTTTGCTGACAGGACAATATTCACCAAACTAGACTGTTTGGGGTTGGGCCATGATCGTTTCTGTTTTTGCTGACAGGACAATATTCACCAAACTAGACTGTTTGGGGCTGGGCCATGATCGTTTCTGTTTTTGCTGACAGGACAATATTCACCAAACTAGACTGTTTGGGGCTGGGCCATGATCCTTTCTGTTTTTGCTGACAGGACAATATTCACCAAACTAGACTGTTTGGGGCTGGGCCATGATCATTTCTGTTTTTGCTGACAGGAAAATATTCACCAAACTAGACTGTTTGGGGCTGGGCCATGATCATTTCTGTTTTTGCTGACAGGAAAATATTCACCAAACTAGACTGTTTGGGGCTGGGCCATGATCATTTCTGTTTTTGCTGACAGGACAATATTCACCAAACTAGACTGTTTGGGGCTGGGCCATGATCATTTCTGTTTTTGCTGACAGGACAATATTCACCAAACTAGACTGTTTGGGGCTGGGCCATGATCATTTCTGTTTTTGCTGACAGGACAATATTCACCAAACTAGACTGTTTGGGGTTGGGCCATGATCGTTTCTCTTTATGCTGACAGCAAAAAAGTTAACCAATTTAGAGTATGGAGCTCAGGCATAATCGTTTTCTCTTGCTGCTGACTGCAGATAATCTTAAGAATTCTCTTAAGGCATTTCTTTTTTTCACCCATGATTATTTGCTTGTTTACAACAAGAAGGCCAGACATTTCCAGCATGTTTCTTGTGACATGATCCGCATCCCTATTCACGAGCACACAGCTCAAAACACAATTTTCTTTAGAAATTCTACCAGTGCGTCAAAACAGCCATCAGTTCCTCTTCTTCTTGCGACGGGAGCGCTTGGAGCTGGAGGCAGAAGCCGCAGCGGCAGGGTTGCCCCAGCCAGACTGAGAAGTGGCGCCCCCTGCCTGCTGCGAGGGGAACTGCCAGCCAGGGGCAGAGGCTCCCTCAGGTGGCATGGACGTTTTGTTGAACAGACGGTTGATGAAATCCTCCAGGTCAGCCTCCCTGCAACAGTCAAAGTGACAGTGATGGTAACGGTGACTGCAAGGCCCAAAGAAAATCTCCACCCTTAACCCACCAGACGCAGCTGGGATTGGAACACCGAACCTTCCACAAGAAAGGGCGACGTCTTAACCACTAGGCCATTGCGCCCGTTCTACTAGCTGAGCAAAACAGCTCCCCACCATCCCCAGTTCTCAAACCACACCCCATCCCCTTTCCAGCACTGTACACCTCAAGGACATAGGAATACTAACCCTGACTGTCCTTGCCGATGTCTTCTGTTGCCGTCAGTCTGAATGCGGTAGAACACGGGGTGAGCATTGGCCTTCATGTGCTTAAAGTTCTCTCTCTGAAATCAGCAAAATATGTTCATTTAACTAATGGCACTGTACAGTGGAACCCGCCTTTTAAGACCTCAAAACATCTGAGAAAATCAGGTCTTAAAAAGGAGGGAGTCTTGAACATTGGGGTAAATGTACAGTCTGGTTTTGAACAGAAAATCTGAATAATCAAGGTCTTAAACGGGGGATTCCACTGTAGTTACAAAACAAACACATGTAAAAAGAGGAAAAGACAATGAGTGAGCTTCAAATCTTTGAACATTATGTCCCTTCTTCTCTGTCCCTCTTGTTTGCCTAGCCAACATGTCAGAGTTTATCATTCAACCAGAGTGAATTAACCAATCAATGCTGACATGAGGGTAGAAAAAAATGGTGTTACAAACAACAACAACAAAACACACATCAAAATAAAACACAAGATCAGCTTTCCCTAGATTCACACCGACGATTCTGTGAGAACTTCAGGAACTGTGTATATTCGCACGTCTATGTAAATACTGTGCATACCAAGATGCGAATCAACGTAACCAAATATCAGACCTGGGAACCCCTGTTTTGCACTTAAGAGTATTCTCAAACAAACTTCGTGTATGTTTAGAAAAATGAGCGTACTCCACATAGCATTTGAACATCCATGATTTAAACATGCTTCACACGCGTCCGTTGTGCCGTTAATTAAGTTTACCAATACATTTAAAACAAATGCTTCTTTCAATGTTTACTGACAAAAACTGTAATCACGTGTCAAAATGCCGGATCAGCTTCGGGATGCACTTCTGAACACACACGCTACAGAGCTCGACTCGATGTGCGCAGTTTCGTATAAAAATTATTTTCCAAATTTCCCCACTGTGTTTTATAAAATAATCATATTATGAAAGCACTTACATTCTTATCTTAGTTGTTATGTATTCATTGTTAGTAAACATCGGCATTATTCATGTTTTACTTTAAACGCAATCATTGTTATTTATAGATCACAGGCACCTGATGTAAGTAGGTCACACACGTGTAAATGTTGTGCCCAGTCCTTGTTTTTGTTTCTGTTATTATTTTAGTTAGCAGGTCTAGTTGAGCACGTATTAAGTATCATGTACCCACTACTAGTCATTGTGCATTTTAGTTAATGGACTGATGATGTCATTTGTATGGAGTCGACGCACGTGCGAGGATATGTATGTGTGGGAGGGGGGGGGGGGGCGCGGGAGATGGAAGCTTGCTGTATGTTATGTAATGTATATATTGTGTGTGATACGTGGAAATGTGATACTATTTATTTGCATGTATGATACAGGTACAAATGTGATAATTGTAGGCTTATTCTAGTGATTACTGTGTGTGATACATGAAATGTGATATGAATGCTGTTTTTATATGTTATACTCTTACTTTCTCCCAAGCGCAAGACAAATTCTTCTTTGAAAATTGAAGCCAATAAAATTTGAGTTGAGTTGAGTTGAGTTGAGTTGAAGACAAGTAGTCCAGGAATTGTTCTCCTCATATTTGTGTTTCACTGACCGTACTGAATATGGTGAAATCGTATGGATTCCCAGGTCTGAAATATTTGTTGTAACTAATGCGTACAAATCCAAAAACAAAGAGACTGCCAACGTTCAAAAATTCAGAATAAAAAAACAAGAAAGGTAGGTTGTTGGAACGTTTGTTAATGACAAAACAATACATTCACAAATATATCGACCCAACGGTCTTTTAAGTGCACAGACAAACAATTAATAACGAAAACTTATCGGGCTGATTTTTTCTTCCGCCTGCCACCAATTTTAACAGTTTTACTTTCAGCCTTTACTGGTGCAAAACAGTGTCTTGTGAAGCGTACTGACCTGACAAGAAACCCATTCCGTGATGTCGTAAATGTTGTTCTCCATACAAGCGTAGTAATGCCACAGAAATCCCAGCATGGAACTCTCCGCCCACACATCTCCCTGGTGAAGGATATGGCATTTGTTACTAGCAGAATTAAATGCATAACTGTTACTTTCAGAGTAATACGCATCACTTGGCAAGACTCACTCAACTGCCATGTGTACCACATAGCCCAAACAGCTGAGTAGGCTGACCAGTACAGCTGGGTGTGCTAGCCAGTTCGTTAGACGCTTTACGTTTCTTCTTTACTTGAAGGTAATACACACATCCTTCAAGGCAATGAGCGGCACTAAAATGACCAAAATAAAACTTGGAAAATACATGGAGTAACTTAGTTTTCTGGGTAGTTATTGAAGTGACTTATAAAAAGAAATGAAAAATTTGCGAAAAGTAAAGGACACAGATTGCCGTCGCTATGGAAACTGGCATACACAGCGCCATATTAGATTTCTAGGAAACGGTTTTACAGCAACATTATACATCAGAAATGCTTAATATTTGGCGCAAAGATACACAAGACGTTTATCTACAATCATATAGAACGATTTTTTGACAAAAGACTACAGTTGAATTTATATTCATTTTTTAAATAAGGATTAATGAATATGCGGTTAAAAATTCATTAATCCCTATTACAAAAATATTTATAAATTCAACTGTGGTCTTTTGTCAAAAAATCGCTCTTAGTGATTGTAGATAAAAGTCTTGTGTGTCTTTGTGTCAAATATCATGCATTTCTTATGTATGATGTCGCTGTAAAACCGTTTCCTAGAAATCCAATATGGCGGCTGTTTCCATAGAAACGGCAATCTGTGGCCATTCATTTTCACAATTTTTTCATTCATTTTTGGCTCACGTAAGTGAAGCCTATGCGATGCTAAACTTTGTCTGTCTGTGCGTGTGTATGTGTGTGTGTAAGTGTGTGATAGAAACTTTAACATTTGACTAAACACCGAAATACTAATTTTACCTGGTTATTATCCAACAGCTTCAAAATATTGAAGCAATGATCAACATTTCGTCGGCACGTATGTAGTTAAAGTGTGTATCCAAAGAAAACGGGTGGTGGGGGGGTTTGGGAGGGGGAAGGGGGGGTAAAAACAGGTGACTGGTTTGTGTCGTGTGTGGTATATAGACCAGGTCAGGGGTCAAGGTTAGGTCAGATCGCGTGAAGGATTGTGGTATAGATACAGTTATCACCGAGCTGCAGTCCGCCGATTCGGAGAAGACGATTTCACATTGTTCGGTTTCATAGCTCCAGAAAAATAAATAAAGAAGACACCAAAGGAGATTTCCTACAAATTGATCTGCACAGCGTGTTTCCAGTGTCTGCGCGAGGAAGCGCTGTCGAAAGCGCAGTGTCGATCTGGCCATCTGGCAGTCGTGTCCCCGTAAGTAGGCTACAGACAGACAGATCTAGATCTAGTGTCTCGCACTCTTGCACCGTGTCACCTATGCTTACTGTGTGTGTGCGTATGTGTGACGGAGTGATTGAGTTTGTGTTACTGTTTGTCGATTTCTTACGTGAGCCTTGAAGGCTTCGCCTCTTGTTATAAGTCACTTCAATAACTACCCAGAAAACTAGGTTATTCTGTGTATTCTCCAAGTTTAATTTTAGTGCCACGCATCGCCTTAAGGCAGGTCAAATGGAGACAGGGACATTACTCTTCATACACAAAGGGAAGCCACTGAGTTGTGTCGCCATTTTTTCATGGCAGGCTGGGAATTCGAACACATCGAACAGGGAACGCAAAAGAAGAAGAAGAAGAAGAACACGTCGAACATTCGAATGACGTGAATAGAACAAACATCACATTTTTCAGGCAGCGTAAGTGAATGACGTCAGAAAATGACGACACCGCCAGAAATAAAAACAATGCGACACGCCTCCCAACCACGAGGTCAAAAACACGTGGGCATCTAATGAAATCGGTACAAAGCCGTTCTCTTTGCCAGTGACATCGTAATAATCACCAAAGCTAACATTGAAGCTCCGGTAGCAGGTAAGAGAGTGTCTCCCAACCCGTGATGCTCACAGAGGGATTGCATCAGAATACCACATGTTAAAACCGGTGTTTGAACTAGAATAACAGCCAGTAGTATTAAGAACAAGTGTCTTGTGTATGCAGCCCTCTTTCTACTGTACGCTGGCAGCAGATAATACAATAATTGAAGTCCTTCGAGGCATAAGGGGCCCATAAGGCGAAAAATTGCTTTAATTCCACCCTCAAAAAGTCCCAGCCTTCAAACCGTAACAAATAACAGTACGCACTATTAAGCAAAATTATAAACCAAGCCTTGATTATTAATTTTTATTATTACACTTGTATCAAACAAGTGACCTCCACCTTTTGATTGGCGTTTTTATTACATTTGAATCGGACTTGTGGCCTTTCAAAGTTGCGGTGACCTTTGACTTTCAACAGAGGTCATATGTAACAGTGGTTTTTAAAAACATAATTTAGTTGGCTCATATATCTGAGACAAATGATCGGACAACAGCCCTTTACATTATCGTGACACATATTTTTCTGAGGCACACTGGACAGTAATAGTGCAAAGGGTGGGGTTAATCAAGGGAGTGAACCCCCCCTAAAAACACTACCAACCTGTCGTTTTTTTAGTTTTTTTTAATGCCGTTTTGATCGCTCTTGCGTTTACAACCCATCTCATCAAATCGTAATTTATTTCCAGGCTACCAGCAATAAAATACCTCAACATGAGGAACAAATTTAAAATAAACTCTGGCAAAAGACGTGACGTCACAAAGTTTGAGTATGCGCAACATTTTCGTTTACCAGTGCACTTCGTTACCTGCCCATTGCTGCTTTTGGTGATATTTTTTAAATGACTATTCCTATGCAGATGTTTGTGTAATTGGCCGTTTTCAAAACATACCCATTTTTCGATTTTTCGGTCAAAAATTCAAAACGGGCACTGTCTTCCGAGACTCATTGCTCCGAAACGAACCCACTACCCTATATTTTTTTTATGCTGAATGCATAGCAGACAGATCGAACTTAAAAAATAACCAACTTTTGGGAGAAACCAATTTATATTTAACGGGTCCAGTGAACTACCTTAACTCAAGAAAACACTCAGCAAATACACAATCTATGACAGACACACACACACTGTGCACACACACACAGCTCTAAGGTGACAAGACTCACCTCTTTGGCTGAGTGGTGAATGTTGCACCTATCACAGCTCTAAAGTGACTAGACTCACCTCTTTGGCTGAGTGGTGAATGTTGCACCTATCACAGCTCTAAGGTGACTAGACTCACCTCTTTGGCTGAGTGGTGAATGTTGCACCTATCACAGCTCTAAGGTGACTAGACTCACCTCTTTGGCTGAGTGGTGAATGTTGCACCTATCACAGCTCTAAGGTCACTAGACTCACCTCTTTGGCTGAGTGGTGAATGTTGCACCTATCACAGAAGCGAGCGGAGTACCAGGCACGTTCAACAGGGATGCGGCGGTGTTTGCCCCCACAGTGATCACAACGCATCAAGTTGGCCGCCTGTCAATGCACAGGAACACCAGCATCAGCATTTTTCTTTCTCAAATCCAAACACAGATTGACTGCTCACGACATCAGCTTTCCTCTAAGGGTTTCCAAAGTCAATATTGATTGTTTTGTTGACAAAATAAACGTTCCATTAACCAACAAATCTTGTCTTTCGATTCTTCATTTTTCTTTTTCAACAATCAATCAGACTCTGGTAGGGTTGCATACATTGTTTACACAACAATTCTTTTTAAATGCATCAAGAATATATTTATGAGCCTCCTTTTTCAACAATCAGTCCGTTGTAGGGTCGTATAAACTCTTTACATAATGAAAAAGGTTTAAAATAAACAAAATACATAAAAAATACCAACACGAGCCTCTTTTTTCTTAACATCCATCAGTGGTTTGAAAAAAAACTGTATTCAATTTTATCATTGTGACAATGACAGTACCCTATTTCGCATTGCGAATTGACAGTACCCTATTTTGCATTGAGAATCGGCACTAAAGCCTAATGCTAATATTAATAAGTCTATTGTAGGGTTGTATGAACTTCTGACAGAAACACAAACGGAAAAGGCCTAAAGACTAACTACTCAGCATCAGGTCACTTAATTTCAAAGAGCTCACTATGTCATTTTAATTAAGACAACCATCAAAGGAGAGTAAAAACAACTTACCTCTTGCACCTTTTCTTGCAGTTTTGTCAGTAGGTCAGAAAACTCCCTCTGTTCAGAAAAAAAAACAAGTCGCGTAAGGCAAAAATACAATATTTAGTCAAGTAGCTGTCGAACTCACAGAATGAAACTGAACGCAATGCCATTTTTCAGCAAGACCGTATACTCGTAGCATCGTCAGTCCACCGCTCATGGCAAAGGCAGTGAAATTGACAAGAAGAGCGGGGTAGTAGTTGCGCTAAGAAGGATAGCACGCTTTTCTGTACCTCTCTTTGTTTTAACTTTCTGAGCGTGTTTTTAATCCAAACATATCATATCTATATGTTTTTGGAATCAGGAACCGACAAGGAATAAGATGAAAGTGTTTTTAAATTGATTTCGAAAAAAAAATTTTGATAATAATTTTTATATATTTAATTTTCAGAGCTTGTTTTTAATCCGAATATAACATATTTATATGTTTTTGGAATCAGCAAGTGATGGAGAATAAGATAAACGTAAATTTGGATCGTTTTATAATTTTTTTTTTTTTTTTTACAATTTTCAGATTTTTAATGACCAAAGTCATTAATTAATTTTTAAGCCACCAAGCTGAAATGCAATACCGAAGTCCGGGCTTCGTCGAAGATTACTTGACTAAAATTTCAACCAATTTGGTTGAAAAATGAGGGCGTGACAGTGCCGCCTCAACTTTCACGAAAAGCCGGATATGACGTCATCAAAGACATTTATCAAAAAAATGAAAAAAATGTTCGGGGATTTCATACCCAGGAACTCTCATGTCAAATTTCATAAAGATCGGTCCAGTAGTTTAGTCTGAATCGCTCTACACACACACACAGACACACACACACGCACGCACATACACCACGACCCTCGTTTCGATTCCCCCTCGATGTTAAAATATTTAGTCAAAACTTGACTAAATATAAAAAGATTCTACTAGGCCCAATAAACTTTTAAAATACACTCTGATACTCAGAACGATTCAATGGACACAAGCTATGAGACATTGAGACAGATGCTTTTGGAGACGAAGCTGCCCTGCTGCTTGCCCAGCGAGACCCGTCCTCTGACCCCGCCCATTTCTTCTGCTTGATAATAATTTTTATATATTTAATTTTCAGAGCTTGTTTTTAATCCGAATATAACATATTTATATGTTTTTGGAATCAGCAAATGATGGAGAATAAGATAAACGTAAATTTGGATCGTTTTATAATTTTATTTTTTTTTTACAATTTTCAGATTTTTAATGACCAAAGTCATTAATTAATTTTTAAGCCACCAAGCTGAAATGCAATACCGAAGTCCGGGCTTCGTCGAAGATTACTTGACTAAAATTTCAACCAATTTGGTTGAAAAATGAGGGCGTGACAGTGCCGCCTCAACTTTCACGAAAAGCCGGATATGACGTCATCAAAGACATTTATCAAAAAAATGAAAAAAACGTTCGGGGATTTCATACCCAGGAACTCTCATGTCAAATTTCATAAAGATCGGTCCAGTAGTTTAGTCTGAATCGCTCTACACACACACACAGACACACACACACGCACGCACATACACCACGACCCTCGTCTCGATTCCCCCTCGATGTTAAAATATTTAGTCAAAACTTGACTAAATATAAAAAGATTCTACTAGGCCCAATAAACTTTTAAAATACACTCCGATACTCAGAACGATTCAATGGACACAAGCTATGAGACATTGAGACAGATGCTTTTGGAGACGAAGCTGCCCTGCTGCTTGCCCAGCGAGACCCGTCCTCTGACCCCGCCCATTTCTTCAGCTTGACTCTGCGCCAACTCCTCGACAAACACGCCCCGCCATCCCCTATGCGCAGTCTCTGAGCGACAGCCGGCTCCCTGGTTCTCTGAGGACATCACAGCCGCCAAGATCGAGAGACGGCGAGCGGAGCGTGCATGGCGACACTCTGGCCTGGAGGTTCACCGGCAGATTCTCAGGGATGCGCTGCTTCGAGTCACGCAAGCCATCACTGCTGCCAAGGTCGAGCACTTCCATGACCGCATCGCCAACGCCTCATCATCCAGGGAGCTGTTCTCCATCATGTCCTCTCTCCTCCCCCGCTGCCCCCTTACCCACTGCTCACCCACCACAAGATATCCCGGAGTTATTCTCGGAGTTCTTCAAGGACAAGATTGACAAGCTTCGGAGAACACTCGATCAGCAGCCCTTCGTGCCGTCCCCACCCTCCCTCTCCTTCTCCGGCTCCCCCCTCACGTGTTTTCAGCCTGTCACTCAAAACCACGTCAAGCGACTCATCACCAAGACGGCCATCAAGACCTGCGAGCTAGACCCCCTGCCAGGCTTCCTCTTCACCAAGTGTCTGGACAAGCTCCTGCCGTCTATCACAGATATCATCAACATCTCCCTGGCCACAGGCGTCGTTCCCGACTGCTTCAAGTCTGCCGTTGTCCGCCCACTCATCAAGAAGCCCGGCCTTGACGTCAACGAGTTGAACTACCGTCCTGTGTCCAACCTGCCCTTCCTCTCCAAGCTTCTGGAGCGTATCATCCTGGAGCAGTTGAGCGCCCACCTGTCTCGGAACTCGCTGATGCCAGTGTACCAGTCAGCGTACCGCCCTCACCACAGCACCGAGACGGCGCTCCTGCGAATCACCACGGACCTCCTGAACGCAACAGATAGCGGTCTCGTCTCTGCCCTTGTGCTGCTGGACCTTTCCGCGGCCTTTCACACAATCGACCATCAGCTACTCGTCGATCGCCTCAGTTCCACGTTCGGCATTCACGACACCGCCCTCTCTTGGTTCCGGAACTACCTCCACAACCGCTCTCAGACTGTCACCACTGATTCGTTCTCTTCTCAGCCTGTCTCTGTCCGCTTCGGCGTCCCACAAGGGTCTGTCCTCGGCCCTGTCCTTTTCACCCTGTACACCAAACCCCTCTCCCTGGTCATCGAACGCCACGGCTTGAACTACAACTCCTTTGCCGATGACACGCAGCTCCAGAACAGCGCCAAGCCGGAGGACGTTGACCATCTCCTGGGATCCATCTCCAGTTGTTTCACTGACATCAAGAACTGGATGACTGAGAACAAGTTGAAGCTGAACAGTGAGAAGACGGAGGCCCTTCTCGTTGGAACACGACAGAAGATTGCTTCCCTCACTGTGACCGACCTCCAGCTGGATGACGCAACTGTTCCATTCTCCCCTGCTGTCAAGAGCCTTGGCGTCTTTCTCGACTCCACTCTCTCCATGCAGACACACATCTCCATCATCAAGACCTGCTTTTTCCACCTACGACGCATCGCCTCCATCCGTCGCTACCTCACCCACGACGCCTGTGTCAAGCTGGTTATTATTTTGTTTGGACCTAGCTATTGATGTGTACATTGTTGTTAAACAGTTGTTTGTTGTATGTTTATCAGGGTTTGCTAGTGTGTGATAGGGTTCGTGTCCGTCTGTAGATGTTAGTTTCTTTGTTAGTCCTGTGTTGACAACTCTTCGACAAGCGCTTAGAACTGTACCCACAGAATACGCGCTATATAAGCTTCATATTGATTGATTGATACTGACATTTGAAAATCCCATAATCAAGCCTCTTAAGAAATGCACAGACTTCCACGCACATCCCCCTGTCAACTCCAGGACTGAGGTGCACGAACCGTAAGTGGATGCCACCCAAACAGGAGAGAACAAACCACAGGGTCTGATTCGTTGAAATGACAACAAATCTCAATTTCAACCAATCCAAGACTGCGGGTGGCTCCCGTTTGGGTGGTAACTTTGTCGTGTACCTCAGACCAGGCCTCTCCTCCCACTTCTCAAACTTAATGTCGGTGTTCCAAATTGCAGGCTTTTCATTCATCCAACACTCAGTGTCACTTACCATTGCAGCCTCTGCCTCGCTAGTTTCAAATATGTGAGCGTCGTATTCTTTCCGTTTTGCCTGCAAAACATAGACAACATGTAAACGGATAGCATGTAAGAGACGGACAGGATTTCTACTGACAGGAGATGCAATACAGCGGAAGCCTCCTTCAAGACCTCCCAATTTAACACCTCCTCCTTTTAACACCCTCCTTTCACACATGTTCTCTTCATAGCCTCTGACATTTACCTCCATTTTAATACTCTCTCTGGGCGGGGATGTAGCTCAGTCGGTAGCGCGCTGGATTTGTATCCAGTTGGCCGCTGTCAGCGTGAGTTCGTCCCCACGTTCGGCGAGAGATTTATTTCTCAGAGTCAACTTTGTGTGCAGACTCTCCTCGGTGTCCGAACACCCCCCGTGTGTACACGCAAGCACAAGACCAAGTGCGCACGAAAAAGATCCTGTAATCCATGTCAGAGTTCGGTGGGTTATAGAAACACGAAAATACCCAGCATGCTTCCTCCGAAAGCGGCGTATGGCTGCCTAAATGGTGGGGTAAAAAACGGTCATACACGTAAAATTCCACTCGTGCAAAAAACACGAGTGTACGTGGGAGTTTCAGCCCACGAACGCAGAAGAAGAAGAAGAATACTCTCTCTCTTTTAACACCCTCCTTTCACACACGTTCTCTTCATAGCCTCTGACATTGACCTCCATTTTAATACTCTCTCTTAAGACCAGATTTTCTTAGACTTGTTTAAGGTTGTTAAAGGGGGATTCCTTCTTCTGCGTTCGTGGGCTGAAACTCCCACGTACACTCGTGTTTTTTGCACGAGTGGAATTTTATGTGTATGGCCGTTTTTTACCACGCCATTTAGGCAGCCATACGCCGTTTTCGGAGGAAGCATGCTGGGTATTTTCGTGTTTCTATAACCCACCGAACTCTGACATGGATTACAGGATCTTTTTCATGCGCACTTGGTCTTGCGTGTACACACGGGGGTGTTCGGACACCGAGGAGAGTCTGCACACAAAGTTGACTCTGAGAAATAAATCTCTCGCCGAACGTGGGGACAAACCCACGCTGACAGCGGCCAACCGGATACAAATCCAGCGCGCTACCGACTGAGCTACATCCAAAGGGGGATTCCAAAGTATGTCCTTTGGAAAGTATAAAATTAATGCTACTGAGAAAACACACTCAACCAACCGAGTTTCTTATAGCTGGTTTAAACCCATCCATGTAAAAATAATGTACATTAACTTCTTAGCTGAGAAAAGACTGCTGGCTGACATACCCTTACATAATTTGATCAAAACTTACACTACCCAAAATTAAAAGTTAATGAAACATAAAATGAGAAATCAATAAAAGCCTACTCACAGGTTCTCCTATCATCTCAAATGAATGTCCCAGGATCTTGAAGGCCTCTTCTGCACCAGGTTCTTGATTCTGAAGAAAACACATGTCATCCCAAATTACATTATATATATATACCTCTTACTCTCAGTAAATGTGTGCAAAATCATACACACCATGCATTATATTTGTCGAAAATTCATCAGGAAAGGTCTACATATTCATGTCAAAACTAGAAGTCGAATCAATTAGCACAAACTGTTCCTTGAAAATCACATGAGGGTCAACCCAATATAGGGTTAGTTGGTTGGTTGGTTGATATTTTTCTTTTGAAAGGGTAATGTGAGAAAAACAACCAGAGTGGGTCAGGAAATCAAAGACATTGATTTTTTTCCCTTGGCCCAAGTATGACACGAGCTCAGAATATGTTTTACACAGCAGTTACCTTGTCAGGATGCACCAAAACAGCTTGTCTTCTGTAGTACCGCTTAATATCCTCGTCAGTTGCATCAGCTCTCAGCCCAAGTATACTGCAGACAGAAAAAAATCGCATCTTTAGATGTCTCTTCACAACAAGGCATATCCACTGACTACTACTGTAAAGATCCAAGTCTTGTTACTCAAGTTACGCATGAAAGAGCGAGCTCCTTTTATGGGCAAAGATACCCTTCAGGAAGTATCATCTAGTACATTGTATATCTGGTGTATAAAAAACATGAAAATATGCATCACTCATATATGCCAACTTAAACAACGTCTTCTTCTATCCTTACCTATATGGATCCTTTCCTTTGCAAGCCAGCAATCTTTTCATTGCCTCTTCCCCTGAAAATGTTACAAACGCAAAGTGAGAGAACAAAACGTTTCTCTTTTTACCGGTTTCCTGAGTTTTTCAAGTAAAAAAACCATTGTATGGAGACATTATGTGGATGTGTGCAAGTGTATACATCTGTGTAGGTCATATCATTTGGTTGAGGTTGCAATGTGTTGTACACGTGCTTGTGTCTGCCCGCCTGTCTTGGCCCATGCATGTAAGAATCAGTGTGAAACTGACACCGCTCTCTATTTTAACCAGCAAACAGCCACTTGAAACTGTAAAATTTCATTAAGTAGTGACACACAACATTTCCATTCCTATTAAGGCTGACCTTAATTGAGCCCGAAGTAAACTTCCCAAAGTCTTTTTTATCAAAATGTCAGCGCCAAAGCTTCATGCAGCAAGCTTTGTGAAGCAGACTTTGCAAGGATGACATCTACACTTTGATATCAGGCTTTACAAAGCAGAAGAAACAAGAAACCAAACAAACAAAAGAAAACAGTACCTGTTGACGGCAGCGTTATATTTTCCTCCACACCGAAACGTCTGCGAGCGGCGTCAGAGCTGGCAGCAAAGTTTCCCCATGAACCTGCCCCCTGGTCTTTGAAGATGCGACTCCTGATCAGCGACCACACTTTGCTGACCGAAAGCGCAATCAGGTGAATAGCTCCCATAGCCCTGCATGGAACAGTTAAGTGAAGGTCAATATTCAATGAGCTTTTACCTGCAGTCACATTTTGAAGAGTCAAATGATTACAATGCAATCCCACTTTAATAACTACAACCCCCTTTCAGAAAAGAGTAACTTTCGTTGTTAAGTCTGCAAAATTGAGTTTTGTCATTGTCAATTACTTTTTGTTGTTGTAACTATGTAAGGGTCTACAACACTTCTAGGGTCAGGAGGAGAAAAAAAAAGGTTGGTCAGGGAATCAAAAACATTCAATTTCTTTCTTGGCCCAATGTACAGAGAACATGTACAAAATCATATTCTACCTTACACTGAGCTGTATGAGGAACAATCACCCCTGCCCTCCTTTTTCTTTGAAGGGGGTTGGGGGGAGGGGGCTGGTATCTTGAAACTTGATCAGATTAAAATTGAGCTCAAGAGTGCAGGTACAGCTGCATGTCAAATCACATTTCATTTCAAAACTCCAAGGCCACTGTGATCTTTATCAACAACACGATTCGCCCAGACTACTTCAACAGCCTTTATTCATGATAATGTGGGCACTGCGGAAATCCCTTTTATCTCTCTTCATTTTACACAGTGTGCAACTGCAAGTAGACTCTGTACAAGTTCAAATTTATGCAAATGAGCTTAGTTAACTGCAATGTTCTATCTAAGGCTGAAGACTGCATTATATTTCAATGTTTGCACAAAGTAACTCAGATCCTGTCATACTTTTCCCTCCTTACTTCCTTGTTTTTTTTAAATTTTGTATAAGGACAAACAAATAAAATATTAAAAAAACGCCAGGCACACCTATAGAATAACCTGTCATATAACCTGAAAGAAAAGCCACACAACAATCCGTGGCATCAAAGAGTTACTCACAGGTACATGATGACCCCGAGAAGGTAGACGAGCAAGGTGACAATGGCAGAGAAAGAGTTGCGAGCAAAGGTCATGCTACAGTCCGAGATGTACTTCATCCACTCATCTGCAACATACATCCGAGTAAATTCAGTTCAAATCGAAATAAACAAGAAGAATCTGACACACTGTGAAAAGAAACAGTCTGTCACTGTCGGTAATTGTCACCCACCCCTAAAAGTAAAATACCCCCTCATCTCTGAACAAAGCAAACAAAAGCAGTCAAACACCACCTTTAAAGTTGAAGAGTCATAGCAATTGCAGACAGCAATCAAAGCACAGTCTTGTCATTGAGAGAAAAAATGTGTAAGCACTAACAAGTACATACAGCAACGCCTTAATTCTTATTGTAAACAGCATTGATCCGCACTAGCATAGCAAACGATCAGTCAAGACGCCACAAGCATTAATTTAAAAAGAAGATGCTTTTCGAAGAAAGGTAGTGCACATTGTAAAGCAATCAGATACATGTACGAGGAAATCCGATTCCAAAGACAAGGAAAAACTACACACAGATGAGCTACGCAATCTTTACACTTGCTGACAGCAAGCAGTCTCCCTTTTCAATAGACCCTATCGGTATTCCAAGCCCTCGTAATCTCTCGCAAACTTCAGAGCATAGCAAAGCATGTGGTACAGCGATCTCGTGCGAGCAGCACAAGCCAAGGTTCGAAGTTCTCGCGATGTTCAAAGCATAACAAAGAGCGTGTCTCGCGAGAGCTGCTCAGATACCGAAAAGGTCTACACAGATCCATTCATCCAATTTGCCATGCTCGTTCAATCTGTAGGTAGAGGTAAATTACTTCCGTCTACAGAACAATGCCATGTCATGGAGCCATCCACACTTTGAGCCAGCATGTTGTTGTAGTCCTTGGTTGATTGCTGAGATTTCACACTCACAATCATAACTATTAACATGTTGTTGTACCTGCTGTCATTAGGCCTAAAAAAAAAATAGGTGTGGTTACGGTAACCCGACCTACCCTATTTTTAGGGGCCGACCCTATAGATTTTTTATAACATTTGTCAAAATAAAACGAAATAAAAAAATAAAAAAAAATTTAAAATTTTAAAAAACAAGAAAACGAGTGCAGAAAACGCAATAAAAGCGAAAGCGCTCGAGTCGCACACTTCTTTCCCTGTCAAGTAGGTTTAATTTGTACACATTAGAAAAAAAAGTAAAAAAAAAAAAAAGTGATTGCCTACCTTCCTACCCTATTCTTTTTGGCTATGTTACCGTAACCACACCTATTTTTTTTTTTGGCCTTATACACACACTTGTCAAATTGGTTTTTAAAAGTTCTATCTTTTTAAGGTGACAAAAGCTCCCAGAATCACTCTAGCCTGGAGCTCTTTTTTTCTCTCTCCTCATAATGGTAGTTAACTTTGTGTGTAACTGTGTTTCTCCCCAGTCCATCCACACAACCGTGACTTATGATCTCCGCTTTCAGGAAATCAGGACCTGCCAATAATCTAATCCGGTGAAGACAATAGACAAGCTACATCATGATCTGTGCACATTGTCTTTCATGTACACATTATGTACGCCGTCTGCAATCAGAGACTACATCTCTCTTTCAAGTGCATTGCTGTGTGTTGGAATTGTCTTCTTTCAAGCAGGATTTTGTTGAAATCAAAGTGTGAGACAAGTGCACAAACAGGCTAAATGGTGCAGATGTACTTGACAGATGGTACACATGTACTTGTTGACTGAGTGAGAAACATGACATTATCTTTTGTGTATGTTGTTGTTTGACACTGACTAAGCCACAGGATTTCATTTACCAGTGTGCCTTGCGCCATTGGCGCATAACATCTCAAAATGTCCCATTGGAATTCCCTTCAGTGCGTCAAAGGGCGCACTGAGATTACGTACCACTGCGCCGACCCATGCACACTTTTCACGGGAGTACAGTGTTCGGAATGACCTAAGCAAAAACGTGCGCCAAGCCGAGGAACTTGCGAATTTGTGAAATGTGCTGTGATTGGCTTTCAAAATGTAATTCATGAGTATTCACTGGACTGTCACTGTATGCCTGCATTATTAGTTGTCAGTAATTATTACATGTGCTGATTGTTCTCTTTGCCTGCGCGCGTATAGTATGTTGGTTATGTTTGGTCGTTATCTTTGCCTGTGCGTGTATTGTATGTTTGGTCGTTTTCTTTGCCTGTGCATGTATAGTTTGTTGGTTATGTTTGGTCGGTTTCTTTGCCTGTGCGTGTATAGTATGCTTGGTCGATATATGTATTGTAAAGCGCTAAGAGTAGACATTTTTCTAGAATAGCGCTATAAAAGTTTGCATTATTATTATTATTCAAGCAATCCTGCAAAGTATCTGCACTTGGGCGTTTACCTCTGTGAAAACTGCCAACAGAAGCGATATCGATCGAAACACAAACACACACTAACCTGATACACTGGCAAATTATCATATCATCATATGGAATCAAATAGCACTATTTTGCATCTTTTGACAAAAGTATTTTGGCACCGCCTAACCTGCTTTGTGCGTTTTGCCTTGGACT
This sequence comes from Littorina saxatilis, assembly GCF_037325665.1. Lineage (NCBI taxonomy): Eukaryota > Metazoa > Mollusca > Gastropoda > Littorinimorpha > Littorinidae > Littorina > Littorina saxatilis. The sequence continues at coordinate 55,045,523 of NC_090249.1, forward strand.
ATGTAATGTCCCATCAACATTTGGTTGAGGGGGACAAATGTCCCATTGTCTTTTTCTTCCAGGCTAAAAACCCTGAAGCCATGACCTGAATACCCTTACACACACAAAAGTTGCTAACCCAAGAGGATAAAAACAAGTTTTCAAAAGGTGTAAACAGCAAAAATGACACACAGTGATACAAAAACACAGTGACAGACATACAGAGTGACAGAGAAAAAGCCACATGTGCACACACACACACATGTACACACACAGCATGTACACACACACTCACACATACTGCAGTCCCCTATCACATGTATGTATTGTTCTCTAGGGTATCGATTATTTGATGCTATTTGAGCCTGAGATTATTCTTGCAGAATGCAATAATCCTTCAAACATCACACTAAATGACAGCCCAACCCAACTGGTAATGTATCACACCATAAAGTAATAAACTGACAGCAAGTTGCGCAAAAGAAAAAAACAAACAGCTGTAACACACAAGTGTAACTGCAGGCGCACCAACCTGTGCAAATCATGTGTCACCATATTTTACCTGTACACAAGTCACCATATTCTAACCGTAGCTTTACTGAGGTTAGTCCAGGTGACCTATGTCATTCAAATAAATGCTTTGTTCCACAGGGAGCCAGCCATGAGATAACTTATCACTTATCAATGTTGGAGCGATAGCTAATGACCTTGAATTTGAAATTCAGTTTTGTTGCACAAACAGCAAGTAACCCTTCCCTTGAACCAACTACTACTTGCACTGGTATCAGATACAACAGAACGCTATTTTAAGCCCCCCACCCGGTAAAATAAAAAACGCTCGCGCTGGACCCGAGTACTCTTCAGACATTCACACACACACACACACACACACACACACACACACTCACTCTCTCTCCCTCACTCCTTCTCTCTCTCTCTCTCACACACGCACACACACACACACACACACACACACACACACACACACACACACACACACACACACACACACACACACTACCACATCTCCATTCTAAAACACGTCACGTTCCAAATCAAAAGACGACATTCTATTTTCTTACGTCACTATTCTTGGTTTACGGTACCATTCGGCGGCTTTGCTACGAGTATGGCATAGTCTTGGTTTGCCGAGACCTTGCACCGTTCTATCAGACTGCCTGGCTGGCTGTTGCACCGCGAATTCCTCCCACCGCCAAGTCGTTTTTTTGTGGTTTATTTCGCATTTAGGTCCCAGGTAACATTATGAAGTTTTAATACGATCAATCGGACCTATTATCAAGTTAGTGTATCAACTTTTGAACGAACTGCGCCCAGTAGTTTCCCAGCAATAAGCTGTTAAGTCGAGACACACACACAGACAGACAATTAAAGTCTGCTGGACCCTAGTACTAGCGTACTCGGGGATAAAAATGTAAGTCTCTAGTTCTCAAGATTTACTCATTTTACTGATACAGCATCTGTAAATTTACCTCCAATACTACCTCCCTTTCAAGACCTCATTTTCTGAAATCTGGAGATCTTAAAATCTAAAAGGGGGGCTTCCACTTTACCGCTGAATGAGTAAGATTAAGACCAAGACTTAGACTAGTGTGGGGATTGTGAATCTGGGGTCTGTGTCCCTGTGTCAGCAACATCATCAAGAGAAATGATCATCCTAGATTTCATCAATTAATGGGATGAAAGGAGTGACGAAACAAATATGTTTTATGCGGTCCCCTCCATCTTGATCAAATAGTTCAGTCAAGTAATGACTGCATGTACCCCGCGGGTTAGGGGGAAGAATTTACCCGATGCTCCCCAGCATGTCGTAAGAGGCGACTAACGGATTCTGTTTCTCTTTTTACCCTTGTTAAGTGTTTCTTGTATAGAATATAGTCAATTTTTGTAAAGATTTTAGTCAAGCAGTATGTAAGAAATGTTAAGTCCTTTGTACTGGAAACTTGCATTCTCCCAGTAAGGTAATACATTAACATTGTACTACGTTGCAAGCCCCTGGAGCAAATTTTTGATTAGTGCTTTTGTGAACAAGAAACAATTGACAAGTGGCTCTATCCATCTCCCCCCTTTCCCCGTCGTGATATAACCTTCGTGGTTGAAAACGACGTTAAACACCAAATAAAGAAAGAAAGAATGTAAAAAGTAGCAGCCCATATAATGTCTCCATGGAAAAAAGAAAGACAATACCCACTGCCACTGGCACAAAAAAACCTCTTGAAATGGAATTCTTTTTAAACAGTAGATCACTCACATCACAATAACGCAGTAGTTAGGAGTTTCTTCTCTTTTTCAAAACCTTTTTTAAACAGGTTATATGAGAAAATGGTGCAATTTATTATTAGTCCCTCTCTCGTACTTTCAGAGAAAAATGTATACAGACAATAAACTGAACAGAGCTAATGCTATCAAAGGAAAACTTGTTCAAGTTGGATTTGGAGGCCTACATTTGAAACCAAAAGCAGTACGCTTATAAATATAGAATATAACCGAGGTCCCTTCGTGTACACTACATTGGGGTGTGCACGTTAAAGATCCCACGATTGACAAAAGGGTCTTTCCTGGCAAAATTGAATAGGCATAGATAAAAAAATGTCCACCAAATACCCGTGTGACTTGGAATAATACTATAGGCCGTGAAAAGTAAATATTCGCCGTAATGGCTTGAGATTTACTGGGCGATGTGAATGCGTGATATATTGTGTAAAAAATTCCATCTCACACGGCAGAAATTGTAAAGCGCTTAGAGAACGTCAAGCGCTATATAAATCTCCCATATAAATAAATGAATAAATAATTATCCAGATCTTTTGGCAACAGTACTACTAACAGTAACACAAACACTGAAAGTCAACTATTAACTAAATGACATGCAAACAAGCAGCAACAAGGAAAATGGATCTGAACAATAAATAGATAAGAAACTCACCCACTAACACCCAGTCGATGTTGCGGATGAAGGAATGGTCATCATTCTCACTGTCCTGTCTGCGTCCCCTAGATTCGCCTCCCTTGGACCGGTCTGCCCCAGACCCGTTCTGTGACACACTGTCTTTACTGCCGTGCTTCCTGGAACCATGTCGATTGAACGCAGCAGTCTGGTTGGTGCGTTTACCACCACCACCACCTCCACCACCGATGCTGGCCAAGCCTCCTTCACGCAGGTCATTGTTGATGTAGTCAGCTTTGCGAGGTGCGGCAGCAGATGCTTTGGTGGTTGTGTTGTTGGGTTTACCATTGTTCAGAATGGTCTCTTCCTTCGTGAATCCTTCGCCACTGCTACATCCTTTATCTTCAGATGCTTTGCCTTTCTCCAGGGGGCTTTCCTGTGATTTGGAGCTACTCCGACTCTGGAAGATTCGCTTTGGATCGAAAAAGAGCTTGTCATTCTTCACTTTCTGACCAGCTGCCGGGTTGGAGCTCGACTTGCTCTGAGGAGGCTGCTGTTGCGCCCTACTGCTCGGGGTGGAGGTGGAAATGCCACTGCTGGCGTTGAAGTATCCAGCACTATCTTGTCCAGCTTCCTTGCCGTTCAGGTTGGCGGATCTGTCCCTGCATCGACTGCTCCTGCCTTCGCTGCTTGACGCTCCTGAAGATTTTGTGACGTGACCGTCTTCCACGGCGCTAGTACCACTGCTGATGCTGCTGTTGCTGTTCCTTCTCTGCACCCCAGCTTGTTGACATTGCGAGTTCAGGCTCCTTTGAGCAACATGATGCGAGTTGAGACTCTCCGCACTGCTGCTTCGTTGCTCCGCTCGCACAAAGTCTGCCATGTCATCAAAGTGGTCAAGGCCGTAGCGGGAGTTGGGCTGCGTAAAAGTGCCCTGACCGTTGTCGGACTGTCCAGATCTGCCTCGCTGGTTGACAATGCGAGTGTGACTGAACTGCTGGCGTTTAGTGCCTTGATGCCGGCTCTGCTTCGAAGCCGCTGGGTCTGAACTAGCCTTGGGGAAACCTTCAGGCTCTTTATCGCTGGAAACTGCATCACCTTTTGCTTGGGGAAGCTTTCCTTTGCTGGTTTTTGTGACATCAGAATACGACAATTTTGATGGCTCCTTTATGCAAGCCTGCTGGAGAAGGGAAGGAGAGTCATCGCTCAGAGTGCTGGCTGTCTCCGCGGCATCTTCCTGCTGTAGAGCTGTAGACCCAAACGGCTCGTATGAAGGTCCTGATGGTCCAAATGAATTCAGCCTCCTCAGTGCTTCCACGTACATAGCCTTTCCTTCGTCAGCAACTGTTCTGCTGTGCAATGGCTCAGAGTTCTGGCGAACCATTTTCTTCTGGGTATGCACTACTTTTTGAACACTGTGACCGTTGTTCCGTTCGTGGTTATCAAAATCCACGGAGCCGTGGAACACGTCATCACCTACTGTAGTGAAAGGCATAAAATTGGGGGGCGGTAGGCTGACGTCAACGTGACCGGGAATGATATCACGGGGTCTGGGAAGCGACTGACCGCCGAGGCTCGAAGCGTCAAATCCAGAAAGAGGGGAAGGGAGCCGTCGGTCTCCAGACATGCTGACCTCCTGGGGAGAATAGGACTGCTGAGAATGCGCAGCCAGAAAATCGGCCAAGCTGCAGTGGGGGTCAGCAGCAGGGTGAAGGAGTGGCACATCAGGCACAAAGGAGGGAGGAGGTCGAGAGAAGTCAGGCTGAGCTGCGAAGGACAGGTCAGGAGGGGGTTGAGATAAATCTGGGGGCAGCCCTGCCATTTCACCCGCTGAAGGAGAAGAAAAAGGGGAGCGAGAGAAACGGGCTTGATGTGGTGCACCAAAGTCAGGCGATGAGCCGAAGTCATTCTGCGACCCCAGGTCACGAGATGTCATAAAATCAAAGTGATGACCCAGTGCTGAATGCATGGGAGGGCTCCTGGCTGTGTCCCCTTGGCCTATCCCA